>NW_026535824.1:16065000-16525000 GCF_028551555.1 Melozone crissalis
GGGTCCATTTATGAAATTCTCGTTTCCTCCAGTTACAAGGTCTTGGGTAACGAATCTTAGGGATGGGTGCTTCCCATTCCAGCCAGGCTCCATCGTCGCCCCCCAACTCTACCAATGGTAAAGGCTCCCAAATTGATGGGATGGACTCTTGTGTCCCCCCCGCTTTCAACCACAATTTTTCAAATAACCGTTACAGATATACTTCCTTTAGATACTTCACAAGAGTCTCATCCGAAGACTGGGCTAATCTATGGAGTCTTCACGCCTGAATACTTGGAATGAGCGCCGCCAACTTGATGAGGTCTAAACCGCCATCTTTAAAACTCGAATACAAGATCGCATCACATGTACTTGGGGGAAGATGAAGCCATTCCTTAGCCGTGTTATGAATGACTTGGTCAAGGGATTCAAGTAGGCCCACCTTGACTTCGGTATGGTCAGCCAGATATATCAGTCTCGGGATGGTATAGGTCCTGAGTATATCGACTTTCTGAAGAGGTTTTAAGGGCGAATGACCAATCCGATGAAGCCAATCCATGAGCTTCTCTGATAGTCTAGGATCTGCAAAGCCAGTCCAGGGGTCAACCCATGTGCTGACGTACCTTTCTGAGCTCCCTGGGTTGATCATGTTAGGGAGGGATCCATTAATCACCCACGTGGGACAATCATTGATAGTATACGAGTCCCTTGTCGGCTTGATGTAAAAGCCATGACATATTCCCCCCTGCGTACTGAGGCCAGTAAGATTGCAAAAGGCCTCCAAAATTTTGATGTTATGATACATGCCTTCCCAAGAGTCTCTCAGCAGCACCAAGTCATGGGCAAATGCCATGGCCATAAATTTCCAGCCCCCATGACGGAAAACCTCACCTTCATTCTCGAGTTTATACAGAAGGTGGTGCATCACTAAAATTGAGCAGCAAAGGTGACATGGGGTCGCCTTGCTTGACACCTGAGCGAATGTATATGGGGTCTGTCCTTTCTCTTCCCATGGAAATGCATGTCTTAACATCCCGATACATTTCCCTCACCAACTCTATCATGTGTGGATCCACCCGTCTCTGGACCAGACCCTCAAATACATGCTGATGACAGACGGTGTCAAATGCCTTAGCAATGTCCACGAACACAACCCCCAGATGTTTATGCTCTCACTTAGCTGTTCCACCACAAGCTGTAACTTGAGGTTTCCGGCACAACCTGATGCGCAAATAAAATCCCGTTGCCGGGGGTTGATGGGACATGCTTTGGACAGCCTCACAGTAGCGATCCTGGAAAACAGCTTAATCACCACTGAACCAATAGTAATAGGCCTCCAGTTATTGATATCACCAAGCTTCTCTGCATCCGAAGACTTGGGTATCAAGACTGTCCTGCAGTCCCGCAGCGCATCTGGAACAGTACCGGTGATAAGCCAGAGGTTGAAGATCTCAGTCAACTGGGAAAACTTTGGGCCTTTTGCAATAATCTGACCCAAAGTGATCCCATCTGGCCCGGGAGCGGAGGTTTTACACATCTCTCTCATGTTCTTATCAATCTCTTTTTTAGTAATTAGGGCCTCGAATGTGGTGTTAGCCGCCTCCTTATATGGAGGGAAATTCAGTAGGCCACCAAATATACCAGATGTATCCCACCTTCTTTTAAAGTGATCGTGGAGAACACTTGATGGTAACTGGCACTGAGAGGCTTCCGTGCTGTCCAGGATGACGCACGAGGCGCCTTCTATGTAACTCGTACAGCAGTTGGAACCTCAAGAATTATCCCCTCTTAATAGCTCTTTTGCGCATCCAATTTGATGGAGTTTTGGATGCTTTTTGGCCACGGGAGGCCTGTGTCTTTTGACCCTTGATAGATTTAGTTTGGCTAGGCACACCCAGAATACCAAGAAACTCCTTATAAACATCCTTCACCACCCGACCTGGATCTTGCCCATCAAGAACTTTCTTGAAGGCTTCCCGATACATGGTCAATTTGCCAAACGATAATCCCGCGTTGATGACTTTCTGGAATTG
Source organism: Melozone crissalis (assembly GCF_028551555.1). Taxonomy (NCBI): domain Eukaryota; kingdom Metazoa; phylum Chordata; class Aves; order Passeriformes; family Passerellidae; genus Melozone; species Melozone crissalis. The sequence continues at coordinate 16,067,013 of NW_026535824.1, forward strand.
GAGCTTTAACTGTCCCTCCTTGGGCAACTTAGCAGACCCGGCAGGATGTTCAATTCCAGTGGCACCTACTAGTCCTTCATGACCGTTCACGGAGGGACACCTTTTATCACTAATCTGTTTTGCCATTTTAGTTGGAATATGCTCCGCTATAAGTTGGTTGATATTCCGCTTACTGGCAAACTCGTCCACCAATTGTACCAGAAGAGCCTCTTTCTTCCTCCCCAGTCCATACCCGTTTGTGGGCCCCTCAGGCCGATGACTCTTTGGGATGAGAAGCAGCAATCCGCTCCACATTTCGCACAAGAGGATGTCTTATTCTCTTGTGCAGACCCAGGCCAATCTTAGTAGTGAACCCACATTGGCACACCTCACAGACCCATTCCCCAGTGGGAGCCACACACACCACCCCCTTGCAGCGCAGGATGTGACAGGAGATACTGTGGTATTTTAGATTTTGTTTACCACATTTTGAACACCTGAAAATGATCTTTCTCTGCCCGTGTGCCCTTTTGAGATGGTCAATCAGCCTCAACATCCTAGTAAACCAGGTCTCACAACAAGGACAAGATGGTTGTTTGTCAGGCATGGACACGACAGGTGTTCTTGGCGTTGTACCATCACCTTCAGACCCGTGAGGAGCCTTGGGTGTTTTGGGCTCTTTACTACCTCCCATCGCGCTCTCAGCCTCAGGTGTTTTGGGCTCTTCGGTACCTCCCACCGCAGTCTCAGCCTCATCCTGGGCCATCCCCATAGGGGAGATCTCATAGGGCTCAGGGAGTTGCCTCAAACCCTACCAAACATCCACATGATGTACACCATCTTCTTTAACAATTTTGGAGTTAAAAAACTCCAAACTTGCAAGATCGAATCCCTCTTCCCTGGGCACAGAGGGCATAGATGGTAATTTGGCATCAATGACCCTTAGATCTAATGGGTCAGTCTGAGTGGTAGTCGAGATATAACGCAAAGCCATTTTGTCAGTCCGGTAAGCAATAAAGTGACAAGTCCAAGTGAGGGTAGAAGCATATAGTAGCTGACCCTCTCTCAAACTACCAACTGTGTCAACAACAGCCCGTGGACAAGGCTCTGTGCAACAGTGAACTAACTGTGCCAACCTTTTTGTTTCAGCGATTCGTGAAACTATTGTTGGGTGGTGAGTCCAACAATAGGGAGGGCTGATATGCGCCCTCTCCCACACTGGGGCAGAAGTCGACTCAGTTACCACGAGGGTATCCGGCAGGACCACGAGGAGGTGCGACTTCCGCAGCTATGCCCAGTTAGTAAATATAGTTACTCCCGCCGTTTACCCGCGCTTCATTGAATTTCTTCACTTTGACATTCAGAGCACTGGGCAGAAATCACATCGCGTCAACACCCGCCTCGGGCCTTCACAATGCTTTGTTTTAATTAAGCAGTCGGATTCCCCTGGTCCGCACCAGTTCAAAGCCGGCTGCTAGGCACTGACTGAGGCGGGGCGCTGGCCCAGGGACCCTTCCCCGGGGACCCTCCCCCGCACAAACTGCTCAGCCGACGCCGACTGCGGCTGCGCGCACGCTGGCCGCACACCACGGGAACCCCATTGGTGGGAACCGCTGGGGCGGTGGTGCGCAACGATGACGGCTGCCACTGGGGCACCAGCCACGGCAAGGTGGAGGGCGGGCGGAGCGGGGGGCGGGCGGCGCCCGCCACAGCCGGGGCGATCCACAGGAAGGACCCGGTGTGTGTCCAGAGTCGCCACCGTGCACGTGCATGCCCCAGCGCCCGGGCGGGCCACGCAGAGCGCACTCACCCGCGCGCGGCACCTCATCCAGCTGCGGCACGCGCCCAGCCCCGCTTCGCGCCCCAGTCCGACCAACCCAGCCCTTAGAGCCAATCCTTATCCCAAAGTTACGGATCCGGCTCGCCGACTTCCCTTACCTACATTGTTCCAACATGCCAGAGGCTGTTCACCTTGGAGACCGGCTGCGGATATGGGTACGACCCGGCACGAGACTTACACCCTCTCCCCTGGATTTTCACGGGCCAGCGAGAGCTCACCCGATGCCGCCGGAACCGTGACGCTTTCCAAGGTGAGGGCCCCTCTCTCGGGACGAATCCATTCCAAGGCGCCCGGCCCTTCACAAAGAAAAGAGAACTCTCCCCGAGGCTCCCACCAGCTTCTCTGGGATCAGTTGCGTCACCGCACTGGGTGCCTCATGGCGCCCATCTCCGCCACTCTGGATTCGGGGATCTGAACTCGACTCCCTTTCGATCGGCTGAGGGCAACAAAGGCCATCGCCCGCCCTTTCGGAATGGCGCTCACCTATCGCTTAGGACCGACTGACCCATGTTCAACTGCTGTTCACATGGAACCCTGCTCCACTTCGGCCTTCAAAGCTCTCATTTGAATATTTGCTACTACCACTAAGATCTGCACCTGTAGCAGCTCCACCTGGGCCCGCGCCCCTGGCTTCGAGGCGCACCGCAGCAGCCCTCCTACTCGTCGCGGCCTAGCCCCCGCGGGCCTCGCACTGCCAGCGACAGCCGCGTACGGGCCCAACGCTCCAGCGCCATCCATTTTCAGGGCTAGTTGATTCAGCAGGTGAGTTGTTACACACTTCTTAGCGGATTCCGACTTCCGTGGCCACCATCCTGCTGTCTAGATCAACCAACACCTTTTCTGCGCTCTGATGAGCGTTGGCATCAGGCGCCTTAACCCGGCGTTCGGTTCATCCCGCAGCGCCAGTTCTGCTTACCAAAAGTGGCCCACTGAGCACTTGCATTCCACGGCGCGGCTCCACGCCAGCGAACTGGCTCCCTTACCCATTGAAGGTTTGAGAATAGGCTGAGATCGTTTCAGCCCCAAGACCTCTAATCATAAGCTTTACTGGGTAAAACTGCCCATTGCCGAGTGCCAGCTATCGTGAGGGAAACTTCGGAGGGAACCAGCTACTAGATGGCTTGATTAGTCTTTTGCCCCTAGACGCGGGTCGGACGACCGATTTGCATGTCAGGACTGCTACAGACCTCAACCAGAGTTTCCTCTGGCTTTGCCCTGCCCAGGCATAGTTCACCATCTTTCGGGTCCTAGCACGGACGCTCACGCTCCACCTCCCTGGCCCCACGAGGGGGCGGCGGGCGAGACGGTCCGGTGGTGCACCCGGGGCTGCCAGGCGCGACACGCGCCCCGGGATCCCACCTCAGTCGGCGCGGGCCAGCCCTCACCTTCATTGCGCTGCGGGCTTTCGACAATGGTCCCTGACTCGCGCACGTGCTAGACTCCTTGGTCCGTGTTTCAAGATGGGTCAAGTGGGTAGCCGACATCGCTGCGGACCCCAGGCACTCCAGCGCGGCCCGTGAGCCTGGCCCGGCAGCGCCGCGCGGTCAGGGCGCACTGAGGACAGTCCACCCCAGTTGACAGCAGCGCTGGAGACTGGCAGGCCCAGCCCCCACACCTCTGCGCGAAACACCGTGCTGCGAGGATGCCACTCCCCCCCCCCCCCCATGAGAGGCGGGGAAATGATGCCCCCCACCACGGCGCCGCTGATGTAGGGGGAGGAGGGCGCAGCGGCAGTCCTTTCCCTCGGCCCCGAGATTCGGCGAGACCTGCTGCCTGAGGGCTGTACCACTCGCCGCTGCTTGCGCAGCACTGGACCACCTGCCCGTCGGACCACCTGCCCGTCGGAGGCCTTCCCAGTCGACCTGGAGCCGGTCGTGGCGCACCGTCGCAGAGGAAATGTGCCCGGACAGCGCCAGCTGCCGGCTGGGTGGCAGTCCCCACACCGGCCTGCACCCCCCAGCCTGCCTCCGCGGGCGGGGTTCGCCCAGGGGACGGAAGGGAGGCGAGGTTCCGCTGAACCCGTGCCGACCACAACTCGCCGGGTTGAATCCTCCGGGCGGACTGTGCGGGCCTCACCCGTTTACCTCTTAACGGTTTCACGCCCTCTTGAACTCTCTCTTCAAAGTTCTTTTCAACTTTCCCTTACGGTACTTGTTGGCTATTGGTCTCGTGCCAGTATTTAGCCTTAGATGGAGTTTACCACCCGCTTTGGGCTGCACTCCAAAGCAACCCGACTCCGAGAAGTCCCGGGCCCAGCATGCCGGGGGCCACTACCGGCCTCACACCGTCCACGGACTGCGGCCTCGATCACAAGGACTTGGGTCCCCCGCGAGCACCGCCAAGGATTGGGACTTCTGTACGCCACATGTCCCGCACCCCACTGCAGGGCAGGGATTCGGCGCTGGGCTTTTCCCGCTTCGCTCACCATTACTGAGAGAATCCTCGTTAGTTTCTTTTCCTTGGCTGACTAATATGCTAAATTCAGCGGGTTGCCACATCTGATCTGAGGTCGCAAGGCCAAAGATTGGCCGCACCTCCTGGCCCATGCAGCTCCCAAAGAAGCGGCATGCCAACAGGCCAACAGCCAGCCAGCTTCTCCCACCTACTACCCTCACCTTCCTCCCCACTGGCACCCGCGCGCCAGGGGAAAACAAAGCCAGAGGGAGAGAAGCGGAGACAGAGTGCCCCATCCCGGAGATGAGAACCGAAAAGGGAGTGTGGCAGAGACAGCCCTGATGGGGGACCAGGCGGCACGTGATGGCCTTGGTGGAAAGAGAGAGAAAAGCCATGGTGCTATTTGCGCCCCGAGACCACAACAGAAGAGGAGGAGGGCAGGCGAAGGGAGGAGGGGGTCGGAACATCTGTCCCCAGCGCTCTCGCCTCACGCGCACGCGCAGTGGCACAGTACCCCCGCAGTACCCACCTGCAGACAGCCATCCACGTGGGGGGGAGGCTGGGGGCGAGGCCTGCGCCTTATCTCCCTCTTGCCCTCTCCCTTCTCTCGGCCCACGGTGGTGCTTTCAACGCTGTCTCTTACTCTCCTCAGCTGCCACCACCACCGTACCGCGGTACGGGCCCTGCAAGGACAAACTCTGCCCCAGTGGCTCACTCCGGGAGTGGGGAACTACGGAGCAGTCCCTGAGTCTGCATAGAGGGGGATGAAAGCCCTGCGCGGCAACAATGACGATGACGGCCATGACGATGATGATGCCTGCTGGGTCACAGGGAAAAAATTGAGGCCGCCGAGGGAAACGCATCCCTTGCCAAACCCCTGACCGCCTTCCCTCAGGGCACCGGTGAGCCACCATCACCACCGCCGCTGACCACAGTCAACTTGCCTGTGAGGCAACCCCAGCTGAACCACCGTGGTGGCCGCTGGACAGCGACTGATCGTCAAGCAACACTCAGACGGGCGTAGCCCTGGGAGGAACATGGGGCCGCAAGTGTGTTTAAAGTGTGGATGACCAATGTGTCCTGCAATTCACATTAATTCTTGCAGCTAGCTGCATTCTTCATTAACGCATGAGCCGAGTGATCCACCACTGAGAGTTGTCTGCCTTTCGGCACCAATCCCGCACCCGTGGAGGGGCTGGGACCGCTCACATGGGGCGCCTCCTTCTCTTGTCCTGAGGACGTGCAGGCGCGTGCCTGGCTTTGACCGTCTGTACTTGATAGTCAGGAGTGCAGACATAGGAGATCCAGCCACACTGAACTGGAATTCTTCCTCAAACCTCCCCACTATGGTGGCACTGAAGGAGATCTGAGCAGTCTGGGTCCCGCCTGGTGCAATGATGCCCTCCTCAGGCGCAAACTTGAAGCAGAAGCCCACGTTTGCAGTTAAAGGGCTATAGGCGAAGGGAGCATCAATAGCTCCTAGGTTTATCAGTTCCACCTGCAGCTGCAAGAAAGCAAAATGGAAATACATGTGGAATCTTCCCTTCTTGTGAGTTATTGTCTAATGACGCAATTAATACCCAGAAATAGCAGACGATGCTATGAATGGCAAAAAAATACAACAGGACAAGTTCTGCCCTTGGGTTTTCATGCAAAGCAGTGGCAACTCCACAGAACTGGAGTCCACAACCCTGGGGTTATCCCATGGACACAGAGCAGTGCACCTCTGATCAGCACCACCAAGTTCATTCAGACCTGGCCCTGAGAGCAACGTGGGCTGATTGCAGCTGCGTAGGGAGTCACCCCAGAGCTGCTGCTGCCCCACTGAGCACAGCTCCAACACCACCATCTACTCATTCACCTTTTCCCATGTCATGAAAACAATACATTGATTATGAGGCATCAGCATCAAAATGTATAGACAGCATCATCTTTTGGTAAGAAAACTCAGCATGTCTTTGCCTCCAACAGCCAAGCTTTTGGAAGTGTTTGGCATGATGTAGTGCCTCATTTTCTACCTCTTTCAGCTGCTCCCTCTTTGGTTTTTTTTGCAAACTTGACACTATTGGGAAGGAGGCAAATAGGTAGAAAAACGCTTTGCTTTATTCCCAGGAACACTATCTCTTTCTAGAGCCAGAGATGCACCAAGGCTGAAGTGTGGTGAGGGACTGGTCAGCAAGGGAAAGAACTCCCAAGCCCTTTGCAAGGGCCAGCACTGAGCCAGGAGGTTGGATGGCTTTCCTGTGACTTGCAGCAATAAGCAGGAGACACTTGACTGGAAGCTGTCTGCAGTGGACTGAAGCTCAAAGGCAGCCAGTTTCTTCCAGCTGCTTCTGAACAGCCCAGTCCAAAGGTGCCTTGTGTCTGGCACTGCCACAAAAGCCTCTGAACATCCCTTTTTGACCCAGGCTTCGTTTCATGTGCCAAGGGGTTGTTTTGCAGCAAGCCTCCCAGCTGATTTCCAAGGAAGGAACTGGGCCTTCATGAACAAGAGACACACCTTTCAGACCCTCCCAGATTTCACCAGTAGATCAAATATTCCCTGCTCACAACTGCCCACGTTGGCAGCAATTCCACACTTCCACCAGGCTTGCTCCTGCCTCAGGAGCCATCAGGATCCACCCCAAGCCCTGCTGCTCACCTCATAGACGTGGGGGTGTCAATAGAAATGTTCCCAAGGTTCAGAGTAGGAGAGCTGAATTCTTCCAAGGGTCCTTGGCCTTCCCCTGAGATGTGCAGGGGCAGCCTGCTCTCACAGCCTGGGGAGAGATGTCCATTGCACTACAATCATTCCCTCTGTTATACTGGATTTTCCAGGCTGCCTCAGTGCTAGACCCTGACTCTGAGCTGGATGCAACCAGCTCCTGATGCTGCAGGAGAGGATATGGACCCTCCTCTTCCCTCAGCCTCGGGGCTGACTTCTAATTTCTAACCCGTTCCTTGGGCTGCTTTCCAATTTCAGCCACCAGTCTGCTGAGTTTAAAACATCTCTGCTGCCTTGTAGTGACAGGCCAAGGAGTTACAGGTATAAATTGAAAGAAAGGAAATTTAGGCTAGATATTAGGAAATTCTTTACTCTGAGGGTGGTGAGACACTGGAGCAGGTTCCCCAGGGCTGTTGTGGAGGTTCCAGCCCTGAAAGTGTTCCAAGCCAGGCTGGATGGGGCTTGGAGCTACCTGCTCTAGGGGGAGGTGTCCCTGCCCAGAGGCTTTTAAGGTCCATTCCATCCTTAACATACTCTGGTTCTATGCTGTCCTTCCCATGCACTTAGTGGAGCTTTGAAATCATTCAGTGAAGGCACAAAGCTCCTACTGAGTTTGGCAATTCCCAAACTACCTGGCCCAGGAGTACAGGACTTTGTTGCCAAAGTCCCCAACTCCTGACACTCAGCACTGCGTTCTATTTCCACAGACAGAGCTGCAAGGGCTCAATTCCCACAAAGGGAGAGAGGCAGGTGCTGGCCAAGGCTGCTCCTTCTACCAACACCCTGGGCTCAGGGGGGCTCAGCCACCTCTGCTCTGCTGCTGTCTGGGCACTGGGAGGTGATCCAGGCTCAGGGAACACATTTCTAACTCAGTGCCTGCTGCCTGATGATGGATCCATGTCAAATGGACCCATCATCCTGGAGGCCAGGGACCTGCAGGGGCTGAGTGCTTGTTCACTAAAGCTGTTCTGCTCTGCAGCTCTCTGGCCTTTGAGGGAATGCTGGCAAAGCCATGGCATGAAAACCTCTCCCTGCACTGCCTGGGCTGTTCTGGAATCAGTCAGGCACACACAGCATTCTGAGCCCTGGCCTGGCACAGGAGACTCCCTGGGACCTGCAGGGCCAGGAGGGATGTGCCAGCACTGCCCTGCTGACCAGGGACTCTTCCCAGCACTTCCATGGGAGCCCAGTGGGCTCAGGCTTGCACCATGGCTTCACTGAGCGGGAGAGAAGCAGGGCAAAGGAGCTGTACCTGAGATGCTGCAGTAAGCCACACTTCCATACTCCAGTGCTTCCAGGGGTTTGAAGGTCACCTTGATTTTGGCCAAAAAATTCAGCCCAATTTCTCCCTCCTACAGCAGAAAGAGACAGCAAAACATTGCTCTGCAAAGTTCACATTTCTTGTTTTCAACCACACTTCTGTAAGCCTCTGTTTAGAGCATTAGCAATGAGTGAACAACACAAGGAGCCCAAGGAAACACTCCAAACCCAGCTCAACACAGCGCTGGAAGCTCTCAATGCTCAGCTGTTCAGCTCCCATTCTCCACAATACTCCTGCTGCTCTGACAAAGGCTCTTGGTCACATCATGCTGCTGTCAGCTACAGTGGGATGCAACTGCCACTGTGCACTGGTGGCTCTTCACAAGAAGAGAACATGATCCCTGTCCTGGGTTGACTATATGATGCTTTTATCCCAAATCGCCTTGTTCTGTTTATGCTGAATAATAAGTGTTGCACCTTTAAGACTTGTTGCAGAGAGTGAAGGGGGGAGAGAAGAAGCAGCAGTTTGTTTTCAGACACTGCACTCACTCCTCCACACTCCTGCTTCTGGACTGCATTGTCTGCAGATGGACAGACAGCGGTTCAGAGCTCTCCTTTGCTTTTAGTTAATTTAGCTTGCTGAGGCAAAGAAGTTCCCTGGACTGTGGGGTTTTTTTCCTTTCTTTGGACCTGTTCAAACCTGCTCTGGACTGAACACCAGCAGAGCACCGACAGCTCCACCTGTGGCCACTGGGCTGGGCCTGGCCTGTGACATTTCCAGGACCAGAGGGACTGATCAGAGACTGAGCGAGCTGAGCTGCAACCCAGGGAGGGACTTTCTCAGTTTGTCATCTCTTTTGGAGCAGCAAGGGGTTTTATTGATTAATACTGTTTAGGGTTTATTGTTTAATAAACAGTTTTTTTCCACTTCAAGGAGGTCTTTTCTCCAGGACCGGTTGGGGGCAGGGGCCGATTGAATCTTCTTTCCTAGAGGAGCCCCTTTGGGGGTTCTCTCCCAAATTTGCCCAGAACCAGAACCTTGGAAATAAAAATATTATTTAAACCTGTATTGAAAGAAAACAGAGGCTGGCATTATTCCAGGGTTTACTCCAAGATGAGAAGGGATGTTGCACTGTGCAGACACCAGGCCTTCATTGTCTCTCACAATGCCAGTACTCAGAATCAGGACTCTGGCTGATGGCAGGACATGGTGGTTTGTTTGCAGAAACAGAAAAGGAGAAGGTTTTTTGTCCCTGTGTGCAGGACAACTCCAAAGGCCCATTTCAACCTTCCACCCTTGTGTCCAGGCTCACAGAGGACACTGGAAGGGACACTCAGAAATAGTGCAAGGCGTGGTTACAGGAGGGGATTGGCATTTCCATGACTAGCCTTAAGCTGAATTTGGCCTCACTTTCCCAGCAAACCATTGCAAGCTTCAGGTCAGAATGTGGCCTGGCAGTGCTCCAACAGCCTCTGGTGAACCACACGTGTGGGGGGAGCCCCTACCTACAAGAACTGCTCCCTGTGGACACTGCAAGGAAATGCACAGAGTGCCCTTGAGCTCAGGCCCTGGCAGCACAGCTTGGCTTTGTCAGGCTCCCAACCCTGCCTTGAGCCTCCAGGGCAGAAATGCTTTTAGCATTTGGCATTTTTAGGCAAGCTCTGCAGGTGCATCAGAAACTCAGTGTCTTCCCTCCCAGCACATCGAGCCAGCTGAGGATCTGCCCAGTGACCGCAGCCGGGGGTAGAGTGGATGGGAGGAGGAAGAGGGGGAGGAGGATGAGGAGGAAGAAGAGGAGGAAAATGAGGTTTTCACCTATCACTTACCATTGGCTCAATGAAAAAAATGTCATCAGAGAACAGCATGGGGTCTTGGTGCAACTTTGCCTTTTCCCCCGGGAGCCTCAGGAGGGCAGTGTGATCTTCACCAGAGTCCTTCTCCTTCCCTGTTTCTTTCTCCTCCATTAATTTTTCCAGCCACAGCTCTCTCCGTGTCTGCAGGAATCGACGCTGCCTGCAGCCACAGGAGAGACAAAGCCAGCAGACTGTTTAATAAGCCACAGATTGGCAGAGAGAAGTGTGAGTGCAGGAGAGCAAAGCACTTGGGGAGGAGCAGCAGTGTGAGAGATGAGTAATGCGATGATTTATCAAAAAGCAGGATGCCCCAACACAGGGAACGATTGGCAGCTGACTCCGTTGATTCACAAGGCTGAACAGTTGCTTTATTAAACTATATTATATTACATTGTACTACACTATATTAAAGATGCATACCATACTACAAAGAATACTGAAGAATACTAAAGAAAACTTGTGACTGTCTCCAGACAGCCAAGACAAAGCTTTTTCCAATTGGCCAAGGAAACAAAACAATCCTCAGCAGAATCCAACTGACAAATCATTTCAGGTAAAGAATCTTCCTAACACATTCCACATGATAGAGATAAGAATTGTTTTCTTTCTTTTCTCTATGCTTCTCCAGGAAAAAAAAACCTTGAGAGAGAATTATGTGTTTCTGTTCAGAGAATGTGAATGCCACAATGATTGACTCTCACAATTAACAGACAAATACCATGTACAGAGGTTAAGAAAAATTTTTTTTACCCCCGCAGTTGTTATCAAGGGACAGCCAGGGTTGGGATATTTGGGAGGGTCAGCTTGTCACTACGGTGACATCTGACCTCCAATCAAGATTTGAGGAAGTAAACTCCACCACTGGACAGTGAAGAAGGGGTCAATGGACAGAATTTTGGGAGGGGCTAAAGGGTTAAAAGGCAAAACCTCCATTGTGTGGGTGAGCACATGGTGCGGAAAATCCTTTGCTCCTGGCGCCATAACATTTTCTCTATTCAGTCTTCTGTTGTATTTTTGATAAGGTTTAATAAACCTTTCTAAACTTATGAAAAGGGAGTGGCTATTTCTCCCAAGCAGCAGCTCCCCAGCAAGGGCTGACCCCAAGCCATGGGGGTCCCAGATGGATCAGAGGATAACTTGTTGTTCACTGGCCCAGCAGGGAGTTCTACTCCACACCTGCAAGCTCAGGAGAGGCTTCCAAAGCCAGCGTCCCTCCAGAGAACCTCCTGGCTCAAAGCCTCTGCCAAAAAACTGAGGGAGAATCCACCAGCCACTTCAAGTGGCTTTTCCTACCACTGAGCTGCTGGGGAGGCAGATAAAGGTCATGGAGCAGGACTTCCCTGGGAAGGGGAGACAAAGCTGCGTCGCAGCTACGTGCTACCACCACTGTGAAAAATGTGCATTATATGTTCAGCTTTTTGCATATATGAAAATAAAACATTGGTCTGTTCTGTTTCAGTCTCTATGCAATATTGCATAGGGAAATGTAAGATAACAACAATTAGAAATCAATCAGATAATACACATAACCAATAACACATCTGCAGTCATACAGTTATCAATCACTGCAACACTGAACTGTCATCCCAGAGTCTGTGACAGCTGATGAACTTTAAAACAACAGAGAGCTGGAGAACTCATGTCCGGATTCATGTTTCTCAAACTCCCTTTGAAAACAGGCTCAGCTATCATACATGGTCAAGTTGCCAAGCCAAAAGGACTTGAATACTTTTTGATGCAGAAAACATCTGGGCTGATTCTCAATCATTCCATTCAAGTAGAGCTAGACCTTGGCCAGAGTTCAAATTCTAATTGATGGACATCACTTAATATATTTTAAAACAAGATTGTTAAAACCAGCAATTATGAATAGGAAACCTTAGGATTAAAGATCAATCAAACCATTAAAGAATTGAATCCCTCCGAAACTTCTGTCAGGACAGAAATTCTTCAAACACAGCAAACCTCTTGAATTCTCAGCTGAAGTACTCTATAATAACTGAAGAAATAATAACTGAAGAAAACCACAAAATTGGTAATCTGGATTTAAAAGAAACCCAAAAAACATGAGTAGTTAAAAAACAAAAAGACAAGATTCTGAAGAGATACGTGTCTTGCAGATGATCACTCAAAAAGACAGGGAAACATATGAAAGCTGGCTGTAAATATTACAATAATACCTTGATCATAATTCTTATCATAAATTGTGAGAATTCTCATTATATAATCAACTTATCAACAGGAAGTGTTTGAAGGGGTTATGACAACTTTTCTAAAGTATTCATATAGCATTAATAACAATCCTTATTTATCAGTATCACCTATAAAATCCAAAAATAACAAAGGTTACAAACTCAATACCTACAAAACTGTGAATCATTGGAGAATCAGCTGGTGACCCCACAGATAGGATCTGATTGATATTTCTCAAATACTCTGTCTTCAGAGACATTTCAGGTAATTGAATCATTACTAATACTTCTATCTTTCTATGGTGGTTTCCCTCCCTGAGAGGCATTTTTCACAATAGAAGATTTCCATCTACCTCATATTTGGAAAACCAGTGGATTTGCACTGGTTTCCCCTTTTCTGTATCTTGGGAAAAAGCCTGTGTGCTTTGTCACTTTATACTGATTTTGGACAGCTTTTTTACATGTCCATCTTTTGCATCTGAAGCCTGATCATCTGGTAAATGCTGTTTCCGTCACTCCTGTGGGACCGGGCTGTTGAGGAGTTCGGTGCGCCTCACACAACATGCGCTGCACCCGCGAAAAATCTCCCGCTTGAGATTCTGATGGAGGCTGAAACTGTGTGCTGGCTGTGGGGGCTGGCTGCGTGCCCGCTGCCGTGGGACCGGAGCAGGGCCGGTCCCTCGGGCACCCTCTGCACCCAGACCGCGCCCGGTCTCTGCCGCTGCCCTCACGGGAGGGCGGATGTCCCCGCCCCGACCGCGCCTCCCCGGCGCGTCTCTCGGCGCAGGCGCGGTCTGGGGAACGCCCCCTGTGCCCGTGACCGACACCGGCGCTGCCTCGGTCCCGTTCTGGCTCCGGTCCCCGCTCGGCCGCGTCCGTGCCGCGTCTGCGCACTGGGGAAAAACCCGCCCCGCTGCGGCTGCCGGGTTTGTGCGTCATCACCGGGCGCCTGCCGCGTTCTGTGGCGGTCGCAGGGACGCTGCAGCCGTCCCGTCCCGTCCGCCTCAGTCCCGCCCGGCGCGGCTGCCGCGGCCCGTGCGCGTTCCCCGGGTGCCGCTGCCCGCCGCCATCGCAGTCGCGCGGGTTTTGCCCTTCGCGCGCGGCTTTGGCACCCCCCGCGTGAAACCGCCGCCGCCGCCATCGCGCATGCGCCCGCCGCTGCCGCCAGCCCCGCGCCTCCCGCTCCCGCGCTCCGCCCGGCCCGGCCCCGCTCGGCGCTGTCCCCGCAGCCGCCGGCCGTGCCCTGCACGCTGCCGACCGCCCGCTGCTGCGATCGCGGGCACCGCCGTGCGCGCTATCGCCTCCGCCGCTGCTGTGCCTGCGACTGCCCCGCTGCCCCCGTGGGCCCCCGCCGGCCTCCGCAGCCCCCGCGGCCGCCTCTGCGGCCCCCCCGGGCTGCTCCCGGCCGGCGCCGCCGTGGCACGGGTTCGCCAGTCGCCGAGAAGCGGCTCTGCCCCGGGTTCCCCGACCCCTCTCCGCCCTCCTCCACCTGAGAGTTCTGGGGTTTCTGGGCGTTCTGGGGACCCATGGGACCCTGGGCACTCTGGAGATGATGCTAATTCCTCCCACACCTGTTTGCTAGGGATTACCTTTGCCCCTCCCTCGTCAGTAAGGGCAACTGCCGCCTGCTGATGGCAGGATGACTTCCCCCATCCTCGAGAGAATACTGCTGCCTGCTGATAGCTGGCAGCCCCCGCGGAATTCCACGAAATTGCCTCTAACATTACCCTTGCTGGGGATAAAAGCTTCAAGGCCGTTTTATCTTTTTTCAGAGATTTTCACAGGGTGTGTGGCTGCCACGCCCTGTAGGGCTGACAAGATGCTGGGTTGTTCCTGGGAGCATGTCCCCCCCATGTTCTCAATTTTGACTTTTCTTACCAAAAGCTGAATCATCTGCAAGGTCAGTCCGGAGTTTGCCCTGGTCACCGTCCAGCAGCTCGCAGGTGAGGGCTTCCAGGCATGCTTCTGGTCCTCCTCTTTCCGGGTCGAGCTTGAAACGAATCTTCTCAGCAGAGGTCGAGATGCTCTTTCTGGATTTTTCCCTTGAGAGTGCCTGTTTCCTTTCCTTCTCGGGCTGGGTTTCAGGGGCTGATGGCTGTGGCGTGGCTGCTTGCCAAGAGCCCACCTGGGTGCCCTCTTGGAGCCCACCAGGGATGCCAATGTCTCAGGGTCTCTTGCTGCTCAGAGTGACCCCAAGAAAAGTTCAAAGTCTCTTTTCCCAGCCCAGCGCTTGAAGAAGGAGTCAGGGCTCTTAATTTCTCAGTCTCAAGGTTGTTTATTTTATCTTATCTATAAAAAATTTTCTCCTGCCCTGCCGAGGTCAGCTCAGCAGGACAGCCTGAGGCACTCTGTCTGCCCCCGGGGCGGTGTTATGTCTTTATACTAAAAACTACGTGTACAATGTTTACAATTACTTTCCAATACCTATCACCTATGTTAGACAGTGAGCTGCTACTCTAAACCAGTCAGTAAGTGCCAACATCACAGCAGAAGATGGAGGCCAAGAAGAAGAAGGAGAAAGGCTGGACACACCCAGTTCCCTCCATCTTGCCTCCTGAACCCCCATACCAAAAACCCCAAAATCTACTTTTCCATCCCGTGATAACTTCACTAATATTCTACCTAAACTGTTGTGGCCTGCTGATCTTCATATAAGGTCTGTAATTTGCTCCACGGGTCATAATCAAATCCACTGGTGTTTTGGGCTCCGTGCCAGGGCTTCTGAGCCCCCTGGCAGGAGTCCTGGCCATCCTGGACTGCCAGAGGGATGTTCTGGGTTCCCACAGGCCTCTTCTTAGGTCTTCTACAGGTTGGTTTTTTGTTTCCTCTCCTTCTGCTTGTGCTGGGAAAAGCCCCCTGCTGGGACATCTCTGCACCCTGGCATCCTGGGCATCTGCATGGGGATGGGCAATGTAACAAAGGACTGGCTGGAGGCCTTTGGAAATGGGAATTTATGGACAGGTGGGATTGCTCAATCTGACTGCACTGAGCCCTCATGCAGGACAGAGCTCTGGATCTCCTTCCTGCTTGGCAGGGTTCAGTTTCCAGGTAGTGTGGGCAAGGACTGGCACTCACCTGCACAGAAAGGCTTCTGACTTTTGTTCCTGTAGCTAAACCCAGGGTGAGATTCCTCTTTTAGTGCTCAAAGAAAGGAAAGGAAATCCCAGAAGGGATGTGCTGTGTCTTTGAAACCATTACCAACTGTGAGGAACACCCCTGCTAGAGTAGAACATGTCCCTGGTCAAAGGAGGTCACCCCTCTGACCAAACTGATCCCAGCCCAAAAGCCAGGCCTTCTGCTGTGCTCTGGAAGGGGTTCTGCAGGCAATGTGCTCAGGAGAGAGATCTCCACTGGCCTCACTTCTCCCAGGGACAACACATCCCATCCCATCCCAAGGGTTCCCAGGATGGCCACAGACAAAAGCAATGGGATCCAGCACACTTACTTAGCTCTTTGAATAGCGCTTCTACACCTTTCTGAGCCAGACAGCCAGCAGCCACAGACACTGGACATCAGGTGCACATGAAAATAAAATCAAAGACAGGATATTTAACAAGGACCTTTCCCCAAGGAACTCCAGGGCTGCACTGAGCAGGTTCTGGGGCAGAACACATCCCACAGCTGGCCCAGGAGCCCCATGCAGTGCTGGGGGGTCCCTGACCCTCGGGCCCACTGAGGCTCTCCTGGGCCAGGAAGCTGCCTCAGCTGCCACAGCACTCAGGCACCATACAGGTGCCTCAGTCCCACCAGAGCACAGCCACCCACGAGAGGGTGAGACCCTTCTGCCTCACACCAGGAGTGGAGAGGAACCTCCCAGGCCCCTTCACTGTCCCTTGGCACGTTCATTTCAGCCTGACCCTCAAAGCCCTGCTCAGCAACATCCCCCACTAGAGTAGGATGTGTCCCTGGTCAAAGGAGGTCACCCCTCTGACCAAACTGATCCCAGCCCAATGGTCAGGCCTTCTGTTGGGCTCTGGAAGGGGTTCTGAAGGCAATGTGCTCAGGGGAGAGATCTCCATTGGTCTCACTTCTCTCAGGGATAACACATCCCATCCAAGGTTCCCAAGGATGGGCACAGGCAAGAGCAATGGGAGCCATGAGTCCACACTTACTTATGGACTCAAATTGACCTCCTTGGTCATGCTGCCATGAACTCCCTCTTTTGGGGCCATTAGGTTCACCTGGAAAGAAAAAGAAAAATGAACAAGAGGAAGCTTCACTATGATATTTCCCCTTAGGTTTTAAAAAATGCATTTAAGAGCTTTTTTGTGACACATAGATCCCTCAAAATATACTACTCAAACCTCTGATCTACTCAGGGTTTTTTAATTTACCGATTTTCCCTTCCTCACTGTCCAAACAGAATACAGCTCTTTCCAAGATATTCCGTCCTTGCTTCTGGTCTCCTGTATCATTTTCTCTAGGTTCACTCTGCAATGCAAGTGAAAAGAGGGGCAAAATCTCTGTGGTGAGCAACATCTCAGCACTAGAGAAGATAAGGCAGTTGATAAGATGTTCTGTTGCACTCCCAGCTGGTCCCTAACCCATCTTGTCTGCCCTGGAGCTCTGAGAATTCTCACAGACACACACTTCATCTTCCTTGGTAAAAATTAAGACCTGCTTTTGCAGAGTGCAGAACCTGGTGTTCAACCCCAGTCATATTTTCCTCAGAGGCAAGGGACCATTTTCCATTCCCTCAGACTCAAATCCTGGAGGTTATCCTGACCAGCTATGAAGAAATCTATGGTGAAAGGACAAGTGACCTTGGCTGGAGTCGACGCAGGAGGTGTCCCGACCAGAGAATAATTACCACTCATTCCATGATGCAGAAGGCATGAAAGACACTTTATTACTCGTGTATAGTATTAAGAAATATATAGTTCCTATAGGAACAGTAGTGGACGTAAGACCTGATTGGTCTTAAGGTGAAAACCTCTCACACTATTGATGCACTATGAATAGTACACTCTAGCAAACCATTTTTATAAACAATGGTTATAGAAAGAGCGATAATAATGGTTTGATTTTTTTTTCTAAGATTGTTAGGTGCAGTTTGTGAGAAATTGTCTCTGTTCATTCTTTGACTGAACTGAGAATATTTACAGGCTGGCTGCCAAATGCCCATCAAACTTCTCTCACTCCCCCTCCTCAACTGGACAGGAGGAAAAAATACAACTGAAGAGCTCACATAAAGCCTGGGACATCCCTCTCCAGCTGCCACCATGGGCAAACCAGACTCCACTTGGGGACGATTGCCCTGCTTTTTCAGCAATTCCCAATAGAGCAGCAAGCTGGGTAACAAAGACAAAACTGAAATCACCTCACTCCCACTCTTCCCTCTCCTGGCTGTGAACACACCTGGTGCAGGTGGCTGGGGCAGCTGCAGTGCCTGATGCAAGCTGAGCTCCAGGTGGGAGCCTGAGACAAGAGCTCATGAATGGCCAACAGAGCCCAACAAAGGGCACCAAGAGTTGTGGCACCGCTGGGGAAGGGGCACCGAGAGACCCAGCAGGAGCTGAGGGCCCGGGAGGAAGAGCCAGACTTGAGCCTTGGGCATGCAGACTGAGGGGATAAAACTGAGGGGCTCCCTTGCTGGGGGAACAGCTCAGGCTGTTCCTGTGTCACTGCACTGGGAATAAATGGCTTTATGGAATCAGACAGCTGAGACTGCTCTGGGAAACCTGGGCTGGAACCAGGGAGGACACAGGGACTGGGTGTGGGGAGTCCAGCAGGGCCCATTGGGGCACTGCAGCCACTGCTGTGGAGGGGCTCCTCCCAACACTGAACACCTCTGGTGGCTAGAGTGTGATGGCCAGAGAGCCTTGGGAAGGGTCAGACTGGGAAGTTTCCCAAATATCCTCTTCTGCACAGCTGGCTGCAGAAAGCAGGGCCCTGCTGACCCTTCCAACAAAGCCACCTGTCCCTTCTGAGTACATCCATCAGAGCAGCAGGGACGAGGTGAAGGCAGAAACAGGGACTGCTCAGGAGTGAGGAAAGGTCTGCTCAGGGCACAGCTCACTGCTGTGCTCTGCTCTCCCTCTTTCTTGCACTCCATTTCCTTGGGCTTTCTGCTCCTTGGGACCTTCTGTTTTCTTTGGCCACGTTCCAGAGGAGGACCTGGACTGAATTAAGGGACCCCTTGCCAAAAGCTGCTGCATGTAAGAAAGCTTTCCTGGTGCTCAAGGAGAGGATAGACCCAGGTGAGGAAAAGAGGGGAGGATTAGAAATAGAGAAATGCTGGCAGGGACCCAAGAGAAGTCACAGCCCCAGGGCCCATGGCTGTCCCAGGGGTCTAACTGAAGGCATCAGACAGGAAATGCCAGGGGTGATTTCCTAGGAATGAACCCTGCTCCATCTCCTCCCACTACATTTTGCTGTTTTGCTCTGGTCTGAAAGGAGGGAAAGCATATAAATGGGAAAAAATGCTCAGAGTTTGAGGAGTTTTCTCCTAAAGCAGAGCAATAGCGAGATGGCTTCTCAAACAGTAACAATGAGTAGGTGATGTGCATGTGGAGCTGTCCTGGATGTGCTTCTGCCATTGATCACTGATGAGCACAGACATTAGCTCAGATCACCGCTCATGGAAAGATGATTGTGCTTCCAGGGATGGGTCACTCCACTTCTCACAGTCAGAGACACATTGTCCTCTCTGTCTCTCATATTTGGAAGGAGCCCTGACAACTGCTTTAGACAGGAGAATTATTTTTGGCAGGGCCAGAGCTGCAATCCTGAGCCAAAGTGGAAGCTTTGAGGTGGAAAAAGAAAATGAAGGAGGAAAGACAGAAGAGGAGAGGATAAAGGAAAAGAAAATGAGGTGCTGCAGGGAGAGAGGAGAAAGGTAAACAAACAAAACCAACAACAACAAAAAAACCAAGCCAAAAGAAAACAAAAAAAAACTCACAAAAAACTCTCTCTTCTGCATTGTCAGTGATGTCTCTTGCCCAGAGACCAACAGAGTCTGGTCCGCCAACAGAGGCCCAATAAATTAGACATTTTGAGTTATGCATTGAGTCTAATATAACATCAATACCAGCATGTGAGTTAAATCCAGGAGCATTGTATGAGTGGTGGTGAAATCTCATGCTCTGTCTGGGGTGCTAAGGTGAGCTATTGTTTTAATATTTATATTTTACATTTTTAAGTTCTAATCACTCCATGAAATAATTATTTATTACATATTCAGACTAAAAATTTTTCCTGATCACCCAAGATCAAAGAAACAAACATTTGGCCATAATGTATTCATGGCATCCAGGCTGGGCCTAATCAACATGGTACTTACTTTTTACTTTTCTCCCATTTAATGTGTAGCAAGAGTCATGGCAACAATTTTTGCTATTGATCAAAAATAACATTAGATAAATAAATAAGGCCTGAATTGACGATTTTTTCTCTGTAGGAATAAATTAGGAACTGCATTAGTCTCTGTAGACTCTGGGCAGGAAGGGACAACAGACTTTGAATGGGAATTCTATGAAATATTTACTTTGTGGTCTCCCTCCAACCCTTCCTGACTGATCCCCCACCCTCTGCTGCACTACTAGGCCTTGATGAGACAAAGACACTGAAAGCCCTGGGGCCCTGGAGGGCAGCAGGGCTCCCTCAGGCCTTAGCAAAACCCAGTGAAGGCCCCAGGATGGTCCAAGGAGCTTTTCCCACTCAATCCCCTCTGGCAGAACTGATCTCAGCACTTGAGGGCCCTCAGCAGTGCCCAGCCCAGGGACGGTCACTGCCCAAGAGGCCTTGTGAGGAGGGGGTGTCACTGCTGTGCATGGCCAACAGTGATTGCACTGGCCTTGCCCAGAGGGGCGGCTGCAGACTGTGCAGATTGCTCTGCTGCAGACAGTTCTGTTTGGGCAGGGTCACGCTTCTGTTGTTGCAGACACTGATATTCTTTAGGAAATCCCACCAGGACTGAAGGACAGCTGGAGGAGGATTGCCACCCCAGGGACCTCCAGGGCAGTGGTTCCTGAGTGCCACAGCCCCCTGTGGCTGGGCAGGTGTGGTGTCAATGTGCTGGGCAGGGATCAGCCCTTCCCCTGGCGGGGCTCCTGCTCACACAGCCGCGGGTGCTGCTGCCTTGCTTGGCTGCTGGCCCGTGTGCTCCACCTTCCAAGCGCTGCCTTTTCACCTGGAGCTCAGGTGAAGGGAACTCAGGAAGCTCTGCGAGTCCAGAAAAGCAACTTGGGGAGCTTCAGGGCTCAGGAACACAAATTTAATGAAGTTCGGGGCTCAGAAATTCAGTCTCCAGACACTTGGGGCTCAAAAGCAGCAATTGAGGATACTTTGGGGCTCAGTAATACCATTTCAGGGCACTTTTGGCCTCAAAAATTGGTATTTGGGGATGTTCACAGCTGAGAATATAGGAGTCTCAGGAGCATTGGGGCTCACCCACCTGGGGACGTTTTTGGGACCTGAAACAGCATTTGGGTTCAGAAATACTGATTTAGGGAGCACTGGGGCTCTTAAACACCAATTTAGGGACACACAGGCCTATGAAACCCTGATTTGGGGAGTTCAAGGCTGAGAAAAAATCATGTTGGGAGCTTTGGGAATCAGGGAGAGTGATTTGGGGATATTTTCAGAGCAAAAAGAACAATTTAAAGAGCTTTTGTGCTCCAAAAAACCAATTTAAGCCGATTTTGGGCTCTGTAGTCCCTATTTAGGGAGCTTTGGAGCTCCAAAACAGCGATTTAGGGAACTTTTGGGCTGAGAAACATCAATTTCGGGAGCAGAAGGAGCAAGCCCTGAGGAAACCCGGGAGCAAGGGGCAGGCGCTTACCTGGGACAGGTCTGGGAAGAAGCTGCTCTGCGCTGGGGCGCAAGCACTGCTTCAAAACAGCTCACTTGCTCACTGTGCCCGACCCGTTCCCGCCCCCACGGGCTCCTCCCTCTCTCCCCGCAGCTCCTTTCCTGCTTTTACACCGATTTCCCCTAAATGAAGTTTCCCCGCTCCGGTCAGGGAGCGGTTCCTTGGCTGGGGGTGGGAAATGGGCACAGCCAGCGCTCCCCGCCCATCGCTCCCGGAGCCTCCCAGGCTGGGATGAACCCCACGGGCTGATGGCACGCCGGGCACAGGGCGTGAGTGAGGGGCATCAGGGCTCTGGAACACTGATCTGGGAACTTCATGGCTTAGAAACCCCTGTGTCAGCAGCTTCGGAGCCAGAACGGTGAGCTCAGGAGCTTTGGGGCCGAGAATGAGCAATTCTGGGGGCTTTGGGGCTCCAGAACACTGATTTTGGGAGGTTTTTGGCTCGGGGAAAAAATATTTAGGGAGCTCCGAGTCTCAATGAAAGCAATTTAGGGCTATTTTTAGCTCAGAAGCAGCAATTTAGAGAGATTTTGGGCTGAGAAACATCAATTTAAGGATATTTTGGTGTCTGAAATACCAGTTTAGGGAGCTTAGAAACACTCATTTAGGGAGGATTTGGGCTCAGAAATATCAAATAAAGAGTTTTTGACCTCCCAAATAAAAAACCTTTTTGGGGAGGATTTTGCTCCTGAGGGCTGGAATATAAGTGTGGGGAGTCCTGGCAGACTGACTATACCCCAAACCCACCACGGCAAGTGCTGTGTGCCTGTGGTGGCGAGAACAACCTCTGGATGACTGCAGACAGACCCTGTGTCCCATGTCACTGCCTGGGACACTGTCCTGAGCTTGGAGCTTGGAAATGGGTGCTATGGGCACAGGTGCCCCATGAAAGAATTTAATCAGAGTGTGGTACTCATTGCCAAAGCAATCTTACAGAAACCTGGGGAAGAAGCAGGCACCGAGTGGATTTAGGACACCCCCTGTGATGGACCAGCCTCTGGAATGATGGAATGGGCTGGTGAGGATGACAGCGAGCAATGGGTCCTTTCGGGACTACAGCTCCCATCATGCACGGCGGCATCCACTGAGCGCCATTGCAGCCGAGACTTCATCTCCCGTGAAGCTCTGCGCACCGTAGAGCGTCTTTGCAGCCGGACCACCATCTTCAATATGCCCTGCGACCCCAGAGCCCCGACATAACCCGTTCCGGCCGTACAAGTCCCGTCATGTTCCGTGCCCCAAAGGGAACGACTCTCCAGGTGTCCCCCAGGGCTTCCCGGCACCATAAGTTCCCCGCAGGTGCCCCCTGAGGACCCGAAGTGGCCGCCCGCAACCACAACTGGCTCCCCGGACCCCCAAGTGCTGCAGTGGAGCTACTTCTGGGACTACAGCTCCCATCATGCTCCGCGGCGCTCGTGGCGTTTGAATGCAGCCGGGACTTCATTTCCCGTCACCCCCGCGCTCTGCAGGGCGCCATTAGCGCTCTGCCTTCACCCCCGCGCCCAGAAAGCCCCGTTAGAGTCCCCCAAGGGCCCGCCCGGACCCCGAAGGGCCCCAAATTCCCCTCCCTGATCTCCAAGGGCCCCCCTGCATCCCCAAGGGGTCCTCTGGACCCTGAATTGTCCCTCAGAATCCCTGAGTGCTTCCCCCCACCCCCCATTTCCCACCCGGCTCCCCCAAGTGTTCTCCCGATGCTCAAGTTCTCTCTGAATTCCCCCCCGAGACCCAAAACTGCCCCAAATGTGCCCCAAAATGATCTCCGTGTAAGCCCAAGTGCCCCCTTGAACCATGTGTGAGAAAAACATGATTAAAAAGATTACAAAAGGACTAAACATAGGGCGAATTAGCATAGAGGAAAAATTAATAACCCATAGAGGTGAAGTAGTGAATGAAGGGAATTGTGATACTTAGAACCAGTTACCATTAATTTTATTGGTTGTTAAACACGGATAGATTTTTGATATAAATATAAAATTAGGTAATAAAAATGAAACAACTATTATTACAAATAAGAAATAAATACAATAAATACATTTAATTGAAAAATATTAAAAATAAAGAATAAATTACTTTTTTTTTAATATATTTTGGGATGTTACTCCCAGGTGGAGGATGTCAGACATGGTGAGGCTGGGGATGAGGAGCAGGTTTACCAAACAGAGTCAGCCTGCAAGGGTGTCATTCTTCTCTGCGCCCAGACCTCCTAAGGAGACATTCAGCATCAAGATCACTTGGGGAAAGCTTCAGTTACCTTTTCTCTGAACTGAAAAATAAAAAAAACTACTCGTGATTAAAAAACTATAAATCATGAGGTGCACTTTGAAATTATCCTCCTGAACAGAACTCCAAACTGACTCTAATCACTGCACAAGCCCTGGAGACTCAAAGACAATGGAAGAGAGACAAAGAGCCCCTGAGGGCATTCTGTATTTTCATGATCCCCATGGTGGGTTTGGAGCTGGGTCCAGGAGCCTCAGGCACGAAGAGAAGGATGAAGAAGCTGCTCAAGGAGTCAGCAGCAAAACTCCAAGTGCCTTGGAGTATGGCTGGGCCCCAGTGAGGGCAGGGAGTGCCAAAGGCTGCCCAGGGACTGCTGAGAGCAGATCTTTGAGGCCAGGGAGTGCCAAAGGCTGCCCAGGGACTGCTGAGAGGAGATCCTTGAGGCCAGGATTGCAGGGAGCCCAAGGCTCTGAGCAGGGAACTGCAGTGCTGAGCAAGGCCTGGCTTGGCTGCAGGAAGCAGAAAGACCAAGCCCTGAGCCCAGCCTGGAACAGCAGGGCCTGTCCCTCACGGGTGGCTCAGGGCTGTTTGTGGGCCAGGGGGATGTGAGGGGCAGCAAGGACAAATGCCATAAACCTGTGTGACACTCCAGATCCTCAGGGAACTGAGGGGCCAGTGGGACACTGTGAGAAGTTGTGGAACCAAGGGGATCATGGTGGCACTGTTGGGGCCCATAGAACCAAGGGGCCAGTGTGACACTGTGGGGCCTCATGGAAACAAGAGGCCATTGTGAGCCTGCAGGGCTGCAACACCCCAGAACACTGAAATGCTGGGGGTAACCAAAGGTTCCTTGACTCGAGTTTGGTGCACAGGAGAAACACCAACCAGATATTCCCAACATGGACAGATGCAAAGAATATTCTTTGTAGGAAGGGACCCAGAAGTATCCTCAAGTCCAGCTCTTAAGTGAATGGCCCACACAGGGTTGAACCCACAGCCCCACTAATACCAGCACCATGCTCTGATCAATGGAGCTAAGAGGTCAAAAGGACCCAAAATTTTACTGGCAAAATATAGACAATCAATAAACTTTTGCAAAAGGTTTAGTACAATATCCACTTCAATATGAAACCCTTATCATAGCATTAAATTCAATAACTTAATCTAAAAATTTAATCGAAAAACCTTTATCCCTTAAGATGTTATGTTACCCAAAAATGTTCCAGCTAAGTAGGATTAGAAGGAGAAGAAATAGCGAACAACAGAAAGACAGAAGATCCATAGAAAGACACACACAGGTACCAGCTGCTCAGGTTCCAGCATTGCTAACAAAAGAACCCCAGGAGAAGGCAGGACCCAGACCATAGTCTGGCCTTGTGCTCTGGCTTTTAACCCCCTGGCCTTCATGAGCCCGCCTCTGGGTGGGACTGCCAGTTGCTTGTCCAATCAGAGCCAGGGTAGCACCAGCTGCTAGTGTGTGATTGATTGATTAACAGCTGGGCTAATCAGAGCTGGGTTAACATCACCCCCTGCTGTGTGATTGACAGCTCTGCCAGGCCAGGGCTGGGGGCAGGGCTCTGTCCCACCACAAACCAAGGCCTGACCCGGCCCTGGCCCCACACGGGCATTCCGAGCATCCCAAGGTGTCTCGGCATGTCAATCTCATCCAGCTTCTGACAGCGACCACGGTGACACTACGGAACCTCATGAAACCATGGGTCAGGTGTGACAATGTGAGTCCAAGATCACCACGGTGAGACTATGGAGCCTCATGGAATCAAGGAGGCCATTGTGCAACTCAGAGGCCCTATTAGAAGCAAGGGTCAATGATCAAACTGTGGGGCCCATGGGAACAAGGAGCCATTGTGACACAGCAGGACCGCATGGAGCCATGTGGGCCTCATGAAACCAAGAAACCATTGTGACATTGCAAGACCTCATGGAATCAAGGGGATCATTGTGACAGTATGGGACTCCATGAAATCAGGGGAACATGGAACAGGTCTGCCTGGTTTGGCCTCCTGTGGGCTGTCTGACAGGTCCCACTGAATTAGCCATGCCAAGGGCCACTTCCCATCTGACCATGACGCACTGGGGCTCTGTGCTTTTATTCCTGTGCAAAAGAACTGTCTTTCTTGTCTAGCCTCCCATGGCTGAAATTAGGATTCCACCTCTAAAATTCCCTGTATCCAAGGGTTGCTCCCAGATAAAATCTGCTAATACAGTCAAGTCTGGCTAGCCTTGGCCTCTGGTGACTGCCTCTCATCTGCCCCTGCACCACTGGGGCTCACTTGTTTCCTTCCTATGGAGACCATTGTGACACTGCGGGGCGTTGTGGAGCCAAAGGGCCATAGTGACACTGCAAGCCCTTGTGGAGCCTGTTACACTGTAGGAACTTGTGGAACCAAGGAGATCATTGTGACACTGTGAGTACCATGGATCCATGGGGCCATTGTGACACTGTGGGGTCTTGAGGAACCATGGAGACCATTGTGACTTTTTTGAGCCTTGTGACATGCAGGGGCCATTGTGACACTGCAGAGTACCATGGATCCAAGGGACCACTGTGACACTGTGGGGCCTCGTGGAAACAAGGACATCATTGCGGCTCTGTTGGGCTGCATGGTCCCAAGGGGCCAGTGTGAAGCAGCAGGGCTTTGTGGAACCAAGAGGCCATTGCTGCATTTCAGGGCCTCATGGAGCCAAAGGGCCATTGTGATCCTGAGGGGCGCCGTGGATCCATGGAGATCATTGTGGCATTGCAAGGCCCCATGGAATCATGGAGACCATTTGTCATGATCCGTCCTAGTGAATGGATGATGTGATGGTTCGTAGGGGTGATCTCAGGGTGCAAAAAAAACCAACACGGCACAGGGGATTTGCAGTAACAATCAACAAGTGCAATTTTCTTGAAATAACCACAACAGAAATGCATTGGTGAGGGGAACCGGGGGAACAAAGGAGAAAATAAGGAAAAGAGGGAGGAAGAGGAGGGATGGGTTATAGCTACCAAACGTGGTGCTGCGTTATCCTTCGGGATCCAGCCAATGAAGTCTGCCAGGCCACGTCCAGGGAGATCTTGGAGGCATAATTCATCTGGGCCCCAAGTTATACTATTTTTCGTTGGGGGAAGGGGGAATGAATTTCACAACCGAAACAAAGGTCTTCAGGGGGTGTGGAGAGTTAGGGATATGCGTGCGGAAGAAATCGAGCTGTACGGTCAGTCGGGACATCCCCCCCACCCTGCAGTCAGACCTTTGCCCCGTACCTGGCCGCACCCAGCCGGACGTGAGCAGAAGGAAATGACACTGACTGCCCAAACTATAAAAACCCTTGTGACCCCTCAATAAACGCCATTTGCTGTCCACCACGTTTGTGTCAGGAGCATATGGACCGAGTGACCCTGGGGTTAGGGCCACCGTGCCGGGCTAAGAACCAGGTTGCCACGCCTTGAGAAGGCAACATCTGGTGCCAAAAACCCAGGACACGATCACCGCCCGGGGTTCGGGGATTGCCGTGACGAGGAACCGGCGGCTGCACAGCTGGCCTAGTGCAGCGGGGGGGACGCCCCCGGACCAGTGAGGAGCATGGACGCTATTGTGAAGGTCGTAAGTCAGATCCGCACTCAGTGGGGTATCGAGTTAAAGCTTAAGGATTTTATTCTCACAGTGCCGAGACTGATAAAGCTAGGGGCTATAGAAAGCCCAGTAGAAATTCTCCGTCCGGAGATATGGGATAATTGCACGAAGGCTCTGGCTGAGGAAACCATGTCCTCAGGCTCAGGGAAAACCCTCAAATCATGGGGCAGAGTTATTCAGGCTCTGCAAAAAGCTCGGCAAGAGCAAGAAACCTGGAAAGCGGCGCAAACTTGTTTATTAGCCATGCCACAGTTGGGGGTAGGGGCAGCGATGCAAACCGCTGAGGACTTTGACCCGTTCGGGTGCACGGAGGCGCGAACGCTGGAACCCCCTCAGCAACCGGACTCACCATCGGAGGCGGGGGAGCACGTTTTGGCAGGGGCTAGCAGAGGAGGCGCGGAATGCTGCTATAATATCGGACCCCGATGCGGTTGATAAAATGGCACCCCTGCCATATGCGTTTGAAATGGCGCCGGAGCACGTGACCAGGGCTGGAATGATGACATGGGGGGTGAAAATGCAGAAGGTTCGCTGAACAGCACAAGCGTGGGTAAGCGGGGAGGAGGGGCGGCCCCCGAGAAGGAGCCTAAGACCATTCAAAGCGCTCATTTTAAATTAGGTCCTTATAGGGCAAGAACCTCCCCCAGCAGGAGGCGGGGGGAGCCCAGAGGGAGGGAACAGCCTGACCCTCGCAAGAAGGGGTGGGGTCGGAGCCCGAGAAAACGGCTGAGCAGCCCGGAAATGTCCGGCCAGTCGACTTCCAGCTCGGACTCTGACTCGAGCTGGGACGGGCTCGAAAGGTGGTCGGAGGACGATTCCGACACCGACTCGGGCTTTAACAAAAAGGGAGCAGCGGCATAAAAGATCCCTAGCTGCAGCGCTCCTGCGTGGGTTAAGGGGATATCAGAGAAAGATCGAACGCCACTTACAGACTGGTGGAAAATAAAAATGGCTTGTGCGTAGTGGGCTCCGTCTGCCACACTGGTGTTCCCGATCCGTGGGGGGGGGCAGGTGGAAATCAAAGAACCTACTCCCCGGTAAACCCGAAAGACGTGCAGGCAATTGTTAAAGCGGTTGCAGACAGGGGGATTAATTCTGCCATGGTTTCCACACTCATTGACAGCGTTTTTGGAGGCGATGATATGCTTCCCTTTGATATCAAACAGACTTGCAGGCTGATTTTTGATGGGGCAGGGATGATCGTTTTTAAACAGGAATGGGAGGACAATTGTGTAAAACAGCTAGCCTTAGTAACAGGGGCAGACCATCCACTGCACGGCTCCAGCATACAGAGGCTAATGGGCACAGACCCCACTATGATCACCCCCCAGGCGCAGGCTGAGGGCCTGCGGGCCCATGAGGTTATGACAACAACCCGTGCTGCCCGAGAAGCCATCCGTGTTGCTTCCAAAGTAATAGCCAAACCATCCCCATGGTCAACTATAAAGCAGAGTGAGAGTGAGAGCTTCACTCACTTTGTGGACCACCTTCAGGCAGCATTAGATCTCTCTGCATTACCCTCAGAGGCAAAGGGTCCTGTGCTAGCAGACTGCCTATGCCAGCAATGCAACTCAGCCACCAAGGACATTTTAAGATCACTGCCACCTGGGTCCAATGTTGCTGCCATGATCAGACATGTTGCAAAGGAAGAACACCTAGCTCCCCTCCTAGCAGCAGTTCACACTGCAATAACCAGTGTGATGGCATGCTTTAAGTGTGGCCAGGCAGGCCATGTGGCAGTAAACTGCCCCCAGTCAGGACGCCCCCGCAACCCATACGCCCCACTACCAGGAAAGAGAGAGAGACCACCGAGCAACCCGACATCACCTGAGAAGCTCACACCATCAAAATCAAAGCAGCAACGGTATCTCTGTGTGATCTTGTTTCTAGGGTTAGCAGGCAGAGGACAGGCAGACACAAAACATTACCCTCACCAGCCATTCAGGTGGGTTCTATGCCATCTCTCAGGTGAGGGGGTCATCAAAGAAATTGTTACAGCTGACACCCCATCTTTCGAGTTCGGGCTAAAAGACATTTTTCCCTCGCATACAGGGCACCCCAAATTTGAGAAGACGACATTATTTCAGACCTACTGGTGCCCTGCTTCCAACCCAGGAAAAAATTACTGTAATTACCCAGGGTACGGATATTGTGGATATTGGGGGTGTGAAACTATTGTGACAAGCAATAGATGGAAACCACAACTCTGCCTGATAAGTTCCTGCAAATTAAGTATACTCCCCACGGCTGTCTAGAACCAAAATTTGATATGGATGGGTACGTGATTTTGCCCCAAGGCAGAAAACAGCACACCTGCACAGGCTTTATAATGACAATCCTGCAGCTGACCCATGATGGCTGGGCCACGGGCAAAGTGTGGACAGCGTTTATTTATCTCTCTCGCCGCATCTGGGCGAACATACAAATTATCAGATTCCCACCTCCAATATCCCAATCAGTCGGACCCAATCCGATTCTAGCAATGAGTAGACCCAGGAAGGGGATTGCAGCTAACAGCAGTTCTAGCCACAAAACACAGATGCTAAAACTAACCTCCTCCCCATCCGATCTCTTAGCCAAACCAACCCTCTCCAATCCATTCTTAAGCATGTTAAATGCTACCTTCTTATCGTTAAACCAATCCAACCCGAACCTCACAGAGTCATGCTGGTTATGCTATGATGCACAACCCCCTTTTTCCGAAGGTGTTGCCCTCGATCTTCTGTTCATCTTCTCAAAGTCAGACAATCTACGCCAATGCAGATGGGACACCCCCCGGAGAGGCATTACTCTAAGTCAGGTTATGGGCCAAGGCAAATGCTTTGGCAATGCAACCTTGGCAAAGCAGATGGGCGTCTGCCGGGAATTCGTCAAACTTAAGAGAGGGAAGTTCCAGTGGGTGATCCCAGCTGCATCGGGAATGTGGGTCTGTCAACGATCCGGGGTAAGCCCATGTCTACTCCTTGACAAATTTGATCATTCTACTGACTTTTGTGTCCAAGTTTTAATTGTCCCCAGAGTCCTGTATCGCCATGAAGAAGAGGTGTACTGCTTGTTCGACGAACCCGACTGGCTCCACAAACGAGAAGTGATAACGGGCATCACCATCGCAATGCTCCTTGGTTTAGGAGCTACTGGCGCTGCCACAGGCATCTCGGCCCCTGCAACACAGCATCAAGGACTGGCACAACTGCAGATGACTGTCGACGAGGACTTGCATAGGATTGAGAAATCCATTTCTTCCCTAGAAAAATCCCTTTCCTCGCTCTCAGAGGTTGTCCTCCAAAACAGGCGAGGACTGGACCTTTTGTTCATGCAGCAAGGAGGCCTGTGTGCCGTCTTGAAAGAGGAATGCTGCTTTTATGCGGACCACACCTGAGTTGTTAGAGACTCCATGGCCGAACTGAGAAACCGACTAAACCTAAGAAAAATGGACAGAGAAACTCAACAGGGCTGGTTCGAGTCATGGTTCAACCAGTGCCCATGGCTCACCACCCTGATTTCTACCCTAATAGGCCCACTCGCTATAATCTTACTAACCCTAATCTTCGGGCCTTGCATATTAAACAAACTGGTGCTATTCATTGAAAAGCGTTTAGAAACGCTTAACATTATGTTTGTCGAGTGCCAACAATTACTTTAAGGCGTGCCAGTTACTAACACACTTACAATTTTATACTAATTTTACTAACCCATGAAATTTTGTAACCTCTACATTTTATAATTTTAAATGATTTTTACTAATCATGAGGGAGGGGGGAAACGTGGAGAGTTAGGGATATGCGTGCGGAAGAAATCGGGCTGTACGGTCAGTCAGGACATCCCCCCCACCCTGCAGTCAGACCTTTGCCCCGTACCTGGCTGCACCCAGCCGGACGTGAGCAGAAGGAAATGACACTGACTGCCCAAACTATAAAAACCCTTGTGACCCCTCAATAAACGCCATTTGCTGTCCACCACGTTTGTGTCAGGAGCATATGGACCGAGTGACCCTGGGGTTAGGGCCACCGTGCCGGACTAAGAACCAGGTTGCCACGCCTTGAGAAGGCAACAAGGGGGAAAGAATAGTATTTGTTCAGGGGTACACAAAATCGAGCCAGGCAGCAAGCGAGAACCATTGTTTTCATGGCCCAGTGCCTGCACCTGTGCTTGCTCTGGGCAGCTTTCCTCCCTGCCCTCTGCACAGCTCCCCCGAGTTGGGAGGGTTTCAGTCACAGTCCCTGGAAGAAGGTGAGAGGGGGCCTTCTCACACAGGGGTTTCATGTCTTGGGTCCTTGATGAAGAGGCCTACATCTCTACTTGTCTATCACGATGGTTGAGAACAGGCTAGAGGGGTCTTCTCTTAGAGGAGGGACCACGCTAAAGCTCAAACCAGCCAGGCCAGGAGGCGGGGAGAAATTCCAGGACGATTGTTCAGGAAAAAGGGCAGGGTGCTCCTTCGAGTTCAGTGTCGCATATAGCAAACAACACCTCTGGAAACAGTGAGCTAAGAGGCACATGATTTTCCCTCCCTCCCCCCACTGGTTCAGCAGTTTTTAATTTTTCGGTGGTCTCTCTTCATGGCAACTGTGAGGCAAAAATGAAGGATATTTTGGACAGACTCTCACATGGCCTCGGGCCCAGGGCCAGCAGCCATGGCCAAAGTGCTGCCCACGTTGGCTCTGGCAGGGCTGTCTTGCAGCTGCTGCCCATCCCTGTGCAGCCCAGGCTGCCCCTGCCCTGCACCTCTGTCCCTGCAGGCTGTCAGCATCCCCTGGCTGCCCCACCTGGCGTGGCCCTTCCTTTGCTGACAGCTCTGCCTCCTGCCTGCCTCTGCCTGCCCACACAGAGCCTTGGGCTGCTCCAGGCTACTGCCAGGGATGTGTTGCACCACAGCCCTGCCCTGGCAGGGAAATTCCTTTCTGCTGGTGTCCACTCTGCACCTCCCCAGCTGCTCTTGGTGCTATTATGTCTTCTTCAGGCTCATTCCCACTATGAAGAAAAGCTCCTGCCCCTCTGAAACCACCTTTCATCCCTCCCAGGCTACTCCTGTTCTGTCCTCAGTCTCCACACCACTGAGCCCAGAGCCTGCAGACTCTCCCTGCTGGTTTTGTGATGAGGCCTCCAAAACCCCATCCTGGGAGATTTTTGGAAAAAAAATAAGGTCTGTGAAAATGGAAAAATTGTGGTCAAAGTTATTTTCTCCCAAATCTTGCCATGACAGAAAAAGGGTCAATATCTTTAAACTGAATGAAGGTGGATTTACATTTGTTAGAAGGAAGAAATATTCTACAATTATGAAAGTGGCATGAAACTGCAGCTGTTTTTCTAGAGAATTGGATGCCCTATCCCAGGGATTGTCCAAGAATGGGAGCTTTGTGCAGCCTGACCCAGTGAAACCCTCCCCACCCCAAGAACAGAATTCCCATAGTGTGTGTTATCTGCTGTGCTGAGTGCCCTCACAAGGCTTCTGGCCAGAATGTCTGCTGAGGGCAGCCAGGCTGCTGCAGGGGCAGTGGCCTCCCAGCCATCACCATGGCAGCCCTGTGCCCTGGGCCTGGCTCTCCCCTTTCCTCTGCCCCTGCCTTGGCTCTGCTGGCATGAAGAGTTTTGTCATTAATATCTTGTCCCCGAGGTGCTGGGGCCAATGGCTTCCCATTCAGGCTCCTGGGGCAGAAGTGGCTTTTCCGAGCCCAGCCAGGAAGGAGCCCTGAGGCAGCAGCTCTGCAGTGGTGGCCACCAGGCCGGACTGCCAAGGGAGGCTTCTGGCCATGGCCTGCAAGCAGCTGCTGCTGCCACGGTGCCTTTGGTGCCTCAGGCTCTCCCTGGCACAGCTCCCAGCACGGCGCTCTGCCCTTGTGCCCGAGCCCTTCCCTGTGCTGGGGCTGGCCTTGGGCTTTTCCTGCAGTGGGACCTGCCCTGCTCATGGCACAGGAAAGGCAGCTCCTGCTGGAGCAGGAGGCTCTGCCTGCAGTGTGCTCCAACAACTCCAGCAAGGCCCTGTTGACTTCAAACTTGCTGCCTAGAGCAGAATATTCTAATTGTTAGATCTCCTATGCTGTGGAGGAAATAACTCTGATCAAGATCTTTCTGTCTAATCATGATCAGAATCAATCAGAGCTGTATTTCTAGAAATCTGTCTGGTATACCATCATTAATCCTGTGGGACAAGTTCAATTCCCCCTGTCCGATCTTTTGCACCTTTGTCAATGTCTAGGGCCCCTTCTCCTCTCTGAGATGGAAGTAAAGAAGTCTAGGGGTCCTGGAGTGTTTTATGGGTTCTATGGTGGCTGCTGTGTGCCATTTCTCCATCCCATGACTCAGCAGGAGTTTCTCCAAGGAAGAAACAAAGCTTTTGCCTGAAGCTCCCACTGTGCCCATGACAGGAACCCCTGTGAGTGTGTGGGACATCCTAGGTCTTTGGCAGCCTGGGGACTCCTGGGATGTCACTGTGGAGCCCCCGTGAGTGCCTGTGACAGATCGGTGCCTTTGCAGCCCAAGGTGCCCTGGGATGTCACCATGGAATGGCTGTGACTTCCTCTGACCACAGGGCTCTTTACCACCCCCAGAAAACCCTGGGAGGTGTCCATGCAGCCCTTGTCTCTGTGTGTGACATTGCAGCTCTTGAACATCCTGGGGACTCTTGGAATGTCCCCATGTGTTGCTATAGGACATGAAAGAACACAAGTGCACACCGCTCTTCTCATGGTGAAAGAAAAAGGAAGTTTATTTTCTGACTCCAACATTTATAGTTTCCCAAGAGTGACAGTGGATTGCCACCTCTCCAATGACACTGGACAAACCAAGAGTCCATCAACTTTCTCCTCCTCCATAAAGGAATGCAAAAAAATGAGTTATTTACAGCAAGTGTGTGAGAAAGTTCGCTACAAGAATGTCAATATCTTAGAAAATCTTAAAAAATCAGGGCGCCTCCCATGGAATCCCTCTGAGTGCCTGTGGCAACTCAGTTCCTTAGCAGGCACCCATCACCAGAATCCATTACTCTGGACAGTTTCCATGGCAACCCTCCCCAGCCCCCTGTTGCTATGGTCAGTTTCCATGGCAACCATCACCAGCTTCCTTGTTGCTATGGTCAGTTTCCATGGCAACCACCACCAGCCCCCTGTTGCTATGGTCAGTTTCCATGACAACCATCACCAGACCCCTGTTGCTATGCTCAGTCCCCCGGCAGCTCCACGGAGACCCCATGCCAAGGGTGGTTGCCGTGGACACCAGCTCAGGCCTACAGCCAGGGCCCATTGCCATGGCAACCATTGGCAGTCCTATCCCCAGGCTCATGGGATCCCAGAACCACAGAATTGGCTGAGCTGGGAGGGACCCATCAGGATCCTCCAGTCCAACTGCCAGCCCTGCACAGGACACCCCAACAATGCCAGCCTGGGCCTGGCAGTGCTGTCCAAACGCTGCTGGAGCTCAGAGAGCCCTGGAGCTGGGACCCTTCCCTGGGGAGCCTGGGCAGGGCCCCAGCAGCCTCTGGGCAAAAAAACCTTTTCCTGACATCCAACCTGAGCCTGCCCCGACTCAGCTGCAGCTGTTCCCTCCACTCCTGTCCCTGGGCACCAGAGGGAAGAGGCTCCCACAGCCCCAGCCAGGGACCCGCTCCCAAGGCTGTTGCCATGGCCACCAGGGCTAGGACCAGCTGGGATGCTTGTTTTCCAGGGGCCGGGGTTCAGAAATGGGATTCCCCAATTTCCTGCTCCGGCTAAAACTGTGCTGCTGCTCGCTGCCCTCCCGCCTCCCATGGAATGCACAAAAGGCAAAATCCCACCCTGGGGTAGGAACAATTTATTGGGAACAGCAACCAGATAAGGAACAAACAGGAACAGCAACAACACTGGTAACAGAAGGGATCAGAAAAACTATTTAGAGGGAAAACTACAACACCACTGACTGTCTCTTTCCAGCCACATATTCACTCCTGCCTGTAAAGGACACCCTTCTCTCAAGGGGAGAGAGTCCCTTTCCTGCCTCTAGCATTGACCTGAAGCAGGAGTGAAAATAATGACATGGCATTAGCCAGACCCTTACGTTCTTCGATCCCACATCATGTCGTTGGCAGGGGCAGGAAAAGGGAAAGGAGTCTTGCCAGTAAGGATCACTGGGAATGTGGAGCACCAGCATTCTTTCCAACATGGGTTCTCCAATGGGGGATGAAACTGGAGCTGTGCACCAAGATCTTCCTGCAGTTAGGGCATTTGCAGGGCTTCCCTTACTGGTGCCTCTGTTGGTGTTTGGTCAAGGCACAGCTCCGGGTGAAGCTCTTCCCACACTGGGGACACTCATAGGGCCTCTCCCCGGTGTGGATTCGTTGATGGATGATGAGGTGGGAGTTTTGCTTGAAGCCCTTCCCACAGTCAGGGCAGCGGAATGGCCTCTCCTCTGTGTGAATCCGCTGGTGCAGGATGAGATGGGAGCTAATCCGAAACCTCTTCTGACACTCGGAACACTCATAGGGCCATTCCCCGGTGTGGATGCGTTGGTGGGTAACAAGCTCAGAGCTGCAGCTGAAGCCCTTCCCATATTCCCCACACTTGTAGGGCCACTGCCCGGCGTGGATCATCTGGTGGCGATCAGGGTGCTGCTCTGCCTGAAGCTCTTCCCACACTCCAAGCACTTGTAGGGCTTCTCCCCATCGTGAAGCTGCTCATGCACCACCAGCTCCGAGCCCTGGCTGAAGCTCTGTCCACCTTCCTGGCCCAGGGTGGGTCTTTCCTCCTCAGAGCAACCTGGGCTGGGTTTGGTGCCACTCGTCCTGTGGGACCTCTGGGACTTTTCCTCCCCATTGGATTCATGCGCAGTGGAGCTGCTCAAAGTGGCCTCTTCCACCAGGTTCTGCTCTGGAGATTTGTCCTTCCTGGTCTCCATCCTCAGCTTCTTGTCTGGGGGAGGAAGGACAAAGAGAGGATGAGGTTTGCCTC
Organism: Melozone crissalis; assembly: GCF_028551555.1. Taxonomy (NCBI): domain Eukaryota; kingdom Metazoa; phylum Chordata; class Aves; order Passeriformes; family Passerellidae; genus Melozone; species Melozone crissalis. The sequence continues at coordinate 16,102,824 of NW_026535824.1, forward strand.
TGTGCCAGAGGGAAGGGGAAGGAGATGTCCCCAGTGCTTCCCCAGCAGGACGGGATTGGCAGTGGGGTTATCCTGCAGCCTTGGTTCCATGAGATTCCATTGTATCACGTGGTGTCCTTGGTTCCATGAGGCCCTGCTGGGTCACAATAGAGCCTTTGTGCCATTCGTTTCCATGAGGCCATGCAGCAAAAGAGTGGACCCTTGGTTCCATGAGTTTCCATTCCATCACAATGGTCTCTTGCATTCCATGAGGCCATACTGTAAAATGGTGGACCCTTGGTTCCATGAGTTTCCATTCCATAAGGATGATCTCTTGCATTCCATGAGGCCATACTGTAAAATGGTGGACCCTTGGTTCCATGAGTTTCCATTCCATCAGGATGATCTCTTGCATTCCATGAGGCCCTGCTGTGTCACTAAGGAGCCTTTGTTCCATGTGTTCCCATTGGGACACAATGGTCTCCAGCGCTCCATGAGACTGAGCCATGAAACTCTGGGCACTTGATTCCATGAGATTCCACCACAGTGTCAGCATGGTCTCCTGGGTCCTGTCCCAATTCACACTTGGTTCCATGAGATTCCACCATGGTGTCGCCATGGCCTCCTGGGTCCTGTCCGAATTCACACTTGGTTCCATGAGATTCCACGGTGTTACCCCCTTGATCTTCTTTAGCCTTCAGTTCCATTTTAAAAGTCACAATTACAACACTTCATTAGCAGACTCACATTTGCATAAAGCTGTGTCCCGGTTTTACAACCCTGTGTGGCCTCAGCGCCTGCATCAGTTCCTCCTGTGGTGCTCATCAGTCTTCTGGTGGTCTTTTGAAGAAGGCTTCTATCGTCCTTCTCACATTGGAACTTTTTACCTGGATCATCAGCCCATGCCTGGTGCTCCTTGTTCTGCAGTCTAACCTGGTTTGAGCTGATTTTGCCCTTTGCAAGTTCTGTTCAAACTTGCTCTCTTGCTCTTGGTGCATTTGTTGTGTCGCTTGCTCTGCTCTCTCGCTTTCTCTGCTGTCTCGCTGGCTTTGCCTGCATGTGAAAAATGCATGTATTTTATGATTGGCTTTTCGCAAATATTCAAATGAATATTATATGTGTTGTGTTAGAAAGTAATGCTGTATTAATTCTCTTAAGTACTGTGTTAAATATAGTTTTAGGTTATAAAAACTGTTAAAATAGAAACTATGCTATGTAAGATACTTTTTTTAAAGAAAGGACTCACAGTGAGATAGCAGCCACAGGACACCTAAATCGTTCAGAGAAAAAGAATTTGTTGCTCTCTTATGAAAGGAAATGAACTTCTTCCCACCTCGAAGGCGCTGTTAGGATTCAGAGGAAGATAGTGAGAATTACCAGACAGAATCCTGTGTTTGAATGGAATTTATGCGTCATGGATGAGGTGTATGAATATGCAACAGGCTATTGCTTTTAAGGGTCAATCCTTTGTTAACATGGGTCCTCTTTCAGGCTCATGCTGCCCAGAAAAAGGTACCCGGACATCCGTAACTCTTTGTCTCTATTGTTTCATATTGTCCTAATTCAAATTGTCCAAAGTGTTATCACTCTAATTATATTACTATTTTTATAACCATTTTATTACTATTCAACTTGTAAAATTTTAAGAACAATTGATTGGCATTTTTCCCACTGGCAAAGGGATTTTTCAGAAAACATCACAGTGATACTGTCCCAGCTGCAGGATCTGCTTGCCATCAGCCCTGAGCCCAGCCTGGTGCTGAACAAAGGGGCTGGGCTGGGGTCATCCCTTGATGGGGGCTGTGCACCCCCTCTGCCCCCTCCCCAAATTCCCTCTGGGGAGCAGGAGCTGGGGCAAGAGCCCTGTGGGGAGGGACAAAGGGGTGACACCGGCATGGGGAGGACACACACAGCCCCTGGGGACCCCCCCTCACCTTCTGCTGCAGCACCAGGAGGATGAACCCCAACATGGAGCCACAGAGCCCTGGCAGCATCTTGGGGGGTGATTGCTTTGGGGGGGTCACATCTGCCCTAAAACCCCTCCCTGGCCCCTCAAACCACCCCACAGCTCCTGCCCAGGACTCCCTCAAAGCTCTCCCTCTGTGGTGGTGTTTGAGAGTCCCCAGGACGAGGGAAGATATGAGAATCTTGACTCCATGTTTCAGAAGGCTGATTTATTATTTTATGATATATAGGATAAGAAAATGATATATTAAAACTACACTAAAAAAAGAGAAAGGAGACATCAGAAGGCTAGCAAAGAAAGTAATAAAATCTTGTGACTGCTCAGAGTCCTGACACAGCTGGACCTATGATTGGTCATTAATTATAAACAACCACGTGAGACCAATCAAAGATGCACCTGTTGGTAAACCATCTCCAGATCACATTCCACAGATAGTTATTGTTTACATTTCTTTTCTGAGGCTTCTCAGCTCCTCAGGAGAAAAATCCTAGCGAAAGGATTTTTTAGGAAATATGTCCGTGACACTCCCTGCAATGTAAATGGCCCTAAGAGCCAGCAAAGCCCCTTCCCATCTCCCCCAAAATCCACCCAAATTCTCTCCAAGCCACACAGCCCGGCCAGGACCTCAAACCCCCCTCACAGTGTGCCCCAAAAGCTCCCCAAACCCCCTCCCAGCACCACAAACACCCCAAGAGCCACAGAAGCCTCTCCCCATTCCCCCAGGACCCCCCAAACCCCCTCCCACCCCCCCATGGCACTGACCAGGAGAGGTTGGTGGGCAGGAACATCCCCAGCCAGGGGCAGCCCAGGCACTTCAGCAGAGATTTGGGCACTTTGGGGGAACACCCCAAATGGGGAGACCCAGGCCAGGGACTGGGACAAAACCAGAATTCCTGGAGAGCAGACGGGCTCAGGGGGACAAACTCTGCCAGCACAGCTACGAGATTGTGGCCCCATCTGCCTGGCTCCATGGCCCTACAACACCCACATCTTCCTGGATATTCCTCTGAACCCCCAATTCACTTCCAAATCCCAGTGAAGTGGTGCAGCTTTAGATCTCTTTGTTTAATTTCTTTTTTTTTTACCTGAGTTCTGGGTGTTTTGATGGGATAAAGATGGAAATTATTTAAGTTGGAAAAGACCTGCAAGGATCATCCAGCTATGCTCCATGCCACCAGAAGAAATGATTGGACAGAGCAGAAATTTTAGGGTGCAAAGGTATGTTGGTGGTTCCTTTTGTTCCTTTTTACTTAGAGAATTGCTAGGAAACACTAACAACTGGATACTTAAGAAAACAAAAGATGTGATCAAGCTTAGGGAGGAGGGCATCTGGCTGCACTTCTCTTATCTGGGAGTTTCTCCTGAGCCCAGCCCAGAGCTGCTTCTCCAGCTGTGGGTTAGATATTTAAGTCGGGATAGAAAGCAATTTTAGATTTAGCTGAAGTCTGCTGTTTAATCTCCTGTAGTCTGTTAACTTGTGTGCTCCCAAAAAAGCCTGCAGAGGAAACAAAGGAGATTCAAGGCTACCTAGAAAGGAATGCAAACACCCAAGCTGAAGAGAGATAAGGAGAGTGGGCCTCCGCACCGACCCTGGGGCTGAAGCAGATGGAAAAACTGAATCTGGGTTACAACCACATGACTAAACAACTGGCAGGCTCGTAGAGTTTATAAGACAGTTTAATACATGTGTACCAGGAAAATGAATCCACAAACATCAGAGGTTTATGTCCAGAAAGGAGACAGAGGAGTCCTTTGACTTTATTTGAATAAAGGGAGAGGCCATGGGGCATTTCCCTGGAGTCTCTCAAAATTTTGGAGGATGCAGCCTCCTTTTTATCCCAATTTCCCTTCTCTCTTTCCCCATTTCTGAGGTACTTGAGAGGTACAGACTTCCCAAAATGCCTGATGCCAAAGATTTCCCTCTAAAGTATCACCCCCCCCCTTTTAATTTTTAAATCTTATGGAATTTAGGGGTTTCCCTGATTATTTCTTTCATCTTTCAATGTCCAATTTCATTTATCAGCAAACCTAGAGTTTGTTTTTAAAAGCAAATATCTTTTTCCATTCATCAATGATTGGAATCCTTCCCATTGTTTCTTTTATCTCTCAGTGCTGGTTTTATCTAGCAGCAGACCCACAGCTGGTTTGTAAAGACAAATCCCACATTCCTCTCATATGCATATGCAACAAGTTAAGAGGTAAAATAGCCTTGGTAATTTTTGGGGGTGCCCATGTCCTTAGGGCAGTACTGAAATCAATCATATTGGCTTTACAGCCTCTACAAATTGTGGGTTTTTTCTGCAAATCAGGGTGAGCCTTTGCTTGTGAGACTGCACTGGGACGTTTTTGTGTAAAATGCATGTATTTTATGATTGGCTTTTTGCAAATATTCAAATGAATATTATATGTGTTGTGTTAGAAAGTAATGCTGTATTAATTCTCTTAAGTACTTTGTTAAATATAGTTTTAGGTTATAAAAAATGTTAAAATAGAAACTATGCTATGTAGGATTCCTTTTTTAAAGAAAGGACTTGAAATGAGATAGCAGCCAAAGGACACCTAAATCTTTCAGAGAAAAAGAATTTATTGATTTATTGCCAGCTTATCAGAAAAAACTACCTTCGTCCTGCCTTGAAGGTGCTTTTAGGATTCAGAGGAAGAAGCTGACACTGACCAGACAGAATCCTGTGTTTGAATGGAATTTATGCATCATGTATGAAGTGTATGAATATGTAAGAGGCGGTTGTTTTTAATGGTTAATCCTCTGCTACTGGGTGTCCTTTTTCGGGCTCATGCTGCCCAGAGAAATGTACTCGGACGTCCGTAACTCTTTGTCTCTCTTCTCTCATACTGTCCTAATTCAAATTGTCCAAATTGTTATTACTCTAATTGTATTGCTATTTTTTATAACCATTTTATTAGTATTAAACTTCTAAAATTGGTAGGATGTCCTTCCCTCTGGCATGGAGGCAAATCCCATCCTCTTGTTGCCCTTCCTCCCCCAGACCAGGAGCTGAGGATGGAGACCAGGGAGGACAAATCCCCATGGCAGCAGAACCTTGTGGAAGACAAGTTGGGAAGACGCCTGGCTGGTGGTCTCCACGTCATCCTGGATCCCAGTAGGCACCTGACTCAATGCTGGGGCAGGAACATCCATTGGGTCTCAGCTCCATATTGGAAACCCCTTGGGAAGAGCTGATTTTTTACCTTGTCATGGTTTGAAAGACAGGTGTCTGCTAAGGAAGGCAGGAGCCCTCCTTGGAATGGAAAATGTAAACCCTGTCCCTCTGAATTATTAGAATCATGAAATTAAGGGGCTCTCAGGCAAAGATACGGGAATAGGAATAACAGTTATTTATTGGTGTGTATAATAAAGCAAACAAACAACAACTACAGCACTGACAGAGGCTTTGCTGCACAAACCCACAGGGGTGGGTTGGATGATCCAGGTGCCCCAGCAGGGCTTGGGCAGCACCAGGCTGGGCTGGCAAGATATGTCAGCAGGCAGGGGGTGTGGGGTGTGAAAAATACATTCAATCTCCTGTGAAAATATAAAAAATTTAAAAAAGGACAATAGGAAACAAGGAATATAGAGCAAAGGTTATTACAGCCAGGTGCATCTTGGCACTCAGCTGGGAATACCCCTTAAATACCTTTTCTCTTACACCAACCTTTTGCATATTCATAGACCCTCATGCATAGTAAACATTTCCCCTAACCAGTTTACATGTTCCCAGAACTCCTTAGCCTATCTTGCCCTTGGATCTGCCTTTTTGGAGCATGAGTATTCCTGGCTTATGGTTTTAGTCCATTTTTTATCATCATCTTCAGTTTTGGGTCCAGACCACACTGCCTTCAGACAGTGGTTGCTGACAGTTGGCAGATCTGTACAGGTGTCCTCCTCCTGTGTTCATTGTGTTAGGAAAATTAATCCACAAACATCAGAGATTTATGTCCAGAAAGGAGACAGAGGAGTCCTTTTACTTATTCAAATAAAGGGAGAGGCCATGGGGCATTCCCCTGGGGTCTCTCAAAATTTTGGAGGATGCAGCCTCCTTTTTATCCCAATTTCCCTGCCACATTTCCCTTCTCTCTTTCCCCACTGGCTGAGGTAGTTGAGAAGCACAGACTTCCTGAAACACCTGATACCAAAGATTTCCCTCTAACGAATAACAGTCCCTATTAATTTTTAATTCTTATGGAATTTAGTGGTTTCCCCATTATTTCTTTCATCTTTCAATGTCCAATTTCATTTATCACCAATCCTGAAGTTTACATATAAAGGCAACTATTTTTTTCCGTTAATCAATGGAATCCTTCCCATTGTTTCTTTCATCTCCCAGAGCTAGTTTTATCTACCAGCAGACCCACAGCTGGTTTGTAAAGACAAATCTGCTGTTCGTCTCAATTGGATGTTATCCCAACCAAAGCAGGCATTTTAGCACAAGCATAATTATATCAGCTATTTCACTACTATGTCTAATATTAATTAACAACAGAAACAGAAACTATATAGCAAAGTTATTTCAACACCACAGATATAAAATCCATTTTTACATTTGTGAAAAGCCACTATTATAATATGTATCTATAACAGTGGCTGCAGGGCAGGGAGAGCCGAGCTCTGGGTCTCAGGCAGACGAGGATGGTCCCTCTTTTACGGAGGGGGGTGTTAATAAGTGTGAAAAACACCAATCACTTGTTTTTAAAATTTTAGAAGTTTAATAGCAATAAAGTGGTTTTAAAAAATAGCAATACAATTAGAGAAATAACAATTTTGACAATTTGAATTAGGACAGTATGAGAGAAGAGAGACAAAGAGTTACGGACGTCCGAGTACATTTCTCTGGCCAGCATGAGCCCGAAAAAGGACACCCAGTAGCAGAGGATTAACCATTAAAAACAACAGCCTGTTGCATATTCAGACACCTCCTCCATGATGCATAAATTCCATTCAAACACAGGATTCTGTCTGGTCAGTGCCACCTTCTTCCTCTGAATCCTGACAGACCCTTCAAGGTGGGAAGAAGTTCATTTCTTTTCATAAGAGAGCAACAAATTCTTTTTCTCTGAACGATTTAGGTGTCCTGTGGCTGCTATCTCACTGTGAGTCCGTTCTTTAAAAAAAGAAATCTACATAGCATAGTTTCTATTTTAACATTTTTTATAACCTAAAACTGTATTTAACACAGTACTTAAGAGAATTAATACAGCATTACTTTCTAACACAACATATAATATTCATTTGAATATTTGCGAAAAGCCAATCATAAAATACATGTATTTTTCACATGCAGGCAAAGCCAGCGAGACAGCAGAGAAAGCGAGAGAGCAGAGCAAGCGACACAACAAACGCACCAAGAGCAAGAGAGCAAGTTTGAACAGAACTTGCAAAGGGCAAAATCAGCTCAAACCAGGTTAGACTGCAGAACAAGGAGCACCAGGCATGGGCTGATGATCCAGGTAAAAAGTTCCAATGTGAGAAGGACGATAGAAGCCTTCATCAAAAGACCACCAGAAGACTGACGAGCACCACAGGAGGAACTGATGCAGGTGCTGAAGCCACACAGGCTTATAAAACTGTGACACAGCTTTATGCAAATGTGAGTCTGCTAATGAAGTGTTGTAATTATGACTTTTAAAATGGAACTGAAGGATAAAGGAGATCGAGTGGGTGACACCGTGGAATCTCATGGAACCAAGTGTGAATCGGGACAGGACCCAGCAGGCCATGGTGACACCATGGTGGAATCTCATGGAACCAAGTGCCCAGAGTTTCACGGCTCAGCCTCATGGAGCGCTGGAGACCATTGTGTCCCAATGGGAACACATGGAACAAAGGCTCCTTAGTGACACAGCAGGGCCTCATGGAATGCAAGAGATCATCCTGATGGAATGGAAACTCATGGAACCAAGGGTCCACCATTTTACAGTATGGCCTCATGGAATGCAAGAGATCATCCTTATGGAATGGAAACTCATGGAACCAAGGGTCCACCATTTTACAGTATGGCCTCATGGAATGCAAGAGACCATTGTGATGGAATGGAAACTCATGGAACCAAGGGTCCACTCTTTTGCTGCATGGCCTCATGGAATGCTGGAGACCATTGTGGCACTGTGGAAACGAATGGCACAAAGGCTCCACTGTGACCCAGCAGGGCCTCATGGAACCAAGGACGCCACTGTGATACAATGGAATCTCATGGAACCAAGGTCCAGCTGTGACAAAGCTGGGCCTTATGGAACCAAGGATACTGCCATGATGCAGTGGAATCTCTAGGATCCAAGGATCAATTGTCAACACATCAGGTTCTCATGAAACCAAGCAGAACATTGTGACACAGTGGAATCTCATGGGAGCAAGGCTCTGCTTTGATCAAGTGGGACCTCATGGGACACAGGTGCCACAGGGACATTGTCAGGCCTAGTAGGAACAAGACACCACTGTGTCAGACCAAGGCCTCATGGGACCTGGGAGAGCACTGTGACACAATGGAACCTGATGGAACCAAGAGCCCATTGTGACACAGCAGGGTCTCGTGCCACTGGGACATTGCCAAGGCTCGTGCAAGCAAGGTTGCACTGTGACAAAGGCAGGCCTCGTGGAACCCAGGAGACCATTGTGGGACATTGGAATCTCATGGAACCAAGGCCCCATTGTGACAAAGCATGGCCTCATGGAAGCCCAGTGCCACTGGGACATCTCCAGCCTTGGTGTAAAAAAGTGTCCATTGTGACACAGCACAGCCTCAAATCACAGGAGAGCAGAGGGATGCCATGGAATCTTGGGGAAGCAAGTGTCAATTCTAAACACAGCGAGGACTCATGGAACCCAGGAGACCATTGTGACACTGCCCTTTGTCACAATGGGGCCGTGCTTCTATGAGGATCCATGGACCCACAATGTTCTCCTGGGTTCCAAGAGGCCCCGCTGTGTCACAATGGCCCCTTGCTCCCATGAGCCACAGCACGGTCCCCATTGCCCCTGGTTTCTGTGAGGCCATGCTGCATTCACAACTGAAACTTGCTTCCATGAGGTTCTGCTGTGTCACAGTGGACACTGGGTTCCACAAGAGCTGGCATTGTCCCGGTGGCACCTGTGTCCTGTGGGCCCCACTTTGCCAAAGCAGAGCCTTGGCTCCATGAGATTCCAGGCTGTCCCAGTGCTCTGCTGAGTTCCATGAGGCTGTACTGTGTCACAGTGGACACTGAGTTCCACCTGCCCTGGCAATATCCAAATGGCACCTGGCTTCCATGAGGCCCCGTTGTGTTTGCAGGTGACACTTGGTTCCCCAAGATGTCATTGTCACGCCGCTCTCCTGGGCGCCCTGAGGCCTTGCTGTGCAGTAATGGAGCCTTGTTCCTACCAGACCTGGCAATGTCCCAGTTGCACCTGTGTCCCATGAGGCCCCACTTGGTCACAGGAGAGCCTTGGCTTAACAACTGACCCTTGTTTCCTTGAGATTCCATTGGTGAAAAGCACGTTCACCCTCCTGTGAAAATGTAAAAAGTTTAATAAAGGAGAATGGGAGACCAGGGCCATGGAGCAAAGGTTATTACGGCTCTCAGCCAGGAGCACCCTGTTACCTTTGGGGATCCCCCTGAAATACCTTTCCCCTTATATCAGCCTGTTGCATATTCATAGACCCTCATGCATATCCATAAACTACTTTACATATTCCAGGAACAATTTTACATGACCGCTCCTTGGGTCTGCCTTTTCAGAGCATGTGTGTTTCTTGGCTGTGGTTTTGGCTCCTCTTTATCACCTCCAGTTTCTGGGCCTTGGTCCACTCTGCCTTCAGACAGTGAGTGCTGATAGTTGGCAGATCTGTACAGGCGTCCTCATCCTGTGTGCATTGGATGTGATCCCATCCAAGCAGGCAGTTTAACACAAGCACACTTCTATCAGATATTTCACTACTATGTCTAAGCTTAATTAAAAACAGAAATAAAAATTATATCTTTACAACAAAGCTATTGTAACATAACACATATTAAATTCATTTTAATATTTGCAAAAAGCCAATATTATGATATTTATCTATAGCAGGGTGAAGGAGCCCTGGCCCAGGCTCTGGCCCTGGGGGACACGGAGACTCTGCCGGGGGGTCCCTGTCCCCCTGTCCCACCCCCAGGGCCCCGGCCCCCCGTCCCTGTGTCAGGCTCTGGGGTCGATCTCATGGAACATCCTCTGGGGGAGGCTGTGGGGCCAGGGGCAGGGGGACCTGGGGGGACAGGGGACCCTGCTGTGCATGAGCAGGTTTGGACTGCTCTGGGGGGAGCTGTGAGGGGGACCAGGGCAGAGTGACCTCCCCAGAGACCTCACACTGCCCCTGTGATGTCACACACCCCTTGTGATGTCACACTGCCCATGTGATGTCACACAGCCCCGTGATGTCACACAGCCCCTGTGATGTCACGCAGCCATCTGTGATGTCACACAGTCCCTCTGATGTCACACAGCCATCTCTGTGATGTCACACTGCCCCTTTGATGTCACAGAGCAAACTCTGTCCCCTTATGATGTCATACAGCAGTGCTGTGATGTCACAGAAGACTGATGTCAGAATGTCACCCTGTGACGTCACAATCTGTTCTCTGATGTCACGGCCTGCTCCATGATGTTACACAGTCACCTGGTGATGTCACAACCCACTCTCTGATGCCACAGAGCCACCCTCTATGATGGCAGACTCTGCTCTATGCCCTCACACCCTACTCTGTGATGTCACAACCAGCCCTGTGATGTTACAGCCAGCTCTGAGATGCCACCAGCCCCTGAGTGATGTCACAGAACCATCAAGAACTCAGTTCTATTGAAACACTGAAGTTTCTTGGACTTTGAAGAGACCCATGTCAGGGACACAAGTGAGAAAGTGTCCCCAGGTTCCAGCTAGAGCCAAGTCCTGCAGGCAGTGATGCCAGCTGGGGACAAGCAACGGAAAGGTGTCTCTGGTGCTGAGCAAACCTGGATGTGTTTGAGGAAGGCAAAGGGCCAAGGCCTGAGCCCCAGCCCCTGGCCAGGCAGATCCTGTCCCTCCCTCCTTGCTCAGGGCTCTTCCCGGGATGGGCACTGGCATGTGAGGATGTGCAATGCCAGGGGCAGGAGCATGGGGCGGCCCCTGCCAGGCTGCTGAGCAGGGACAAGGAGGCCATGAGGCCCCAGGCCTGCAAGGGTCACTTGTCCCCTCCTGGCCCCAGGGCCAGCAGCTATGGCCAAAGTGCTGCCCAAGTTGGCTCTGTCAGGGCTGTCTTGCAGCTGCTGCCCATCCCTGTGCCCTGTGCAGCCCAGGCTGTCCCACAGTGTCCCTGCCCTGCGCCTCTGTCCCTGCAGGCTGTTGGCATCCCCTGGCTGCCCCACCTGGCTGTGAAGCCTTTCATTACAATGAACAGTAGTTTCTGAGAAAGAATTAAAAAACCTGAGGAATAAAAGAATTAAAAGACACTCTATCAAGGGAAACACAGAAGTTAATAAATAACCTAAAATACATTGTTTGGGAAAACTTTGATTAGATAAGTTAATAAATAATCTAAAATACACTCACAAAAGAAACTTTGGAGTTAGAATATTTGAAGAAGCGAAAGTAGAAGCCAAAAAGTTAAGGTGACCTGCCAAGCCGTCAGAATCAAGCCAAGTGCAACAGTGATTTCTGCCAAGTCATGGAAAAACATGCCAAGGATGACAGGAAGATGCCCAAATTAGGAGAAGCTTAAAATTTAACTAAGGAAGACCAAGAGTTCCTGGAAAACCCCGCCTATACTCCTGCCTGCTTATTAATATGCATATAATAAATGATGTAATTCTTGTTCAAAATTTTATAAAAACCTGCTTTTGCTGTACCGGATTCAGAAATCCACTTGGTGATTTCTCCAACGCGTTGTCAATAAATACCTCCTGCCTATAGACCTCAAATCTAGTCTCTGGGCAGCTTATTATCACCTTTTGGGGCAAAATTCGGCATCATTTTTTGCGACCGCGGCAGGACGGAAAGGGTCCTCCCGAGCCTTGGCTCGGGGGGGACCGGGATCTCTTCGGGGCCCTTGACGGAATTCTGTCAGAAGTGATCCCCATCCCCCAGCCAACGCACAACGGTGGACAAGAACTTTCTGCATCTCCTGCTCCAAATTAAGAGGTATTTATCTTTGCTTAAGGGATTTATGGTAAAGCGCTTTATTGGGAAACGAGGGTCAGACGTGACCGCTCGAAGGGAAGCCGGGTGACGCCCTGGTAAAGAATCCCAGTTGTGTTAGAGGTACGGTAATAGTAACGCAGGTTGGAGTCCTGCTGTGAGGAATATTTGTTTTTCGTAACGCAGGTTAGAGTCCTGCTGAAAGGAGTATTTGTTTTTCGTTTATCTTGGTATTCTTTGGAAAGAATATTTGTTTTTCGTTTATCTTGGTATCTTTAGTTTGTTCTAATTATGTGGGAAACCGTTTTTACATTGTGTTTAATGTTATAATACTGTGAATTAAGGGTCAAGAACTGAAATTGTCCTCTGAGACCGGAAGAGAGGTCGGTCAGTTTGTGGTATTTTTGTGTCTGCTCTATGTGTCTGTTGCAAAATCTTACAGGAGGCGTCTTGTCACTCTTCATGTAATAGACGCACGTCTCAATCCTGGGAAGAAATTTGTCACCCCCCTGCAATTGTTACGGTGCTTTGCGATTGCATGAATCTGGCAAACCGGTATCTCACGGTCTGTAGGCGACCTCTCGTGACCCTACCTGGTAAACAATCCGTTCTGATATAGACCATAAGGTAGGAACTATTTCATAAAGGTGTGTGGGTGAGAGTGAATGAGACGCAGCATCGCTGCGAAGCGAGAGGGAGTCCCACTCCGCATTTCCTGTTCTTCGTGAGAAGCCAGGTCGGAAACGGACAAAGCGATTGGAAATCGTGTGTATGAAGTGTTAAAATCAATTGGCATATAGTATTTGCGAGAAAGAGACTGTTCCGGTTAAACAGAAAACGCAGACACAGGAAATAGCAATGGGAGGTCAACAGAGTAGGGACGTAAATATGAAAACCCCCTTAGGATGTATCCTGAAGCACTGGAAGGACTTGGGAGGGATTCCGGGGGGAAACATAAGTAAAAAGACGCTCCTTAAATATTGCACACAGTGGTGGCCATTGTATAAGTTAGATGACGATGAGAAATGGCCACCGGAGGGAACAACTAATTATAACACTATTTTACAACTGATGCTTTTCCTCCGTCGACTTAATAAATGGGATGAAGTGATGTATGCTGACATGTTCTTTACCCTAAGAAATAAACCAGAGTGGCAAAAAGAATGCGGGGTAAATGTAGCACCTCAGGACCCCCTAGTACTAGCTCTAGAAAAAGATAAGAAAGGTTCAAAGCCTAAAGAACGTTGCTGTGATGCATGTAGCATTGGGGAACAATGTCTTAAGCTAACGAGAAGGGATAGTGGAAAGGAGAGCGAAATAAGCCTGTGGGAATATCATCCATTCGCCCCAGGACGAGAAGGGCCTCTACCCAGGCCAAAAGAGGAACAAGGGGACCCTAGCCCATTAAAGGAACTGGAACGATGGTGGAAATCTAAGTTTGGGCGCAGCCCTCAGAAGCTAGACAACAGTTGGCAAGAAGGTAGCCCATCAAAATCGGGGGTTGAAAAGAGGGAAAGCAGCCCGCAGGGACCAGATAGTCCACAGGGGTCGGGGAGCTACAGGGATGCTGACAGCCCACCCAGACTAGAAGTTGAGAGGGAAGAAGCCAGTCCACATGGAGCTGAAAGCCGAGGGGAGACACGCAGCCTGCCCGAACTAAGTCCATGTAGGGCTAGTAGCACACCTAAGAATGGAAGTTTAAGGAAATCAGGTACCTGTAGAATGGAAACTAGCACACCAAGGACTAGAGACAAAAGTAGCTCACTGGGAGGCGATGTCTCTGAGTTGAAATATAGTGAGAAGAATGACAATGAGGCATGCGAAAGAGAGGCAGAGAACAACTCACAGAAGCTGAATATAGTAATCCAGATAGAGGATAAGAGAGACGGAAGGGGAACGGAAGATGAGGAGGACAATAGCCCGGAACAGGACAGGCGCCGGCAGATGCGGGAAGAAAGGCGACAGATGCAGAGCGAGAGGCGGTTGGACTGTGTAAACCATGTTAGGGGAGTAGTAGGAAAAGAGTTGACAGAAATTGAAAGTGAAGATGAAGAACAGGGAAAGGGAAAGAGAAAAGAGAAGAGAAAGAATAGGGAAGACACTGAGGCGCAGGAAGAAGATCCCGGGGAGGGGATCAGTCACTCGTATTATACCAGATCTGTGGCACGGAGGGAAGCAAAGCAAAGAGAGAAAGGTAATCATACGATAGCTCCTCTCCGACAAATTATGCCAATGGTAGGGGAAAGGACTAGGGTAAAGGTGCCGTTCTCCACGAGTGACTTGAACAATTGGAGGGATGAGGCAAGGAACTTCAGGAGGAATCCAGAGGGAGTAGCGAAGAGGTTTGAATTAATGGCGAAGAATTTAGATATTGATTGGGAAGACATAGAGGTGATGCTTTCAGAATTGACAGATACCGAAAGGGAACTCGTATTAGAAACAGGAAAACGACATGCTCAAGTATTATCAGGGAGACTAGAAGATGATTTCCCCAGCAGTAAACCAGAATGGTACCCGGGCAACGAAGAGCACTATCGGCGGCTGGTGCAGTATAGAAAACTGATAGCGATGGGCTTGCGTAATGCGATCCCTAAGGCTATCAACTGGTCGATGCTATATGACATCAGGCAGGGAAAGGATGAGACCCCATCAGAGTTTTTGGATAGACTTAGGGCAGCCATGAGACAGTATACACCCCTGGACCCAGCAATGGAAGAAGGGAAACAACACCTGTTAGGATTAATGATGGGGCAGAGTAATCCAGACATCAGGAAGAAATTACAAAAGCTTGAGCATCCAGCAAATAAAAACCTGGAGGCATTGCTGAATGAGGCATGGAAGGTGTATAATAATAGGGAAATAGAGGAAAAGAAAAAAGAAGTTAAGAGGCTAGCTCGAATAGTGGCTGTAGCAGTAGGAGCTCAAAATACAAACCGTTTGGGGCATAACACCAGGGGTAGGGGTAGAGGCTACCCAGTGAGAGGGGGAGGGAGGTTCCAACCCCACCCAGTTAGAATAGGGCCAAACCAGTGTGCCTATTGCTTCCAAACGGGACACTGGAAACATGAGTGCCCTCAATTAAGAGAAAGATCAATGGACACTACTACTATCGCACATCAGGGCAGTGAATGAGGGGGACCGGTGGGCTGTACCCTAGCAGACCCACTGGTTAAAATGGAGCTAGGGGAAGGTAAAAAGGAATTGGATTTTTTGATTGATACAGGAGCAACATTTTTGGTTTTAAATCAGGAATTGGTACCTAAGAGTGATGAATTTGTACAAGTTGTGGGAGCAACAGGCCAACCAGAAAAAGCTTACTTTTTGAAACCCATTAAATACAAAATTGGGAAACAAATGGGAATTCACCAGTTTCTGTATTTGCCAAATTCACCAAAGCCTCTACTAGGAAGAGACTTACTGGAGAATTTGGGAGCCATAATAAAATTCAACAAAGACAAATTGGAATTTCAAGTAAGTGAAGAGCAACTGATTACAGCCTTAAGCCTAACAATCAGTTGTATAGAACCGAAGCCTGAAGGCCACAATATTGAGCGTATCCTGAGTGAAACATATCCATTAGTATGGGCTACCGATATACCTGGGAGATCAAAACAAGCAACACCTATCATTATTGAACTTATACGGGGAGCGAGGCCGGTAGTTAGGAAACAATACCCACTGAGGTTAGAAGATAGAAAGGGAATTGAGCCTATAATCAAAAGGTTTTTAGAATTAGGGTTATTGATAGAATGTGAATCAGATTTTAATACCCCAATTCTGCCAGTAAGGAAACCTAATGGAGCTTATAGACTAGTCCAAGACCTGAGGGCAGTAAATGAGATAACCAAGACGCTACATCCGGTAGTTGCTAACCCTTACACACTCTTAACTAAATTAAAAGATAATTTGACATGGTTTACAGTGTTAGATTTAAAAGACGCATTCTTCTGCCTTCCTTTAGCTCCGGAGAGCCAAAAGATCTTTGCGTTTGAATGGGAATCTGTAGATAGGGGAAGAAAAACCCAACTTACCTGGACGGTATTGCCCCAAGGATGGAGAAATTCCCCCACGATTTTTGGGAACCAGTTAGCCAAAGAATTAGAACAGTGGGAAAGGCCGCTGGGAGATGGTACTCTTTTGCAATACGTAGACGACCTCCTAATAGCAACAGAAACAGAAGAAGAATGTATTGAATGGACTATTTCCCTGTTAAACTTTCTGGGTTTAAGTGGATATCGAGTTTCTCAACAGAAAGCACAGCTGGTGCAAGAAGAAGTTGTGTATCTGGGATATGAAGTTTCCAGAGGACAGCGACCCCTGGGAGCAGCCAGGAAAGAAGCCATCTGCCAAATGCCTAGACCAGAGACGGTGAGAGATTTGTGCGCTTTCCTGGGGATGACCGGTTGGTGTCGGCTATGGATCTATCAATACGGAATACTCGCCAAACCACTCTATGACTTACTGAAGGAAAGTAAGGGTGTTCTAGTTTGGACCCCCGAGGCAAAGGGAGCCTATAAGAGACTGAAACAGGAACTCATGAGAGCACCAGCCTTGGGTCTTCCAGACGTGACAAAACCATTCTGGCTGTTTTCTCATGAGCGACAAGGAATGGCCCTAGGAGTCCTAGCACAACAGTTAGGACCACATAAAAGGGCTGTGGCCTACTTCTCCAAACAGTTGGATGAAGTGAGTAAAGGATGGCCTGGCTGCCTAAGAGCAGTGGCCGCAGTGATAATCAACATTGAAGAGGCCAGAAAACTCACGCTGGGCCAGAAAATGACTGTGTTAGTGACTCACACTGTGTCTGCTGTGTTAGAGCAGAAAGGGAATCACTGGCTGTCACCTTCCAGATTCCTAAAGTATCAAGCTATTTTGGCTGAGTCAGATGATGTTACTATTCAGGTAACTAACGTTGTGAACCCAGCTTCATTCCTAGAAGGAAAGACCTCAGCAGAACCCATCAAGCACGATTGCCTGGAAACAATCGAAGCCGTTTACTCCAGCCGCCCGGATCTCAAAGAAGAGCCATTCGAAGATGCAGACGATTGGTTCTCGGATGGTAGCAGCTTCGTAAAACAAGGAATAAGAATGGCTGGTTATGCAGTAACTACTACAGAAAAGGTAATCGAGTCAAACCCTTTGCCTGCAGGGACCTCAGCCCAGAAGGCAGAATTGATAGCTCTGACTCGAGCCCTGGAATTGGCAGAGAACATGCGAATAAATATTTGGACAGACTCTAAGTATGCCTTCTCCGTTGTTCACGCTCATGGAGCCATCTGGAAAGAAAGAGGACTGTTGACTACTCAAGGGAAAACAGTCAAACATGCAGAGGAGATTCTACGATTGCTAGAAGCAGTCCAACTCCCAGCACAAGTGGCCATAATGCATTGTAAAGGACATCTAAAAGGTAACACTATTCCAGAAGTTGGGAATAGAAAGGCAGATGCAGAAGCTAAATTAGCTGCTGCAAGGACCGGAAAGGTAAATATAACAGCTCTGATACCAGGGGAGCTGGATGTAAACCTCCAACCAAACTATCAGGAATCAGATCATAGATGGATTCAAAGGAATAAAGGTAAACTGTTAGACAGTGGATGGGGACAATTAGAGACAGGACAGTTGGTAATACCAGGGAACCTAATGTGGCAGGTTGTAAAGACGGAGCATGAAAAGGCCCATTGGGGTCTAGATCCGCTTTACCAATATTTGCAAGCCAGGATAGCAGGACCGAAATTATTTACCACTATAAAGCACGTCACATCCCAGTGCGAGCGGTGTCTGAAAAACAACCCGAATACGGGAACCAAGGTACACCAAGGAGCCATAAATCGAGGTAAATTCCCAGGTGAAGTATGGCAAATTGATTTTTCTGAACTCCCAAGAAAAGGGGGGTTTCGGTATTTGTTGGTATTAACTGATACATTTTCTGGGTGGCCTGAAGCATTCCCTTGCAGGACAAATAAGGAAAGAGAAGTGACTAAAGTGCTGTTGAATGAAATTATTCCACGGTTTGGGGTACCGAAAAGCATTTCTTCGGATAGGGGTACACATTTCTGCGCAAAAGTGGTAAGAGCAATAAGCAAAGCATAACAAATCAAATGGCAATTACACGCGCCTTACCGTCCACAGGCCAGTGGGCAAGTGGAAAAGATGAATCATCTCATCAAACACCAAATTGCCAAAATATGCCAGGAGACTAATTTGCAGTGGTATCAAGCTTTGCCTATTGCTCTGCTTAGGCTGAGAGTCAAACCAAGATCAATTGAAAAGTTAAGCCCATTTGAAATTTTGTATGGTAGACCTTATGCTATGCAAGCGGTAAATGGAGACGCTATAGACCAAATCGGTAATCAGTACATTTATGATTATGTAATTATGGTGGGGAAACAGTCCGATAAGAATGCTACTGTGGTGATGGAGCACCAGCCTAAACAACCTGATTGCAAATTGCATCCGTTTAATCCCGGTGATTGGGTGTATGTTAAGAATCTTTTAGGAAAACCCCTACAAGAAAAGTGGGAGGGACCTTTCCAAGTGCTGCTGACTACCTTCACCGCGGTTTGGATCAAGGAGCGACCTATGTGGATCCATTACTCACGGGTCAAGAAAGCTCCGGGGAATAAACAAGAGGAGCAGACACCATGATCCTGACTTCACCTCAGACCCTCCTGATCATTGGACTGATAAGTATTCTTCCCCGAGACTCCGCCTCAATAGACCCATGGTCTAATGCACACCAGTGTATCCACCCAGAATTGGAAATGGAATCGAAGGGACCCTATTTTGAGGTATATGCCTTACGTAACCAACAGCCATACGCGAGTGAAGTATGGAATCAGCCTTCCATGGTAGCATACAAGGGAGACCAAATCCAAATTGGGTGTCGAGAACTTGACCCAGTAGAAGGAAAAACAAGGCGGCTAGTATTAACAATTCAACCCTCGATAGCAGCCTCTGAAAATAACCTAATTACCTTTAGTCCAGTGAAAATGGGCAAGCCCACTGTCTGGATCCAGCAAAAGGGCCCAATTTCATGTCAGTGGAGTGATCTCAGGGAAGATCCACCCGGAACACAAACACAACCCCAAAACTCGGTAATCTATACAGAAGATTCGCTTGGGGAACTACATCCTCGAAACATAACCCTCGACCCCCACCCTCTTCTCTCCCCTGCAGGAAAGATCGTAGTATCTAGTGGTCCTGAGGAAGGGAGAGCGCAGTGTGAGATGGCCTTTAGATTAGACCAGTCGGTGACGTTCACATGCGAAAGGGAGTTGAAAATGCTAGAGCGGGGTTTTGGCTTCCCTAGGCGTGCTGTCCAATATAAGGTGGCATTACCGGGAGACATGATCCCATTGTATCCAGACCTAGACCTGCCCCAAGAAATCACTCCACCGGTGGAATGTAAAGCAGTACACAACCTAACCTTTATAGGGCCTCAGGTGATTAGAAGATCTAATGAACAAAAATTATTGTTAGACCCCACTTATTCTCTGAAAAAGGTGCAGATGAACTTTCACACCGATATTACGTATTTACAGAAGGACTGCCAACCATTTATACAGCAAAGCCTAAAGGGATGGAATGCATGGCTAGCAGCAAGGTCTCATCACAGAAGAGCACAACGAGATCTAAGTGGATGGATTGGTACAGGATTTGGTATATTAAATACAATAGACCAAGAGGTTTTAGTGAACAAATTAAGTACCGTCACGTCAAACTTAGGAAAGCTTAAAATGCCCCTCAGTTCGTCCATACTTACATTAGCAGAAACACAATCGTTAGTAGTAAAATTGCTAACCATGGTAGCAAACCACACTGCAGAGGACTTTGTGAAATTCGCTGACTATACAGGAGAACTTAACAAGGAAATCGCACTAGCTATCCAATGCCCTCAGACGCAACAATGGGTACAATCAGTAGCGGCAGGAATAATGAGAGAAGGAACGGCAGGTATATTACCTCAAGAAATCAGAGAAACAATATTAAAAGACAATCATACTACACAATTTGAAAGAGACCACCAAGCCTGGTGGCAATTAGTAAATTTCACTTATGACTCTCAACAAGAACACATTGAAGCCTATGTCCTCACCATTAGTGCAGCAGAGGAAAGAGCTATCTTTCCTATCCTCACTCTAGGGACAATACATCAAGATATCATTGTTAAGCCAATAGACCATAGTGTCTGGGCCAGTTATGATAATTCCAAAAATAGATGGCAATTGGTTAGTATAGACGCATGTATTCCTAGAGGACAATTAGGCTATATCTGCGAAAACGCTGTAGTAGAAGCAGAAGATTTATGCTTAGATGCCGAGAATAGTATATGTACTTTTGAAATGCTTCCGCATAATAGAACACAATCACAAGTATACTATATAGGGAATGGGTGCGCTTGCGTGAGGACAGCTTGTGACAACATCACTATAGATAATTGCCAAGAAGAGACTAATAACACTAACTTCTGTGTATGCAACTTCACCAAGATAGTAGGTTGTGACTTTCATTATACTGTCCCAATAACTACTCAACAGCTAATTAACGCAGATTTCAACCTATATCAAGAGATACCGAAATTACAAATAGGGATGGACGTCAAAGTTCTTAAAGCAATGCTTGCACATCCTAAAATAGAGAAATTGGTGCGGAAGGTGAATCAAACAACTAAACGAATGGTATGGCAGGTAGAACATAATTCAGAAAAAATAAAGAATGTCCTGACCGAAGTAGAACAAGTAGGCCAGCATCATTGGTGGGATATCTTCACAGGATACTCCCCAACAGCTACACAGGTCTTTAACTACCTGGTGCACCCAATGCTAATAGTAGTTGTAGTTCTATTAACTCTCACAAATATTTGTATGTGGTGGAGACTAAGAATCATAATGAAAAGGACCCAAATGATTTGGGCTATGGTGCGAGCGTACCAGCGCCCTATAGGATTAGAATTTGACGAAAGAATTCGTAAGTTATAAGAAAAGGGGGGAATGAAGCCATTCATTACAATGAACAGTAGTTTCTGAGAAAGAAAAGAATTAAAAGACCTGAGGAATAAAAGAATTAAAAGACACTCTATCAAGGGAAACACAGAAGTTAATAAATAACCTAAAATACATTGTTTGGGAAAACTTTGATTAGATAAGTTAATAAATAATCTAAAATACACTCACAAAAGAAACTTTGGAGTTAGAATATTTGAAGAAGCGAAAGTAGAAGCCAAAAAGTTAAGGTGACCTGCCAAGCCGTCAGAATCAAGCCAAGTGCAACAGTGATTTCTGCCAAGTCATGGAAAAACATGCCAAGGATGACAGGAAGATGCCCAAATTAGGAGAAGCTTAAAATTTAACTAAGGAAGACCAAGAGTTCCTGGAAAACCCCGCCTATACTCCTGCCTGCTTATTAATATGCATATAATAAATGATGTAATTCTTGTTCAAAATTTTATAAAAACCTGCTTTTGCTGTACCAGATTCAGAAATCCACTTGGTGATTTCTCCAACGCGTTGTCAATAAATACCTCCTGCCTATAGACCTCAAATCTAGTCTCTGGGCAGCTTATTATCGCCTTTTGGGGCAAAATTCGGCATCAGCTGGGCCCTTCCTTTGCTGACAGCTCTGCCTCCTGCCTCCCTCTGCCTGCCCACACAATGCCTTGGGCTTATTATCAAAAGGGTTAAATAACTTTTATTGTGCCTATGAGCTTTTAGCACAGGAACAAGGTGTGGGAATCTACAATCTGTGAAAAACTTTGTTAGACTAAAAGAATAATAAAAAAAAACCAGCCTAAACAGTTCAGTCGCCAGAAGCCCAAGCTGTTAAAAAGAAGAATAAATCATCCCCTTTGTTGTCTACACCTGATGTCCTTGTAAGTAGTAAGTAGCATTCTAGGGGCTCCTGGGCTACACAATGGGAAATCATTTATCTAAACAGAAGAGAATGTTTTTTACCCGCTTAAGAAAATTTTACAAGATAAAAGACGTTCAAACATCTCAAAACATAAACTGAAAGATTTATTAATCTGAGTAAAAGCAAATACTCAAAATATAGATTTCAGTCTGCTTTTACCTTTAAGACCTAATAAACTGGAAAATTTGTAATCTATTCTCTCTCCAAAAGGAAAAGACTGTAAACAAACTAATGGCTGTCTCCAAAGCTTTAATAAATAGCTTTAAACAAAATAATCATAATAGAAACTTTCTCAAATGCCAAAAAAGAACATCTAGTTCTGAGACTTTAATTCTGGGTAGTGCTGAGCCGTTGTCCTCTTCTGAAGAAATCTCAAGTTCTGTTCAAGTTTCCTTCCTTTCTAGTGCGTCCAAAGTTTCTCCAAGCAGTGTAGACAGCACCCCAATCCCCAAAAAAGAAAAATCAGATCCACTTTCAGCTTCAGTTGTGTTCTCTGTTTCTTCTGGGATTCCCTGCGTCACTGATGCTGAGACAGGCCGTCCTCCCATTCCTCCACAAAACCATTCACCCCTGCAATTCCCAAGAAAATGCTCGGGATTTTCGTTGCATTCCAAGAATGTGAAGAGTCAGAAGTTGTGTTCTAGAGAAGATGAGAGTCACGCAAGTCTGAAAGATGAGAGTTAAAAGAAGCTTTGCAATACAAAAGCTGCTTGTTCTGAAGTTGTGCAAGCAAAAACTGCTGAAATTAGCTCTATATCTACTCTGCCTAGTAAAAAAGCTGCGAAAATCACTCCTGCCACTGCTTCCCCTTCTCAAGAGGACTCCCTCTCAGATCTCGCTCAAGCGAGCAAATTGCTTTGCAGTTCTGAGAATTTTTTTCATGTAAATTCCTCCCCCAAGCCTCTCCCAAAATTTTTGCCATTTTTAGTTCCCCAGCCTCCAAATACAAGCAGCCATCATTTTTTGCTAGCTTTTGCTTCATTGGGTGTGCCCCAAGAAGTAAAAACCGACAATAGTCCCGCGTATATATATCTCAGAAATTAGCCACATTTCTAAAAAAATAGGGTGTTCGTCACATCTTTAGTATTCCACACTCTCCCAAAAGTCAAGCAATTATTGAGAGTGCACATCAGACATTAAAACACATTCTAGACCAACAAAGGGAGGGAGTGGAGGTCACAGTACTCCCTGTTGAAGTAGGGTTAAACAAAGCTTTGTATGTTTTTAATTTTTTAAACAGCTCAGTTGCAGAACCCGATCCACCGGGTTTTGGGCATTTTTCAAATAACACACAGGCAAAACTGAAAGAAAATCCCCCTGTTTTAATTAGAAACCCTGACACTGGACAAATGGAAGGTCCTTTCTGATTAATCACCTGGGGCAAAGGGTATGATTCTGTCTCTAAAGGTGCTGGAATTAAGTGGGTCCCAGCCAAAAATGTCAAACCATATCGCACCCCAGAATGTGTTGACGAGTCTAGAACGGAGGAAGCAAGTATGCAGATGTGAGCCAAGCAGAGGGATCCCGGGTCACGCCTGACGTTTCTTGTGCATTGGTGGAACCTGCAAACTCTGATTTTATGTTATTTATAAGTGTGTCAATTGTTTGTTTTATAGAGCTTATTTTTGGCAAAAGCATGGTTTTTGTTAAGTTATAGATCCCCTCTATTGGATCTTTAAGTCAAAATCTTATCTTAAGGTAAAAGCCAAGTTTTTAAATTGATATATATGTGAAAATTTTACTAAAACTTAGCTCATGAAAAGGATGGAGCAAAATCAAATTATATGCTGGTGTTGGTTGGTTTTAATTGCTTCTTGTCGTGCAGATTTGCCTGTTGAACAACCAAAACCAAATGCTTGGGTGACCTTTGCCAAGGCAGCCGGCTCGGATACCATATGTTTGTCTAATTTGGAACCAGAAAAGCCTTACTCAACCTGTCTGGTTGGTGTGCCAGTAAAAGATTTGCCTTTGATCAAAAAGCAATCCAATGGTGAGCCAGGTGAAATTGACAATGGGAACAATCCTGCACTGAATTGGAACGTTTGGGCCAAAGAACTTCCCAAAGCAGCATCTGAGCCCCAAGAATTGTAAATCCTTGGTTCTTTAGCAATGGATTTTTGCCTTACATTTACAGCTAATGATTAGCAAGAAGGGGATCCCCCAAATACAATGTTACTCCCCATTATTTTGCATACAGAAACTTAAGTTTTTGGTGTAATTATTCAAACAGTTAGGATGTGCTTTCTGAGGCTGACCAATATCCTCGACAATTGCCCAAGGGATATTGGTTCATTTGTGGAGATAGGGCTTGGCAGGGCATTCCAGAACACCTTGAAGGTGGCCCATGTAGCCCATTGGAATGCTCACTGTGATAGCACCTACTACCGAGGCAGTCATTAGGAAGAAACAAAGGGGAACAGGATTTGCTTGTCATTATTATGAAAACTGGAAAAGATTTCATGCCTTGGAAGACTGCAAAAAGAATTTCAGCAGGTTTGTTTTTACCCCAATTGGCTTCAGCAATGGCATTGAAACAATAAGATCAAGTTGGATGTTGCTGAGTAAACAAACTAATGCCACATCCACTGCAATCAGTGCTATGTTGACTGATGTTAATAGTATTAGACCTGCTACTCTATTCAAAATAGAGCAGCAATTGATTTTCTTTTACTGGCCCAAGGACATGGTTGTGAGGAATTTGAAGGATTGTGTTGCATGAACCTGTCAGATCATTCTGAATCCATCCACAAAAGCATACAAAAGCTGAAAGCTTTGACAGCTCCAATTAAAGAAGATGGAGGGTCATGGTTAGATGATCTGTTCCAAGAATGGAGCTTTGCACCTTGGCTAAGGGAACTTTGTAGAATAGGTCTCTATGTATTGGGTGTTTTGGCAGTGATACTAGTGGTAATACTGTTGCAGTGTGTTGTAAACTCTTTTAAACTCCCGGGTCCCTTTCCCAGGTGTGCCTATATGCCTCTCCCTTCCCCCTTGTCCCCACGCTGAGTGAGTCCTGTCAATCAGGCTTAACATTCCAGTGAGGCGTCGTGTGGTTGGTCAAGTTCAAAAGATGCCCCTATGCCCTGGGGTCATTGGCCAGTCTGGGTGTTGTCCCCCCCCTGAGACCCAGCCCCCCTCACCTGGTTGGGTGGCTCACCTGTACCTCCCCTCCCCCTGTCCCTGAGCTTAAAAGGTTAATGAGACCATGCGGCTTGATTCTGTTGGAGCAGCTGCTCACGTGCAGACCTCTGTAACCATGGAATAAACCACTGGATTAAACCCTCCAGCAGAATCCATCTCCTTTTTCTCTTCACCATCGCCAGAAGCTCTTCCTCCTGAGGTAAATGAGTTCCTGACAAGCCTGGACTTGTTCAGTGCCCAGCTGCAACTTCCAGCAAGCCAAGGTATCTCTGGGGTGTTACACCGCAGTTGCTGCCTTTGGCCCAGCAGCGAGGGTCAGACTGGCCCAGGCACAATTTAACTGGTAATATTGGGATTCTTATTCCAATACCTGGCGTCCCTGAGGGTGGGCAAGCGACTCTGCAGCCCGAGAACGGACTTTCACTACCTCGGAGAAGCTTCTGGCAGCCTTGCATCCAGCTGAAAAGGGCTTTGCTTGCATCGCCCTCAGCTAGAGACTTCGGGAATATTCCCAGAAGAAGTTTCGTGGATTTGTTCGGCGCCTCTGGAAAGCCCAGCTCCTGTTTGGTGAGCAGATTTTCCAGAGGGAGGACAGGGTAGCTTCTCTTGCCATAGAGAGGTCCTGTCCTGTCCTCTCCTGTGAGGAGACCTGCCTGTACCCAGCCAGCTTCAGCTTCCATTTCAGGTGAGTATCTCTGCTTTCGGTAGAGCAGAAGCTCAAAAACAGACTCTGCCGTGAGTTCTGTTCTTTTTTTTGCCTTTGCATTTTTGGCTGCGCAGCCCCACAGACCGGAATTCTTTGCGTTCTAGTTTTTAGCTTTTTGCTGCGTGTGTTACTCTCTTTTGGAATTCGCGCCGGAGCGGCGGGATTGCTCTGCCCTTCCCCCCCCCCGCTCGGCAGCGCAGCGTGCTCGGCTCTTGCCGCGGGAAATCCCTCTCTCTCTTTCTCTCTCCGTGCGGGGGAGGGGGGGCTCTCGGCTCTCGCCGCAGGAGACTCTCTTTCTTTCTCTGTGCGGGGGAGGGGGGGCTCTCTTTCCACGTGGCCGAGGGACCTCTCTCGGTGCGGGGGTAGGGGGTGTTCTCAGCACACGCGGCGCGGGGGGGACCGGGGTTTCGGCTTGCCACGTGGCTCTCAGCTTCGCGGGGGGGCTGCATTCCACGGCGGGGGAGGCTTTGTTTCCACCTCGGTTCGGCAGGGCGTGCCCTGCTGCTGCTGCCCGGGAAATTTAAAAGCAGTGTACACAGCTGCATTGTGAAGCTTTGTCTGTTCGTTATCGCTTCCTATCTGTGGTTTTTTTTAGAAATCGGTAGCTGATTTTAGCTTTGTTTTTGGTCAGGCAGGATTCAGTACTTTGCTTTTTACATCTAACATGGGTTCCAAACTCAGCATTGTACAAAAAGGAGTGTATTATAATATTGTTAGCATTTTAGACAGTAGTAATGTGAAGTTCTCAAAAGGAAAATTGAAACAGTTTGTAAGATGGCTTTTCCTCCACTTCCCAAAAATTTCCCCTGAAGAAATCCACAATATTCAATTCTGGGATAAAGTTGGGAATGAATTGATAACCTTAGGACAATCTGGCAATGTACCCTCAGCTAAATTTGTGTTCTGGAGTTTACAAATTCGAACTGCATTGCTCAAACAAAGGGAAATGGAGATAAAGCCAAATGCCAAGCCATGTACCTCTGCTCTCCCTGTTTCTCCCTCTCCTAGCTCTAAAACCCCTAAACCTCTTCACCCAAAACTTGGTATTTTAAAGAGAGCAAACTCATTGGGAAGTCGACTCTCAGAGTCTGCTGAAATACCTGAGTTGCCCTGTCCACAAGGCCCTGGCCAGGCTGCGTGGAACCTTTCCCAATCCCCTGTGTCCTCTCCTCTGAAACCCAGAGTCAGCTTTCCGGAGAGCAGTGATGCCCAAAATGGCCCCCAGTCCCTAGGGGGTTCACAAAATGGTGGATGCCATGTGGCATCTTCCCAAACCTGGTCTTCTTCTTCCCAAAATCCTCTTAAACATCCCAAAATTCCAGCCCCATCCCCCTCTCCTCCTGTTCCTCGTGACCCCTTCCCCCCTTCCCCCCCCCTTTCTTGCAGTACCCTCAGCTCCGCCTCTTTACTCCTCCCAAGGGGCGTCTGCTGACGTGATGTCACCAGGTGTCCCCGCCCCCTGCTTGCCCCCTGACCCCGCCCCCTGTTCCCACGGTTTCCCCGCCCCCTGCCAACCCCCTGTCCCCGCCCCCTCCTCGGGTTCCCACGGTGGAGACACACCCACTGCCGGTCCCCAAACCTGTATGTGTTATCCCAATGCTTCTGTTTCAAGGGATACAGAGCAGGGAACAGCAGATTCAATGCATAATCCCATGTTGTCACTGGCTCCTGTTACCTTTCAGCCTGCAGCACAAGGGGGGGCAGCCCCGACTGCTATTTGGAATTCTTTTGGACGACAATTGATTAAAGAGATCTGTAAATCTCATAAAGAATATGGTCCACACAGTCCATATTTCCGTGGCCTTTTCAATTCTGAATTGAGTAGGACTGTGGTGATTCCACATGATTTAAAACAGCTTTTTTCCTGTCTTATGACCTCCACGGAATTCAAATTATAGGAAATAGCATGGAAACAACTGCTAAAAGATGCTCTCCCAGGCTTGCATGCTGATCCAAATACAGCCAAAGACAACAGTGGTAACCCTATTACCATTGAGCACCTCTGTGGTGAGGGCCAGTGGTCTTCCCCCTCAATCCAAGCTACTGCAATTCCTGCAGAAACACTTGAGAAAGTAAAGGAAGCAGCTGAAAAAGCATTCTTTTCCCTCCAACTTGAGGGGCCTTTTGAGCCCTATAGTAAAATTAAACAGCTACCATCAGAGCCTTTTGTGAAATTTGTAGAAAGGTTAACTAGAGCTATTGAAATACAAGTTAAAAAAGAAAATGCTAGAGAAGCAATTTTAGAGGAAATGGCATTTACAAATGCAAATGCACAGTGTCAAGCGGCAATCCTGAGCCTTCCTACGGAACTTACTCCTACATTAAAAGACATGCTTCTAGTCTGTAACAGGAAAATGCCTCTGATGAGTGTGGCTGAAGACTCCAGACCAAGGCTGCTGCCAAGACCACCTCAGCGTGTCGCCGTTGCCAGCCCTGCGCCTTTCCCCTCAGCACAGCAGTACCCTGGGCAGCAGCGGAGACCAGCAATGGTTGAGCCCACAAAACCATGCCTGCTTTGTAATAACCTAGGGCACTGGAGTAACCAGTGCCCCCTGAAAAGGGAATTTGATGAATTTAGACATGGCAGAGGAGGACAACTACAAGCCCTCCCTGGGGGTCAACAACAACAAAAAAACTGAAAACAGAGCGCCGGCCTGCCAGGCGTGCAGATATAAAAAGAGCAGGCCAAGGGAATAAGGGTAGCAAAACAAATCAAGCGCGTGATAATATTAATGTTTGTGTAAGTGAAGCAGGTGCTTCAAAGACCAAGTCTGCTAGTACGCTGTTGAAAGTGAAACAAAATAACCTTTGTTATGATTTAGGTAATCCTGTGTTAACCACGTCTTCTGTCAATGAGCCTTACAGGTTGCAGCTGACAGAGTCACTTCTCCTGGAGGACACTGACTGGCATTTTGTCTCTGTAAATCCTGAACAGAAGGGTACTTGGAACCGAATTCGTTGTAAGTACATCGTCATTGGGGACACCAAACACACACCACAAGAGATCAGAATTGCTCTGGGAATGACAACATCAGATCCTGAGCAATTTGTTCTCGGCCTGCACTGTTTCCACCCACCCCTGTTTCTTCCCAAGGGACAAATTGTTGCACAAGCTATCCCTGTGCCATCTTTACCTGAAAATATTGAAAAACAAGGGCCCACAGTCACCCGGGTCCAAGTTATTGGGAAAGATAAACCCAAATTATGGTGCAATGTCAGTGGGGGTGGGGAGTCTAAACACATTGAGATGCTTGTAGACACAGGTGCAGACTGCACAGTGATTCCAGTACAAGACTGGCCAGCACATTGGCCTTTGCAAAATGTTGCTTGTCACCTGCAAGGTGTGGGAGGCCTGCAATTGGCAAGACAATCCAAAAGCATTATTCAATTAGAGGGTCCAAACGGACAATTGGCAAATATCCGTCCATTTGTGTTAGATTATTCGGAACCTTTGTTAGGGAGAGATTTAATGGCCCAGTGGGGTGTCACAATTGATATTCCAGACTCTCCACAGCATTTTTGTGCAGCAGTCAGTGAACAACAGCGCCCCACCCAAAAACTGAAGTGGAAAACAGACAAACCAGTTCAAGTCAAACAGTGGCCACTCAGTAAACAAAAAATAAAGGTGCTTGAGGTACTAGTAGAAGAGCAACTAAAAAAGGGCCACATTGTGGAGACCATGTCCCCATGGAACTCTCCAGTGTTTGTCATCCAAAAAGCTGACAAAAAGAGATGGTGGCTCCTCTGTGACCTCCGACAAATTAATAATGTAATTGAAGATATGGGTTCTCCCCAACCTGGTATGCCATCCCCAACAATGCTTCCCCAAGATTGGAAATTAGCTGTTATTGATATTAAAGATTGTTTTTTCCAAATCCCCTTGCACCCTGACGATGCACCGCGTTTTGCATTCTCAGTCCCTTCCATTAATATGGAATCCCCTATGAAAAGGTACCATTGGACCGTTCTTCCTCAGGGACTCAAGGTATCTCCAGCTATCTGCCAGTGGTATGTCTCTTCCCTGCTTTCCCCAGTACGTGCAGCCGCAGAGAAGGCCATCATCTATCATTATATGGATGATATCCTTGTGTGTGCCCCCAATGATGATTTACTCACGCATGCGCTTGACCTAACAATCGATGCATTGATTGTTGCAGGGTTCGAGCTCCAGGAAAAGAAAATTCAAAAGATGCCACCTTGGAAGTATTTGGGCTTAGAAATTGGAAATAGGACCATTGTTCCTCAAAAATTAGAAATTAATCCAAGGATCAAGACCCTTGCGGATGCCCACAAGCTGTGTGGGTCTTTGAATTGGGTAAGACCATGGCTCGGTCTGACTAATGAAGACCTTGCCCCTCTTTTCAATTTACTGAAAGGGGGAGAGGACCCAGGTGCTCCTAGGTCTATTACCCCAGAGGCACGGAAAGCTCTAGAAAAGGTTCAGGTTGCAATGTCCACAAGACAGGCCTACCGATGCTGGCCTGACCTGCCATTCAAATTTATCATTCTAGGTAAGTTGCCACACCTCCATGGAATTATTTTCCAGTGGGAGGAAAAACAAACACCTAAAGCAAAGGACGCACCAAAAAAGGACCGGGACCAGAGGGACCCTCTCTTGATCATAGAATGGGTTTTCCTCAGTCACAAAAGGTCCAAGAGACTGACAAAGCCTCAGGAGCTGGTAGCAGAACTGATCCGGAAAGCAAGGACCCGGATCATGGAGTTAGCAGGATGTGATTTTAAGTGCATTCACATTCCAGTTCAGTTAAAATCAGGTCAAAATACTATGAAATTACTGGAACAATTGTTTCAAGAAAATGAAGTGTTGCAGTTTGCTCTGGATTCTTACTCAGGACAAATTTCGGTAGTGCGGCCCGCTCACAAATTGTTTGAACAAGATGTTCAATTTACTTTAAAATTGAGAAGTGCTCTAAGTAGGAGACCTTTAAAAAGGGCTCTGACTGTCTTTACAGATACGTCCGGGAGGTCCCACAAGTCTGTTATGACTTGGAAGGATCCTCAAACCCAGCAGTGGGAGACGGACATTGCTGAGGTGGAAGGTTCACCTCAGGTTGCTGAATTGGCTGCTGTTGTTAGGGCTTTTGAAAGGTTCTCAGAACCATTTAATCTGATTACAGACTCTGCAAACGTGGCAGGAGTAGTATCCAGGGCAGATCAAGCAATTCTGCAAGATGTATCTAACATCGCACTTTTCGAATTGCTCTCAAAACTGGTAAATTTAGTCACTCACCGAGAGCAACCATTTTATGTGATGCATGTCAGGTCACACACTGACTTGCCAGGGTTTATCGCTGAAGGCAACAGAAGGGCAGATGCTCTTGCTGCGCCTGCAGTGATAGCCACTCTCCCAAATGTTTTTGAACAGGCAAAAATCAGCCACCAGCTTTTCCACCAAAATGCACCTGGCCTGGTTCGTCAGTTTAACATCACTCGAGAACAGGCCAAAGCAATTGTTGCCACATGCCCAAATTGCCAACAACATGCACTCCCTACAGTGAGTACGGGAGCAAACCCAAGGGGACTGAACAGTTGTGAACTGTGGCAAACAGATGCAACACACATGCAGTCTTTTGGACGGCAGAAATATGTTCATGTTAGTGTAGATACCTATTCTGGAGCGGTCTATGCTTCTGCCCACACAGGAGAATCATCTATTGATGCTATTAAGCACCTCTTACAGGCTTTTTCTTTCATGGGCATCCCCAAGGAGCTGAAAACTGATAATGGGCCTGCTTATAAATCCAAGGAATTCGGGAGCTTCCTGCAGCAATGGGGAGTAGAGCACAAAACTGGCATCCCCTACTCCCCTACAGGTCAAGCCATTGTAGAAAGAACTCACCGTGATATTAAAAGGGTCCTGGACCAGCAACAACAGGTTCTGAAGGTGGAACCTCCCCACATCCGGTTATCCTGGGCGCTATTCACAATCAATTTTCTGAATTGTTCTTTTGACAGCCTGAACCCACCCATCCTACGCCACTTTGGGGGGAGCAATCACAGGTTGATGAAAGAAAAGCCTCTGGTTTTAGTAAAAGACCCTGAGACTTGGAAAATGGTGGGACCTTACAAATTGGTTACTTGGGGACATGGATACGCCTGTGTGTCCACCCCCTCTGGTTTAAGGTGGGTTCCTTCCAAATGGGTAAAGCCCTATGTTCCCAAAGTCTCAGAGAAATCTGCAGAAGCACCCCAGGTTGCTCATGCTGCCTGGAGAAGAAAACGCCGCACGCGTTCTCTGGAGGAAATTCCATTTAAGCCTCCTATCTGGAATAGTTTGTAATATATGTTTGTTTCAAGTTTTTGTACCAGTTTAGATCCCACTGTTCGTGTGTAGCCTCGAGACACCATGAGACCGAGCCTGCTTCTCATCCTACTCGTGATCATCCCACCTGCGATCTGCATAATGCTGCAGCCCAAACCACATATGGACTACCCTGACAAAGGCTCTTGGACATCAAGAAAGAAACTGACAACTGGCTGAATGGACTGTTCAAAGGCTGGGGACTCTCGGGCTGGTTGGGATCTATTCTGAAAACTGTGTTTTTAGTGCTGTTTATTTAGTTATAGTTATTGTAGTTTTTAGCATTGTTTTTAGACTAATCAAACGCATGGTCCTCAAGTTAATTTCAAGCTCATCTCCCCCTCCTGAGCTCTACCATTTGGAAGCCCTCAGTGCTCCAATGGATGACCTGGAAGCCTCAGTGGAAGAACTGATTTACCAACCATGGTTTGGCAATCATTCTGCACCACAAACACAGCCCTCTTCTTTTTAAACAAAACTAGGGGGAGATGTTGCAGTGTGTTGTAAACTGTTTTAAACTCCCGGGTCCCTTTCCCAAGTGTGCCTATATGCCTCTCCCTTCCCCCTTGTCCCCATGCTGAGTGAGTCCTGTCAATCAGGCTTAACATTCCAGCGAGGCGTCGTGTGGTTGGTCAAGTTCAAAAGATGCCCCTATGCCCTGGGGTCATTGGCCAGTCTGGGTGTCGTCCCCCCCCTGAGACCCAGCCCCCCTCACCTGGTTGGGTGGCTCACCTGTACCTCCCCTCCCCCTGTCCCTGAGCTTAAAAGGTTAATGAGACCATGCGGCTTGATTCTGTTGGAGCAGCTGCTCACGTGCAGACCTCTGTAACCATGGAATAAACCACTGGATTAAACCCTCCAGCAGAATCCATCTCCTTTTTCTCTTCACCATCGCCAGAAGCTCTTCCTCCTGAGGTAAATGAGTTCCTGACAAGCCTGGACTTGTTCAGTGCCCAGCTGCAACTTCCAGCAAGCCAAGGTATCTCTGGGGTGTTACACCACAGTTGCTGCCTTTGGCCCAGCAGCGAGGGTCAGACTGGCCCAGGCACCATCTAACTGATAATATTGGAATTCATATTCCAATAATACTAGTAGTAATACCTTGCATATGTCGGTGTGTGCGACAAATGATGGACAAAACTATCAAAGAAGCTTTTATCACACAAGAGCGAGCGAGGTAGGAAATGGATTCTCAGAGAGTTCTCAAAATCTCACAGAGATGGTCGATGAAGGTATAGACATGGAAGAAGGTTTAGAATTAAGACCTTGGAATCAACAAGACTTTTTCGAACAATGACTTGTAACTATTGTCAGGCATAATTTATGCCCTTTCAACTGACAGGACTTCCACAGCATTAAAATTGCTGTGTTGTAATATAGCAATGTTTAGTGCAAGCGAGAAAATGCTTCAAATAGGCAATAAGCAGAAATATTATAGTAAGGCTACGAAATGCAAGTAATAAACGACACGATTATGAAGGTTTCTTTTTAGGTGAACAGAGAGGGGGAATTGTGGGAATCTACAAAATTAGAGGGTGTCCTGGGGTGACGTTATGATGCTTGTATCCCCATTCATATGTTCTGTGCCTTTAAGACCAGCTCTGAAGAGTGGAAGTTTTGTTTGGGTTTCTCTTATCAGGGACACAGAGATGGGCAGTACATAGGGCTGTTTTGGCTTCTTGCTTTCAGCTTGCTGCTTTGCTTGCTCTCTTTTCTGCTCTTGCTTCTGCTCTCGCTTTTGCTTCTGCTTATTAGCTAGTTTAGCTAAACAATCCAAATTCCTTCCTGGACTCTTTCTCCTTTCCTGTTTCTGTGACCATCTCGAACCTGCTCCGGACTGGGACCTGGGAACACCGAAGGTTTGCACCGTTTGGCTGCAGCAGCTGCCCCAGTGCCGGAGGGACTGAGAACAGAGCAACCACCCCTGAAAGAGACTTTCTGATTTTGTCATCTTTCTCAGAGCGGTGTCATCTGGTATTGTTCATTTTGTGTGCTGGGGGTGCTGTGTCTGTCAAATAAACAGGTTCTTTCCACTTCTCTCCGAGGAATTCTTCCCGAACCAGTTGGGGGGGAGGGGCTGTGTGGGTTTGCTTTCTGGAGGGGCCCCCCTTTGCAGATTCTTTAACAAATTTGCCCTAAACCAGGACAGAGAGTTTTGGGGAAAGCTGCAAAAGGAAGGCCCCAGAGGCAGTAGAACTGTGATTAGAGCTAAGCAGCAGCCATGAGATAGGTCAGCAGAAAAATTATTTAAACTGCAGAAAAGCAAGGACAAATAGAACAATGGTCTGTGTATTAATGCTTGTCTAGAATGACTCTCTAAGGTATAGAAAAGTTTATCTAGCAAGATATTAGGAAGCTTGAAGCTTAATAATGGAGCTCTGTGCATTGCCTTTTAAGGCTTACAAGTAAGTATTGTATTCAAAATAAGCAAGCATTGTTTTAACCAAAGATACGTGTGTTTGTATTGATTGGATAGAACTACTGTCAATATGCTTTTGCGTTGTGTGATTGGTCAAGAAACTTATAAAGTAAGTTGTAACATCAAGTTCCTTGTCTGCTGCCTGGGATGTGAGCTGCTGGCATCTTCCCATAGTCATAACCATGTAATGAGACTGATGCTGGAAAATAAAACAGCTCAAGGCGTATTCCACAGCAGACTCGGCCCATTTGTGATTTCTACATAGCCCCCTGCCAGCATCAAATGGCATGGCTTGATTTGCAGGGCAGACAGTCTTAAACATCTGCAATATCCTATCAGAGTCCTAGTTTGGCTTCATTCAAAGAAAGAGGAGAGTGCATCTAACACTGACCACTTGTTAGGCAATATCCTTGACCTTGCCCATGTACCCCTACAGAGAGGCTGTCTGCAAAATGCCCAGAACACCATCCAAATCTGCAGCAAGGACAGGAAAAGCAGGCAGAGAATCTTTCTGTTTTCAAGGTCCCTCTTCCTAGGCGACTTGACCCTTTCTACCTGATTCTCACTTGAGATCTACCCATGATAGAGCACTGCAGGAAAACATTTTAAAGGGTCATTAACCAGAATCTGCTTGGAAAGCAAGGGTAGAAACTTTCCCTCCTTGATGGGTTGTGGGCTGGCAACTGCTGCTCTGAAGATGTGCAGCTGCTCCTCTCTGGAGAGGCCATGGAAGAGTTGTGATGATCTACGGGAACCAGAGGAACGATGAGCTCAGGCTGGCATTTAAGCTTCATGGGAAGAAGCAGAATGAAGAGCTCACAGTGGAGATGAAATTTGCCTGTGTCTGGCTTCTCCGATGAAACCCCAAGAAGTCCAAATCATGCAAACACCTTCTCCCAAGAACCTAGGAAAACTTTGGAGTCCTGAGCACATTCACTTAGCCTGGAAGGGCCTGGAGGCAGCTCTAAATCCTCAGGTGAGGCAGCACTGAAGTCCTGGTATGAGAGCGCTGTGTAGCAGTGAGGGAAGGAAAAGGGAAGCAAAGGGAAGGCTGGGTCACTACTGGTCTTTGGGTGTGTTTCCCTTGGCAGCAACTGTACTTCTGTCAGGGAAAACAAAAGCTCCCTGAATTGTTAAAACTGAAAATCACCAACAAAGACTCTCTAACTAGTCAAAGTTAGAAAGTGGTATGTTCATTACGCTGGCAGGCGGCACAGGGGAGGGTCATTTCCAAAATGCGTGACCGCTGGCTGGGCTCGGCTCGGCACAGCACAGCACAGCACAGCACAGCACAGCAGGATCCACCAGGACAGGGAAGGGCAAGGCAGGCAGGGAAGGGCAGGTCAGGGCACTGGGAGCAGTGACAGGCTCTGTCCCCATGCTGCATCCCATGCCTGGGTCATCATCGAGGACAGAGAGGAAGGACATTGCTCTCTCTTGGCTGCGGAAAGGATGAAAAGGGGGAGTTAGAAAACATTAATTTGGACTCCTTTTCAGCAGACTAGCTGTTTTTATCTCACCATGTCTGCCTGTCTTTAGCAGAGTTGGCACATTTCTCGTGAATTGGAGTCAGCTACAGCAGCAGGAAGGGGCAGCAATTTTGTCAGCATTGATATCAAAGCCAAAGTGCTGCCCCATGGATGGATGCTGCTTTCTTCAAGAGATTTCTGGCCTAGAGTTGTAGTGAATTCATGCTGATGTCTTCCCAAAGGTCGTTGCCTTTTTCTATCCTCAGGAATCACCTCTTCTTTTTCTTCCCCCCATCTGGGGAGAGCTCCATTGCAAATGCCTCCTGCAGCCAACTCTTGTCACTGTAGACTGACAAAGAAGTTCTTGCAGTGGGAAGAGACTCCCTGCTGTGGAGAGCTGCTGTGGAGAGCTGAAGGGGGAAGCTTTGTCCCTTAGTCTTGAAATCTTGTTGGGGAGCTGCTTGTGCTCTGGGGGATGGACACCAGTGATGTTTATCCAAGCCTTGCAGGTTCATTCCTGAGCTTCCTGACACACCAGAGGGACTTTGGGGTTGGTGTATTGGCAAACAGATTTAAGTCTGGGCACTTCTTGAAATGCTTCAATTATTCTTTTTTTGCTTTTCTGCGGAAATGTTGTCTTCATCTATTCCTTCCAGAGAATCTTTTCCTATTTTTTGGGGAATTCCTTTTGCTGCCCTCCCAGATCAGGCCAATTCCCAGGGCTCCTTCCCAAAGTGAGGTGCAGCCCATGGCTTCCACTCTCCAGCTGGAACAGAAGGAAGCACAGAGTTTGCTGTTGTGGGAGAGGAACTTCTCATTCCTGCCTGCTTTCCCTTTGGGACAGGTTGGTGTGTGCTCATTTGATAAAGGCAGGTTTAAACTCTGAAGCTGTTGTGTTTCAAACTGCTGCCTTCTCCAACACTTCTGTGGGTATCCTTGGACAAAAGGTGGGAGCTCCCCATGGCAGGTTAAGGAAGGAGGTTGATATTTCAGGGTTCTGACTGCTGAAAGCAGCTGGTTTCTGGAGGTGTCCAGAACTGGGAGTGGTTCCTTTTCTCACCTGTCTGCAGAAAAGGAAGTTACAAAGTGGGAATTTCATTTGTGCAGATGGCCATTAGGAGTGTTTGCCAAGAGATTGGGTGGCAGAGAGGCAGGTCTCGTGCTAAACTGGCTGTGTGTTTGTTTTGATGGTGGGGAGGGTCGGAGATGCAGACACAGACAACCAGCTGAAGGAATAGTGTAATTTACTGTAATGCAAAAGTGCAAAAAAGAGTCAGGAAAGGATAAGCTAAGCAATGCACCTCAGCATTATTACAAAAGGGTGCCTCTGGTGATTCAGGAAGATCCATCACCAGGTAGCCCAATGGTTTCCCCTTCATCCAGAGCTGCACATCAGCTGGGGGAAGCTGTCCCAGCCCAGCCCTGCAGAGCCACGGCCGGGAACCGGGAAATCCTGCGGTGCCTCCACCTTTGGTGGCCACGAGGCTTCTGAGTGCGCTGTTGTAGAAGTCCATCCGAAAATCCTTCATTTTTTGCCTCACAATTGTCATGAGAACTACCGAAGGGTTAAAACTGCTGAGCCAGTTGGGAAAGAAAGTCTCCTGCTTATCTAGTGTGCTCACAAGTGATGTTTGCAGAACACGCCATGCTGTACTCGAAGGGGGCATGCTGCCCTTTTCTGGACCATTGAACTGGACTTTCTTCCAAACTCCTGATCTGGCTGGACTGAGCTCTGGGGTGGCTCCTCCCCGCTCCATGAGAAGACCCCTCTTGCCTGTCTTCAACCACCGTGACGGACCAACCGAGATGCGACTCCCCTCATCAAGGAACCAAGGACCCCTCTGGCACCCTATTGGCACCCCCATGGCACCCCCCTGGCACCCCCCTGGCAACCTCCTTCCAGAGACTGGGACCTGTGAGCATTCGGCCATGAAAACAATGGACTTCTCCCCTCCATAGAAACCTAATTTCAGCCACCCTTCCCCCAACCAAGAACAGTATATATATTGGGGTTCGGTCTGACTGTCCTTGGAGTACTCCCCAAGACGTGTACCAGCGAGTTTCAGTGGCAGGACCCCGAAGACCTCACATTTTGGTAGCTATACCCCATTCCCTGACCTTCTTTCCTCCCTTTTTTCCTTGTCTTACCCTTCTCTTTCCCAGATCCCTTAACCTAATGCATATTTAGCTGTGGTTATAATCAATAAAATTGCACCTTGTTGATTTGTTACTGCAAAACCCCTGTGCCTTTGTTGGTTATTTTTGCACCCAAAAATCATTCGTCACCCGTTCATTTCAGGCGGACCTTCACATAATTGGCATCACGGACAGGATTCCAGTAGCCAGTGAGGTTTTGCGGGTTTTGTGTAGTCTGTAACCTCTCACAGACTGCACACGCCAAAGCCAAATCTAACGCTCGATTGAGCACACAGCCTTCGGAATCGACACAAAAGATTTTTCGGTGCAAAAGCAGGGGAAATTGTTACTGTCACTTCTGTTACTGATCTTACCGGCACGGACACTGACACTGATATTTCTCCTGATCCTGATATTGATGCTGTTACTGATATTGATATTGATACTGTTGTTGTTGTTGTTGTATTTGAGTTGAATCTGAAACTGTTACTGTTGTTTTTGAGCTGAATTTGAACCTGTTACTGTTTTTTACTGCTGTATTTTTGTGTACCTGGACTGTCTAAAAGGGAAGGGGCAGACTTGAAGTAATTAAGCAGTGCCTTTTAGACAGATATTGTCCCTTCACCTACACAGGGAGCGAGGGGCAGCTCAGCGAAGGCTGAGTGGTTTTTTCCCTGTTTTAGGTTTCTGGTCCCCTCACAGAGAAAACATTTGTGTGTGAGTGTAAGTGTGTGTGTCTAGACTGTCTGGAAAGGAAGGGACAATCTGAAGCAATTAAAACAGTGCCTTCCAGACAGATTTGGTTTCTTCAGCTATCTAGGGAGACAGAGTGGAACAAAAGTCTGTATGACTGTGTAACTTGATTTCTCAAATCAGCTCCCTGGTATAGTCCTAGTCCCTTCACACAAAATGAGTGAAAATCTCAATCCTAAAGCAAAAGCTGACTTTTACACGTTGCTTGCTAAATACCATGCCAAACCGTCATCTGGCGGAGAAACTTGGTCAGTGAACAATTGGTTTAATTTGGAAAACGTCATTGATAGAATATGTTCTCTGCAACATGAATCAAAATTCAAAATGGGTAAAAATAAAAACATTCTTTGCTCAGTTCTTGGAGCATGTCTTACTGCAGCCATAGAAAACCGCTGTAAACGGAGAACTGAGGAAATGGTAATTATAGATTCCCTTCAAAATTTGGTTGAAATTTTGCAAAAACAGTTAAATGAGGACAGAAATGAAATTCACATGCTGCGAGCTGCTCTTAGGGAAGAACACACCAAAGCCATACACAAAATCAACTCCTCTACAGAGGAGGAAGAAAAGGTAACACCTTACATTAAAAAGATTTATCCTAACAAAGAGCTCAAGGCAACAAAACAAAACTATCCTTACAAAGAATCTGAAACAGCTAAAAATTGTGGGGAAAATTGTTGTCCTCATTTGAGACCTTTTATTAAAACTGAATATAATTACATTAATGATGAAGACATGGATCCCCACATAACAACCAAACAAACACCATTCAGCGCTACCGAATTAGCTAAATTGAAAAAGGAATTCGGTCACCTCCCCCATGAATCAGAAACAGAATATGTGTTCCGTGTGTCCCTTACTGGCGGAGACCAGATTAAGTTAACTGAACAAGAAGCCAGTGGTTACTGGGGACACGGTGTTTTCCTAACAACAGGAGATAAGCGTGATGCCTGGTCTCTAACACAACATGCAGCCTATTGGGCCGGGGGAATAAATCCCCTGGAAAGGGGTGATCCCTTAGCAATTGCTACTACCCCTGACCAAATCCTAGAAAGTGTACAAAAAGCTGCATGTTTGCAAATGATTCATGAGAAAAAATTAATTCCTGGTTTTGAATCCCCAATGCAATTGCCTGTGAAGCCTGAAATAATGACCCCTTTAATTCATGGGCTTCCAGAAACATTGAAATCAACAGCAATCACTATTCAGAAAACAGTTATGACTCTAAGCCCAATAGATAGATTAGAAAGACTTCTTAACAACTCCACTGATCAGTCTGAATCCACTGACACTGCACCTTCACCTTACACACCAACACAGGCCCCCACAACACCATCTGACACATCTAGCAGCAATCGCAAGATTTGGACATGGGGTGAGGTAGCAGTTGATTTAATAAACTATTGTAGACAGTATGGGCCTGTAAAAACCCTGGAAGAAAAATCAGAAAAAACAAAAGGTGTCCGGTTTATGGGAACCCCTAATACTGAAAACACAGAACCAGGAAAACAGATTTCCAACAGACAACGCTGGTGGATGCTGGGAATAAAGAAAGGGGTTCCCCGGGACATAATGGATGGTTTACCACTTGAAAAATTGCAGAAAATCATAACTAACTGGAATTTTAGAAGAACAACTACCCAGCCCAGTGCCCTGATCCCCCTCCCTCACCAGAAACTAACAAACACTCCTACCAATACACAGTTCAGTACACACAGTACATCACAGTCTTTCACACAGAACACAGGCAATGAGCCAAAGTTAACCCTTCCCCAGTTTCTCCCTCGGAACCTGGGCAGTGAGGCTGCATCTCAGTCTCTCCAACAGAACACAGCCAGTGAGCCAAAATTAACTCTTTCTCAGCTTCTTTCACAGAACCTGGACAGTGAAACCCTGGCTGCGTGTCTCCTGAAAAGCACCAGCAGTAAGCCAGAAGTAACTCTTTCGCAACTTCTTTCACAGAATCTAAGCAACATAACTGCCCACCTGCCCGTGCCCCAAAACACAAACAGTGAATCTTCACCAACAGAGCTTTCGGGAAACTAATATCTCCACCGCTTACAGGTGAGCGAAGGGGTGGAGGTTGGGTTTACTTACGAATGCTCACAAAAAATAAATCAGGAGACATGTTAATTACAGCAATCACAGGCCCTAAAAAAGTTTTGGTAACCTACATTGTTGATACAGGAGCCCAGATCTCCGCACTAACACATAGAGATGCCCAGAAGTGCGGAGTCGTTCCAACAAAAAGGCAATGCTGCGTTCTTAATGCTTTAGGA
The DNA here is from genome assembly GCF_028551555.1 of Melozone crissalis. Lineage (NCBI taxonomy): Eukaryota > Metazoa > Chordata > Aves > Passeriformes > Passerellidae > Melozone > Melozone crissalis. Next base: position 16,144,039 of record NW_026535824.1, read on the forward strand.
ACCATAGAACCCATGAATGTTGCTTTAGTCAAAGTAACACTCCCTGGAGAAGAAAATCAATTGGTTGTCAAAATGGTAATTGGGGACATACCGAATAATCTGCTAGGGATGGATGTCCTCTCAGGAAGGCAGTGGGAAGACACTGAGGGTTTCCTGTGGTCTTTTGGCACTCCGCCACTAAACATTAGACTGCTTCAGACCGCACCCGCACTGCCTTACAGTAAAACAATCAATGTGAAACAGTATCCCTTGCCTTCTGGAGCCAGAGAAGGCATCAAACCAGTTATTCAGGAATTGCGTGATCAAGGAATAATTATTAACACACACTCCCCATACAATTCACCCGTGTGGCCAGTCCGAAAGCCTAACAGGAAGTGGAGGCTTACGGTTGATTACCGTAGGCTGAATGACAACACTGACCCTCTAACTGCAGCAGTGCCAAATTTAGCTGAACTGATAACATCAATACAAGAAAAGGCTCACACAATCATGGCAACCATAGATGTCAAAGACATGTTCTTCATGATACCTATACAGCCAGAGGACATGGATCGCTTTGCATTCACATGGGAGGGACAACAGTACACATTCACCAGACTCCCTCAGGGATACAAACACTCTCCAACACTAGCACATCATGCTTTAGCTAAAGAATTAGAAAAAATACCTAAACCTGACACTGTAGCTGTGTACCAATACATTGATGATATTTTGTTTGGAGGAGAGGAAATTAAAGAGGTGGGGGATCTCCAGCAGAATATAATCTCTCATCTGGAGAGCCTTGATTTAAAGATTCCCTCAGAGAAAATTCGAAAGCCTTCTCAGGAAGTAAAATTCCTGGGAATTTGGTGGCGATCTGGCAGCACGTGCATCCCACCTGACACTTTAACTTCTCTAGAGCAGATGAAAATGCCTGAAAACAAAAAAGACCTCCAGCAAGCCTTAGGACTGTTAGTGTTCTGGAGGAAACACATCCCAGATTTCTCAATCATTGCTAGGCCCCTTTACAATTTACTGAGAAAAGGAATCAAATGGGATTGGACTCCTTCTCAGGAGGAAGCATTACAATTACTGATTTTTGAAGCCACTGCACATCAGGCATTGGGGCCCATTCACCCTAAAGACCCCTTCCAAGTGGAATGGGGATTTGCCTCCTCAGGGCTATCAATACACATCTGGCAGCGAGGTCCTGAAGGCCCAACAAGGCCTGTCAGCTTCTTTTCCCGTGGTTTTAAAGATGCTGAAAAAAGATACACTACCTGGGAAAAAGGATTGTTTGTTGTTAGTTTGGCTCTCATTGAAGTAGAGAAAATCACATGGCAGCAAGCTATCATCTTGAGAGGTCCCTTCAAGGTAATCAAAGCTGTCACAAACGGGACCCCTCCACCTGACGGCATAGCTCAAAAGTCATCAGTCAGGAAATGGTATGCTCAAGTAGAGTATTATTGCAATAGCTTTTCTGTCACAGAAGGTGCTGCAAAATTCTTGGCAATACAAGACACTGAGAGCCTGGATAGTAGCCAAGACAAACCTGCTTCTGTAATAAAAATAGCATCACCATTCTCACCTGAAATAGCAGCAAACTGTTGGTTTACAGATGCTTCCTCAAAGCGGGAAGGAAAAATTTGGAAATATAAGGTGGCTGCCTTACATATTTCATCTGGTGAAAAGATTATCACAGAAGGGGAGGGCAGCGCTCAGGTAGGAGAACTCATAGCCCTCTGGAGTGTTTTCCAGCGTGAGGCACAAAACACTTCTCCTGTTTACATCTATACTGATTCATATTCGGTATACAAAGGCTGCACTGAGTGGCTCCCTTTCTGGCAAAAGAATGGCTGGGAAGTTAACAGAATCCCAGTGTGGCAGAAAGATAAGTGGAAAGAAATCCTAGAAATCGCCAGTAAAGGAAACTTTCTGGTTGGTTGGGTAGCTTCTCATCAAACTGATGGGAATCAAGCAGGTGAATGGAGCAACAAAGTTGATGAACTAGCAAGGCTTAGCCCCCTGAAAAAAGAAACTATTTCAGAGGATTGGAATCAACTGTTAGAATGGTTACATGTAAAAAGGCAGCACACACGTGCCAAAGATCTGTACCAGGAAGCACACACCTGCGGCTGGCCAGTCACCAGGGAAATGTGTAAAACATGCATATCGGCCTGCGAACAGTGCCGCAAGCGACTGGAAAGGCATCCTTTAGAGGATGACCCTCTGCATTTGAGGAAAGGTAAAGGCTTGTGGGATGCGTGGCAGGTAGATTATATTGGTCCTTTTAAGAAATCAGGAGGTAAACATTTTGTGTTAGTAGGAGTGGAAATTGTATCTGGGTTGGTACAAGCTGATGCTTTTAAAAGGGCCACAGGTGAAAATACAGTGAAAGCTTTGCAGGGATGGTTTGGAACTTTTCCTAAGCCACAAGAAATTCAGTCTGACAACGGGTCTCACTTTACTGCCAAGGTGGTTCAGGATTGGGCCAAAGCCGAAGGCATAAAGTGGACCTTTCATACTCCTTACTACCCTCAGGCTAACGGGATCGTGGAAAGGACAAATGGCCTTTTGAAGCGATTCCTTAAGCCCCAGAAAGCAAGCTGGGACTGTCAACTGTGGGAGGCCATTAAAGGGGTAAATAGCAGGTGGGGAGTGAATGGCTGCCCCAAAGTCACCGCTTTTTACCCCACACCTCCAAGCATCATCCCTTCACTGGAAGGTCCTGACGATGCAAACAATCCATCACATTACCCTGGACAACCTGTCCTAGTGGACCTCCCCACGGTGGGCGAGGTACCACTTGTGCTGAAAACCCCTCTGAATAAATATGCATGGGTAGCCTCTGACGCTCTTGGAAAAGAGCACCGCATACACACACACTGGATAATCCCCTCATTTTAAAATCCTTTCTGCCTCTCAGTGGCAGGATTTTTTGTTGTTCTTGCTTTTACAGGTGAAAAAATTAGTGTTAGGTGTCGAATGGTTAATGGTTCTACTTACAGCAAAGCAAGGTCAATCAGTGTTTCCACAGATCGGGAAAACGAACAGCAGCAAATCTGCACGCACCCTAGCGTACGGGATTGTTGGTACAGTTTCACATTAACCGGTACTACAGAGGTAATTTGTCTCTGGGCCAAGGATACTCAAGGCCTTTCTTTTAAATTTGTAATTAATGTTGAAACCACTGTTCCCACTGTCGCCACTGTTACCACTTCACCCATACCACCAACAGTCACACTCATCCCGATAATTTTCGAGATTGGACCTTATGTGATCAGGAAAACTGGCCAACAACAAATATTGTTCAATCCGGCATGGTCTCTCAAACAGGTAAAATTGCTAATGCAGAATAATGTTTCAGATATTCAACCAGCCTGTTCTCCGTTCCTGCAAACCTCTTTTGAAGGCTGGACCACTTGGCTTCGGAAACGAAGCTCCTTTAAGAGAACACCAAGGGATGTGACCGGTGTTGTGGGTACAGGATTGGGAATTCTGAATAGCATTGATTCTGAAGTACTAATGAACAAATTGGCTGCTACAACAAGGGACCTGACTGGATTGCAGCAACCACTGAGATCATCTCTGTCAGCCTTAGGGACGCACCAGTGGCTGCTGTCAAACATTTTGCCAAATTGGGAAAGAGTGAATGTGGATGATCACAAATTGGTAATTGATGCACTTAGTGCTACGCAGAACAATGTTTCCTTAGCCCTCAGGTGCATCCAGGCACAATTGTGGATGCAATCAGTCTCTGCTGCAATTATAAGAGAGGGCGAGGAAGGCACCTTCCCCACAGAAATTCGGAAGATAATCTGGGACAATGCCACTGAATTTGAAAGAGAATTCCAATCCTGGTGGAACCTGGTGAACTTTACCTATGATCCCATTTCAAACACAGCCACTGCTTTTGTTTTAACCATACGCAATGCCTCTGTACATTTGGTCTTCCCTGTTATTGCATTAGGACTAAACCATGACGGAGCTGTTCTCTATCCTACTGAACATAGGGGATGGGCCCGTCAGGTTGATGACAAATGGCAAACTGTTAATCTGGAAACTTGTATTGTCCGAGAACAACAAGGGCTTATCTGTGAAAGCAATGCAATTGTAGCTCAGGATATCTGTTTGGACACAGAGCAAAACATCTGTCATTTCGAGATTCGTCCACATGAGGATATCCAGACAGTTCTTATATACATAGGCAATGGCTGTGCATGCTTTAGAACTACGTGTGATTCTGTTTTTGTAGAAGATGTTGTAGTAGATACAAAGAATCATTCAAACTTTTGTGCTTGTAACTTTACTAATATAGTAGGATGTGATTTCTCTTACGAAGCTCCAGTTACCTCTCACCACCTGTTGCAATCCAACTACACACTGATCCAGAAGCTGATGCCCACTCCTATCAGAATGAACCTCACCCTTGTGAGACAACTGCTGCTCCATCAGGACCTGGTTGACATCCTCGAGAAAATCAAGGAGAGCAGACAGAAGACTCTGGTGACTGTTCATCACAACGTGAGACAAATACACCAGGTTATGGAGAGGGTAAAGCAGGATGCTGAGCATAGGTGGTGGGATACTCTCTTTGGGTGGTCACCTACTGCCACAGGTGTTCTGAACAGTGTGTGCCATCCAATTGTTGTTCTTTTGATCCTAGTTACGCTTGGCTTTATCTTATCAGCAGCCCTATTCATTCTGAATTGGAGAATGATGAAAAAGCTTAAGAGACTGTCAACTGTAGTCAATGCACACCGCTTAGCTGATGTACTCTATACAATAGATGTCCCCAAAACACTTGATACGAAACAGTTATGAATCAAGCATATGTGCTTTAGAACAACTTCTTAAATATCAAGTATGATTTACAGAAAGTTACTTTAATTTTTAGAAAATAATTTTAAAGGACAATAATTATATTATGATTTGTTTGTTGTTTTGATTATTTGTGATTTGTCTTAATCATTTTGAAATTGGTAAACAAATGATATTGCTTTAATTGATTAATATTTTTTGAAATTGTCAAAACTAATCATAATTTTTTGAAATTGTTATAACAAATAACCACGTGTGAAGTTGTTATGATGATCAATATTAATTATGTTTACGTTTATTGGTTCCCCTTTTTCCCTCTATCTTTTCCTTCTCTTCCCCTCTTATCCCCTCTCTCCTGTCATCCCTACTTTTCTGGGGTTATGCTACCGACGTGCAACGAGTTTCGAAGACACTCTAGAGCTCTGCTGATGAAGATTCCTCAAGACAATCGTGAGTCACGGGGTCGTGTAGAAGTCCACCCGAAAATCCTTCATTTTTTGCCTCACAATTGTCATGAGAACTACCGAAGGGTTAAAACTGCTGAGCCAGTTGGGAAAGAAAGTCTCCTGCTTATCTAGTGTGCTCACAAGTGATGTTTGCAGAACACGCCATGCTGTACTCGAAGGGGGCATGCTGCCCTTTTCTGGACAATTGAACTGGACTTTCTTCCAAACTCCTGATCTGGCTGGACTGAGCTCTGGGGTGGCTCCCCCCCGCTCCATGAGAAGACCCCTCTTGCCTGTCTTCAACCACTGTGACGGACCAACCGAGATGCGACTCCCCTCATCAAGGAACCAAGGACCCCTCTGGCACCCTATTGGCACCCCCATGGCACCCCCCTGGCAACCTCCTTCCAGAGACTGGGACCTGTGAGCATTCGGCCATGAAAACAATGGACTTCTCCCCTCCATAGAAACCTAATTTCAGCCACCCTTCTCCCAACCAAGAACAGTATATATATTGGGGTTCGGTCCGACTGTCCTTGGAGTACTCCCCAAGACGTGTACCAGCGAGTTTCAGCGGCGGGACCCCGAAGACCTCACGTTTTGGTAGCTATACCCATTCCCTGACCTTCTTTCCTCCCTTTTTTCCTTGTCTTACCCTTCTCTTTCCCGGATCCCTTAACCTAATGCATATTTAGCTGTGGTTATAATCAATAAAATTGCACCTTGTTGATTTGTTACTGCAAAACCCCTGTGCCTTTGTTGGTTATTTTTGCACCCAAAAATCATTCGTCACCCGTTCATTTCGGGCGGACCTTCATAGCTGTGAGAGTAGCCCGGCTCTGATCGTGCTGGACGAGCAATGTGCCAGAGCTTCTGCTGGGGGCACAGCTGGTGTCATTCTCCTCTTGTTTTTCTCCCCCAGCCTGGCCAGGAGAGAACCAAGGCCAGGTGTGGCCTGGTCCATTTTCCTCATGCAGAAAGGTAAAGACGTGTTTCACCAGTGAATGGATGCAACAATCCTTTTGATAATAACACTTGGTTAAGGAGCAGGTACATAGAACATTGGGTTGGGAAGGTGATCTAGAGGGCAGCTTTGGCTCAGGTCCTGTTGTTGAGGCTTCAGTCAGGGTCTGTTGTTCAGGCCTTAGTCCTTCAGTATTTTGTGCTGTAAATCACACCTGTGCAGAGCTGGAAACAAACAAGTCTGTCTTTAGCACATTTCAGACAGGGAACAGCATTAGCTCTGCAAGGCCAGGCTGGGGCCAAGAGCAGAAGGCCAGCACCCTGCTTTTGCCCACAGGCAGCCTTGCAGAGCAAGCAGCCCCTCCTGCCCAGGGGCTGAGGTGCCCAAAGCTGCCTCCCCACTGTGCAGCTCTGCAGAGCCCGCGGGGCGCAGGGTCCTGGGCAGCCAGGGCAGCCCAGCTGCCTTGGAGCACAAGGAGTGGCCCAGAGAGAAGCTGCTGCCCTTTGCTTTGGAACTGTTCCTCAGAGTCTTGTCAATAATCCACAGTGTCTGATGTGTTTTTCTTTCTTCTCCCAAATTTAACACAGCTTTTTGAGAAAACTGACTGATGTAGCTGCTGCTGGTGGTGGTGCTTTTGTCTGCAGGTGAGGGCAGGTGATTTGAACCAAGGACGGAGTCCATTGTTAATACGCCAGCCTTTGCCAAGTCAAGGAAACCATTCACAATTGGGCTACCACTACTGAGCTGTTTTCCTAGGTTTTGTAAAGCTACCACCTTAAGAAACCCAACAGATTTTCCTCCAGGAGGATACCAGCAGTAGCATGATGCCAATGTTTTCCACCCCTCTTCTGTGTCTTTTTTAGAGTTCTGCAGTGCCCAGCAGGAATGAAATGATCTGTGATAATGCGATTTGAGAGCTCTGTGTTGTTCGTTGCCACATGAGTGTTCATGACAAGCTGGACACCCCACTCGTGGCTCTGTTGAGGTAAATTCATCCCAATTCTGTGCAAACACCAGCCCCGAGATGCTGAGAAAAGCAAGCACAGTGGGTGGATGCATGCACACACCCGGGAGCTGACTGCTGTGTGAGCAGATGGTTTTGCACTGTTGTAAATCTTCATACTCCCAAGCTGGAGGAAGAAAACAAATCTATATAAATCTATATGAAATTAAAAGATATCAAAATGAATGAAATAATACATATTAATTTATCATAGATGCAATTAAGGATCTATATATTATTGCCAGCAGGGGGTCTATGTACAAATCACAAACAGGATGGGACTGCTGAGGAACTGCCTCGAGCTGTTTGTTTTCTAGCATCAGTCTCATTACATGGTTATGACTATGGGAAGATGCCAGCAGCTCACATCTCTGGCAGCAGGCAAAGAACTTAATGGTACAACTTACTTGAAAAGTTTTTGACCAATCACACAAAGCAGAAGTATATTGATAGTAGTTCTATCCAACCACTATAAGCACACGTACCTTTGGTTAAAACAATGCTTGCTTATTTTGAATACAATACCTACTTGTAAGCCTTAAAAGGCAATGCACAGAGCTCCATTATTAAGCTTAGAAGTTCTAATATCTTGGTAGAGATACTTTGTTGAAGCTTAGGGAGTTATTCTAGCCAAGCATTAATACACAGACCATTGTTCTATTTGCCCTTACTTTTCTACTTCTTATGTAACTTTTCTGCTGACCTATCTCATGGCTGCTGCTTAGCTCTAATTGCAGTTCTGCTGTCTCTGAGGCCTGCCTTTTGCAGCTTTCCCAAAACCCTTTGATTTGAAGGATTCCCACAATTCCCTCTCTCGATACAACTAAAAAGAAACCTTTGTAACCATGTTGTTTATTAACTACTTTGCATTTCATAGCTTCACTATACTATACCTGCTTATTACTTGCTTAAAGCATCCTTTTTGCTCGCATTAAGCTTAGCTATATTCCAACACAGCAATTTCAATGCTGTGGAAGTCCAGTCAGTTCAAAGGGCATAAGTCATGTCTGATAGCAATCACAAGTCATTGTTCCAAAAAAGTCTTGTCTGTTCCAAGGTCTTAATTCAAAACCTTCCTCCATGTTTATACCTTCATCGACCATCTCTGTGAGATTTCAAGAACACTCTGTGAATCCATTTCCTACCTGTATCTCTTTTGTGATTAAAACTTGTGAGATAGTTTTGTCCATCATTTGTCGCACACACCAACGTATGCAAGGTATTACTATTACTATCACTACCAAAACACCCAATACATAGAGACCTATTCTACAAAGTTCTCTTAGCCAAGGTGCAAAGCTCCATCCTTGGAACAAATAATCTAACCATGACCCACAATTTTCTTTTATTGGAGCTGTCAAATCTTTCAGCTTTTGTATGCTTTTGTGGATGGATTCAGAGTGATCAGACAGGTTCATGCAACACAGTCCTTCAAATTGCTCACAACCATATCCATGTGCCTGTAAAGGAAAATCAATTGCTGCTCTGTTCTGTAAGGTTGCATGTCTGACAGCACTAACATCAGTCATCATGTCACGAATTGCAATGGAAGTAGCACTGTCTTCTTTCTTCAGCCAACACCCCAATCGGTATAATGGTTTCAATGCCCTGAACAAGTGCTAAAAAGATTTGCTTGAGAACTGAAATAGATGGGGAAACTTTTGCCAAAAAGCAGCTGAACAGGAACATGGAGTTTGATCAAATGATATACTGGCGCTTGTTGGTTTTGCTTGCTTGCTTTGGCATGCATATATGCCTGTAGATCAACCAGTAAAGAATGTTTGCCTTGCTTTAGCCTTTAGACTTGGCTATAGGCTCAGACACCATATGTTTGACCAATTTGAGCCCAGACAAACCCTTTGCAACCCATTTGGTCAGTGTGCTTGTGCCAGCCAAGGAGTAACCAATACCCAATCGTGACAAATATTGGTGTGAGGCTGCCAACGAGACCAATCCCATAACCAGCTGGCATCACTGGGCCCCTGATCTTCTTAAAGCACCTTCTGAACCTCAAGAATTGGAATTCTTGGTTCATTGGCGATGGAATTTTGTGCTGAGTTTCAGTACCAGGGAGATCCTCAGTTAAATGTTACTCCCCATATCCTGAGGACAGATACTCCAGTTTGTGGTGTAATTGTACTACCCCAGTGCCCCCTAAGGGTGAAACTGCTGACAATGGACATCACGCTTTTGCTGAAAGAGCTCTATGATCCAAACCATTTTCACAGTCCAAAAATCAACATCAAACTCAAGATTTGTAGCTTTCACAGGTTGAACAGGGAATGTCTGGCATGCATCGTAGCTTCTCTGTGCGGCTCATGTCTGCGTGCTCATTTCCCTGCTGGTGGAATTGTGGGTGCGCTCTTGTGTATGAGACGGTTTCACGTCCTTTGCGGGGACCCACTTAGGTCTAGCACCTGTGCAAACGCAAGCATACTCTTTGCCCCAAATGATTAGTGCAAATAGTCCTTCAATTTGTCCTAACTCAAGGTTTCTAATCAAAACTGGAGGATTTTCTTTCAATTTTGCCTGTGTGCTGTTTGAAAAGTGCCTAAAACTTGGAGGATTAGGTTCTGCAAATGAGCTATTCAAAACATAAAGACATATAAAGCGTTGCTCAACCTCATCTGAGGTGTTGCTTGGGCCACTCCCCCTTTTGTTGATCTCGAATGGGTTTTAGAGTGTGGTGCGTCCTTTCAACAATTGCCTGACCTGTGTGAGAATAGGGAATTCCAAAAGTGTGGCAAATGCTCCAGTCCATCAAAAATGTGGCCAATTTTTGAGCTGGGTATGTGGGGCCATTTGTCAGTTTTCACCTCATGGGGGATCAGTTTGGCGAGCTCTGGGCCCAGTGACACTGACAAGGACAAAAGCAAAAGACAAGAGGTGCTCTCTCTTCCTGGGACCAAAGTCCCACAGCTTTAATGGAGAACAACTCCAGGAGAGAATGGGAATGTCCAGGAGAGGACAGAGGATGTCCAGGGGAAGAAAGAGAGCGTCCACCTTGTGGCAGGAGATTTTAAACCCTCAGGGTGGAGGGGTGGTAAAAAAGAAACTACCATAGTTCAACATAATACATCACCACACTGTAGTTTGCTGCATAATTGCTGCAGTTGTTGAAAGCAAAATCATAAAATCTCACCAAACACAACTGTGCAGTCCCAAATGACCACAATGTGGGAGAAAAACCACTCAACCCCCCTGTATACCCAAGAACCAGGTGTCACAGGGAACACCAACCCCTGCAATTAGAAAGTCCCCACACACAGACTCACCAGGAAAGGAGTATCTCTTTATGAGGGGACAGAGTGCTAGCTTTTCTCAACACAACACACACCATCCACCACATCAGCATCCACCCACATCATCTTCCTCAAACATTCACACACTGAAAACACAGCCACAAATACAACACACAGGAAAAATAGCAGCAATAAAACAGGATTTGCTCAATTCACCCCCAGAATTGCTAGCAGGTCCTTATTGACACAGCAAATCCTTTCTGCCAGCAGCCAGACCCAAACCCAAACTGTACAGGTGTACGTTGTGCACAGGACATCTCTGTGGGACTTATGAACAGCCCTTCCCCTGCGTACGCCTTACGGGTTACTTTATACAGAGTTAAACATTCCCTTTCTCCACAGTCCTAGCAATCTTGACTGTCTCCCACAAGGAACAGCCAAGAGCGGAGGTTCCTCCAGGAAAGGAATGTCCTGGTAGCATCCAGACACGTCCAGAGCCCGGTTGTTCTCGCTGGAGCAGAGAGGCGTTCCTGCCACGATCACCAAATGAGGTGTGGAATAGAACTCACCACAGTTAAAGGTAGAAGGTGGTATGTTTATTACAGTGCCAGGCACACGAGGAGTTGTCTCCTAAAGACATGTGTGAAGAATCACTGCTGCTCTACTTATCTAAAAAAGTCTTACATATTCATATAATTCCCAAAACGAGTAATTCATATTCATTAGGTACCCCACCTACCCCCTCTGTATTAAAATGTGTTATAATTGAGTCCAAAGTTCCTTCACATTTGCTGATTTTTTCACATCACGTGGGTGGGTGGGTTTTAAAGTGGGGAATGGTCTCCTTCAGATGAAGGCCAAGACGTCTTCCTCAATTTGACCTCTTTCCTTATGACCTGTTGGCAGGCTTTCGCACCCCTTGGCCATAGCTGAAGTTTCGGGGCCCAGGTGCGGGCTACGGTCCTCTTCTTTGTCACAAAGAAATCTGCATCCCATCCCGCTTCTTTAAACCTAGTAAAGACAGGCAAGTGATATATTACCCTAGCCTTAACCACCTTATCTGCTAAAAATTAACTATTCCTTATTATTTCTTCTCTTCTTGCTATACTCTTTCCCCCTAACTAAATCTTGCTAAAATTTTAACTCTTCCAGCTCTTTTAAATCCTTGATTCATTGGCCTCATCTCACATGCCAGCCATGTGTGAGCCGGTGCTGTAACTGGGAAATTCCACTCCTAAGCAGGAGATACAAGGCCTGGTTCTGAGCTAGAAGGGTGAGAAGGATGAGATGTACAGCGTTTTGATCCAGGAGATGTCCTGAAAGTGCACTGCCTACCTGCCCCTGCTGCTGAGCACCACTATCCATCTCCTTCTGCTCAGCGGATTTTTAGGACTCCAGGGCTTGGTATGTATTATTTGCTACTTCAACAAATAGAATGAATTTCCTTTGCAAGCCCAGTTTTGTCCTGGGTTATTTTGTGCATGGGTCTCCCCCTGAACCTGTGACAATGACCAGGAGGGACTTAAAGGACACTCCTCATGTCAGTAAGTTTGGAGAAGTAATTTAAGTATCAATAAGTCAATAAGTATCAATCAGTAAATTAAATAATTTGGGGGAATATTTAGCCTGTGAGTTTCAGCAAAGTATTGAATGGATACAAACTAGTAAGTGAGATTGTTGGGTGTGCATGTATTAGGGAAGTGATTCCCCACACACCCAGTGCTGAGATCAAGGATTACCTCTCTTCTAACCCTGGGCTGGCAGCAGGGATCGGGCCCTGCTTGGTAACGTTCATTTTGAAGACTTCTGTTGAGCAGGTAAGAATGGTCAAAATGAAATCTTTTACAGCTCTTTCCCTTTGGTTTACCTGTTTGAGGGTTAAAATTCTGTGCTGCAGTATCCTGGGTGTGTGCAGAGCAGTGCAGCCCCAGAAACCCCTTGGCTTCCTCACAAGTTGTCATGCCTTGTTTCCAGGTGTGCCCAGCTGTGGCAGCAGAAGGAGCCCACAGCGCAGTGGGCACTGTGCCCTGCCCAGCCGGGGCTCTCTGGCACAGAGCAGCAGCAGCGCCAGCACCGTTCAACCCACCCCTGCCTTGGCTTCCCCTGGCACACAGAAGCCTCTGGAAATCAGAACCGCCAGTGGCGTTCCCAGCTTGGAGCAGCTGCTGCTGGCGGGAAGATGCTGCCAGTTCCACGGCTGCCAAAGGGGAAGAGAGGCAGAGATGTACACGCACCGGAGCCCTGGGCATGTCCAATAAAGGTGCAAATATGTGGGGAGATTTGTTAGGAAGCATTTCAGCTGTGATGCCAACAGTGGCTTCTCTCCTGGTTCTGTGTATTCTAGATGAGTAATGCAATGGTTGGCTCTGACAATTAAGAAGTAGATGTTATGTGGATGTTCAAATGTGTAGTGATGGTATTGTAATATATCCTCCCATAGTCCTCTTTCCCATCCCCCTTGTAATAGCCTTGGTAGTCAGGGCGTTTGGGGAGGGCTGGCTTGTGACCAGCAGGCAGGGTGTAACAACACCTGACCTCCAGTCAAGATGCAAGAAAGTAATCTCCACCAATGGACAGCAGAGAAAGAGTTGACTGACAAAACTTTTTGAGGGGCTAAGGGTATAAAAGGCAGAGCATCCTTTTTGTAGATGAGCACATGGCTGCTAGTCACAGAGACTCCCAATGCTGCAATTTTTCCCTTTGTAGTCCTTTGTTAAGGTTTAATAAACCTTTAAAATTTTAAAAGTGAGAGTCATTTTTCACATGTGCAATGCTGTGTGCCATTTTCTTGGTCTGGTTTCCTTTGCTTGCGTCCCATCTGAGTGCTCAGCTGAGGTACAGGCTGTAGGTGCTTGAGGCACTCTTGGAGTTCCTCTTGGATCCCTTGAACAACAGGGTTTGGCCCATTAAGGGAATTTGTGCTGCTTTGTGACAGAGAAGAACTTCCCAGGCTCTTTTGTGTTTGCTGTAGGGGAGGTTGGTTATTGCTGTGCATAAATTCACAGACCAACGTGGAGCGTTTGCTTTGTGATGTCAGGGCATGGTTGCCACCCTGTAAATAGTGACATCAGAAGGTTGCCTTGGTGCATGGAAGGCCTGAGTGTCAGAGCAGCCCTAGGCCTTGCTCACATCAGGAGAACCCTCCTGGTTGGGGAATTTGTCAGTGGGTAGCTGCCCACTGACAAGAGCCTTGTTTTTTCTATATTTACCTAACTTTCAAAAAGGACAATGCTTCACCATCTGGCCAGGGCAGCTTTTGCTGCGTATGGCATTTCTTTCTCCATGTATTACGTGACACACTTCACCCGTAAGTAGAGGTTTCCCTTCTACTTAGGTTAGGGTGTAACCTAACCTGACTCTTGCATGTCTTCCTCCTCTTTCTTTGTGGCTGAGTTTCTGATTTTGAAAGAGAAAGAGCATTAGGATGCCACTGGTTTGGTAAAGCTCCTGTCAAGAGGTTCAGCTAAAGAGGGGGTGTCTGTAGCCACAGGGACAGCATTTGCAGGGGAACTTGCAGAGCTTCCGTTCCGTTCCGTTCCATGGGAGAGTCTGTGGCAGCAGAGTCTGTCATTTCCTCAGTTTGCTGGGACAAGCAGGACAACTTCCCAAATGCAGACTGGGACGCCTTCTCAGAAGGCCTTCTAAGGACTTCATAGTTCTCCCCAGAACTCAGGAAAAACTTCTTTTAATCTAAATTTTGTAATGAAAGGATTTGATTGTCCGTTTTGACACTTGACTGAGTGCTAAAATAGTGATTCCCTTTGAAAGGAAATGCAAACTCCTAAGAAGTGAGTGTCTGCTCCTGAACCCTAGAGGTGCTGCTGTGCTCTTCCACAACAGAACTGCCACAGCTCAGGGGAATTTTGGGAAGCTTTTCTGGGCAACTGTTTCCTGCAAGTTAATGAGAATTTAATGAGAATTAGTGCATGTAACTCATTGAAAACTAAAAGAGTACCTGAAGGAGAGGATTTCAGAAGCTGTTTTATGTGTTTGGTAGAACAGGAGCATTGAGTGTTAAAGAACAATTTGCATTTTCTTGATCATATTTGTATTCATTTACTGGCTAAACAGGCCAAAGTATAGGCACAGCCAAGAATATTGTCCTGATCTCTTGCTGACTGTGTGAATGAAATGTGTCTCCTGGAGGGGTGTTGTGAGATGGGAAATCATCTCTGTTTGGGTTGACTTGTTCTGTGGGATTCAACAGCTCAGGAAGTTTTCTGACAGCATCTGGTTCATTTTCCCTTCCCACTATAGGTCACCTGAAGCGTGTATTCAGCAGTGCTGAAGATCCTGAGGTGAGTGAGAAGGGAACATTTCATGTTCCTGGTGTTTAAGAATTGTAGAGCAAGCTGAGAGCTTGGCCAGTAGCAGTAGATTGTAGAGGGCCAGCTAGGAAGGCTGAAAGAAAATCCATTTCCATGCCTGAAACAAAAGTAACAAACACAGCTATAGATATTTTTAAATTTTCATCTCAGAGTTTGAAGAACTAAAAACATAGTTTTGAAAGGAGAACGATGCTTGCTGACAGCAGATAGGAAAAATTTAATTAAGAGCAATTTCCTGTACAGTTGAATTAGATCATTTTAATTTAAACAGAGTGACTTAGAATCCTATTCCTGTCAAACTTAATGATATCTACTTAGAAGATGTGGTTATAGAACAGGAAGGCCATCTTGCAATGGTGCCTGCTGGATGTGAAGTGAAATGGGCACCTTTGTGGCTGGGGAGCTGCGTGGGCCAAAAGGACACGGGGCTGGCGGCCTTGAGCAGTTGAAGATGAGGCAGCGTGTGGCCAGGGAGCCAAGAAGGCCAAGGGCACAGTGGCCCGTGCCAGCAGCAGTGGGGCAGCAGGAGCAGGGCAGTGAGCGTGGCCCTGTGCTGGGCCCTGGAGTGCTGTGTGCAGCTGTGGGCCCTGGGAAGCAGAAAGTCATGGAGGGGCTACAGTGTGTGCACAGAAGGACAGGGGAGCTGGGCAGGGGGGTGCAGCACAAGGCCAGTGAGGAGGTGCTGAGGGAGCTTTAGCCTGGACAATGGGGGCTCCTAAGGGACCTTCAGGCAGACTTCCACAGATCCCTGCCTTAGATCCATAGAGCCAATGCTCAGCACAAGGGCTCTTTCCCTGCCAAACATCCCTTCACTGCATCCAAGTGCTTTAGACACTGGAGTGGGTAATACTTTCATATTTTGTTTATTTGTTTGTTTGTTTGTTTGCTTGAAGGAGAAGCCTTGTGTAATTTCTCCTTCTCCAGGGAGCAAGGGAGCTTTTTCTCAATCTTTCCTGCCCTTTTCCAGCACTGGCAGAAACACATCACTTTCGGGGTAACGGCTCAGGTGTCTTTTGGCAGCCCAGGGAATCAGTGTGTGTTGTGTTTGGGAATTGAGCAGGAAATCAATGCCCTTGCATTCCAGCTGGTGCTCAGAGATTAGAGGAGCTGGAGGGGCTGGGCTGCATTTCTGATTCCAGCCACTTTAGCACCATCAGTGTGGTCGAGTCCAAGAGAAGAACTTGCCCGAGCACAGATGCACAGAGAGTGCAGTTCCCAGTGCAATGCTCTGGGTCTGGTTGCATTCCATAGGGACCCACATGCTCCAGATTCCCCAAGAGTGTGGGTTACTGAAGCAACAGGAGAGCAAGTTCAGGATGGCTGCTGATCGGGGCACTGATACCGAGTGCTCATGTGTATAGCGACAGAAAGGACAGTATAGATTCAGGGTGACCCCCACGTGGTGAATAATGTGCTTTGGCTCTATGATATAGAAGGTTAAACAAATGCTTTCTTAAGCTATATTACACTAGTACTATATTAAAACTAGACTAAAGAGATGCTATACTAAAAAGCTACTAAAGAAAAACTCGTGACTGTCTCCAGACAGTCACGACACAGCTTTTATCTAATTAGCTAATCAAGCTAAACAACTATCACTAAAATCCAATTAACAAATCCCTTTCAGTAAACAATCACTATAACACATTCTACATATACTAAACAACAAGAACAGCCAGTAGAGATAATAATTGTTTTCTCTTCTTCTCTAAGTTTCTCACTACCTTCCCTTAAAAAAAAACCTAGGAGAGAGAATTATATCTCTCTGTGTTCAAAGAATGTAAATACCACAGTACAGTAAAGAGAGATTCTAAAAGGGAGATCTATCTATCTATCTATTTGAATCTTCCTGGCTCTGCTCCAAAGCAGTGGAAGATGCAAAGCTCACCTAAAGGCATCCCTTTGATAGTGGAACCTTGGAAAAAGTTAAAGATAGAACCTAAAATGTTAGGCTTTGTGCTTTCCCAGATCAACTGCACCTGCGTAAGCAGTATGATAAATTATATAATTGTTAGATGTGATGATTGTTTAGTAATTAAATGTAATTATTATATAACAATAAGAAGAATAGTGAGAAACTATGTTGGAAATTCAGAGAGGGGCTAAATTTATGTATACAATAGAACAATATAAGTTTAATAATTAACATGAAAGTTATGTAACGATAGAGTATAAAACATGATCATTTCGGATGTATGGTTGGAGTCAGATTTGGGTTGAATATACCCCGATTCCCAGAGCTCTTAATAAAAAGCACCACATATAATCGCTCCGTGATTATGTGTTTTTGAACGCTAACACCTTCAGGAGAGGAGACAAGTTCCATTGACTGATCGTGAGCAGGCAGAGATGTTTTCCCCTCCAGAGATGATTGTTTTTTCCCCTCATGTTTTCCTACTCCAGCCTCTTGTGCCCTGAAGCCTTCTTTTTATCCTTTAAATTTTTGCATGTCCTGAGGGAGTGGAACTATCCCATGCTGTAGCTGGGGTCTGGTGACTTTGCTCATACATGCATTATATGACACATGGTTTCCTTCATTGGCATCCCCAGGGCTGTGTAAGTGCATTCGCTTATGAGAAACTCTGTTAGTGCTGGTCAGAATTCTCAGTTGACAAAAGAGGGAGAAGAAACACCTTGGTCCTCCTCCATGTAGTGAGGTGGCCGTAGAGGTTCTCTGACTTCCATCTGAGATCTTTGCATGCATCCTTATCTCCTGAATGACCCGGTTTTCTAACAAGAGTGTGGATGTCAGGAAGGAGGAATGCTGGTGCAGACCCGAAGAGAAGGTGAACTCCAGAAGTGTCTCTCACAAGGAATGAGCTCACCCAGGAAGCCACCTGCAGAGCCAGGATGGAGCTGTGGGACAGGCCGGGGTGTCAGTCACTACTGAAAGACAAACACGACATGGCAGAAGCAGAGGGAGGCCCTCACCAGACCCTTGAGAAATGCCACACCTTCCCTCTCAGCTGCCTGAGAGGCTGTTGGAGCTTCAGTCCCAGATGGCCCCTGATTGTAGGGCCAGGGTCACTTTGGAATCTGTGCCTCCCTCGGGCAGAGAACGACCCAGGAGAGCAGCAGCACAGTGCTTTGGGAATGTGTGAGCCCAGCAGCCTTTGAGTCTTGGCCCACAAAGGGCGTATGGGAAGTTGAAACCCATCTTCTCTTGCTTTCTGTGCAGGTGCTTCTAGAGAAAGAGCAGGAGCACACTGCCTTATCTGAGATGCCATGCCAGACTCAGGGAGAGCTGTTCCCTGCCCGAGAGCAGGAAGAGCAGCTCAGGCAGCAGATGGAAGAGCCACAGGAGAATGGCCAGGTAAACATGACTGGCCAGGTGACAGAGGGAAGGGCAGGAAGAGGGGCATAAACCAGAGCTCCTGGGACTGAGGAGGCCAGGAGTCCCACAGGCAATGGAAGCACAGAGCCTTGGAATCTGCAGAGATCAGCACCAGGACAGGATGGTTACAGTGGAAACAGAGCTGGGAAGGGAAGCAGAAAGAAGGGGCTGAATAAATGTGATTTTGAGGCTAAAAGAGGGAAAAGCTGAGCTTGATGGCAGCTCTCAGTCACTTGCTCTGCTTTTGTGTGTACAGAACATCAAGGCAGAGCCACAAGCAGAGCTGCCTGAAGCTCAGAGGGCCATCATGGCAGCGAAGAGGGGGAATGAAGACATCCAAGAGGAGAAGAATCTCCCTATGCAGAGTGGCAATCAACAAAAACAGGCGAATGAAGGACTGGCAGCCACTCCACTCATGAAAGAGTCCTTTCCATTGTTGTTTACAGAAAATTGACAAACAGATGCAGGCACAGCTGTATGAAACTGAGGCTAGGACCAAGGTAAGGAAGATGAGGCTAGACAAAAAAATTAAAATCATCAAAGAGAAAATGAATCACCTCCTTCAGGAGCAAAAGGCTTTAGAAAAGCAAGTGAGTGAATTAGCAATAGGCACTGCAGTCACCCAAGGGGTGGTTTCCGCCCTCCTTGCCTTTCCAGTGCAGAGCAGCAGGGGGTGGGTGATGCCTCTGAGTGCCATCCTGATGAGGCCTCTGTCAGAGCTGCTCTCAAGGACACTTCCTGCTCTGCTGGATCTCAGCTGATGCTCTAGACAGTGGCATTACCCCTTTGGCCATTTAGCCAGCAGTCATCCGAATGAACTCCTGCTGGCTTCTTCCAGTTGACCTTGTTTCTTGAGGTGTTTTTGCAGGTGAACATGGTCACTCACATAGATTTGGAATACGAGCTACAAGCTGTCTGTATCCCTTGTGAATAATCTGCTCCTGTCCTTTTCTTTCCTTTTTTCCCAGTCGATGACTCCTGGCTGACAGGGACAAGCTGTAGTCTCTGACTGCTTTGTTCTGTTTGACTTGAGGTGGAAGTGTCGCCATCCTACCTGGCAGCCTGCACAGAGTTCCAGCAAATGACGGGCAACCAAGAGCCCCGAGGCTGGCATGAGGCCCAGGAACTGAACCATCCAGAGATGCTGCAGGATGAGCACATCCCGAGGAAGGTGCAGAAAAAGAGAATTTCATGGCAGGAGGTAAAACATTAGAATGAGGAGCTGCAAATGTATCTGCAGACCTAGGAGGGGGAAAGGAGTCTTTGGGAGGAAGTGGAGCGGTCGTTGCTGCAGTCATCCTTTAGAACAAGAAACTGGCTATGAACTCAAGTAAAACCAGCCTTTGGTTTTGAACATTTGGTTTCACAAGTAGACATCCAAAGCAATCCAGTTGAAGAGCTCTGCATGTGGCTGACAGCAGCTTCCTAAGGGCTTGCATTTCAAATGGCAATCTCTCTTGCATTTCAGGGCAATCTCTGCCACACCTTCCTGACATCAACTCATTTCTTGTCTCAGATCTACACCGGCTCTGACACTGAAGCTGCTGCAGAAGCAGCAGTGCCGTCCCAAGGAGCCTTTGCTCCCCAGCTGAAGAAGTGGAGCCTGAGCCCTTGGTTCACCTCCCGTGCTGACCCAGCTGCTGCTCAGCAACAGGAGATGGCGGGTGACTCCCTGGAGCAGCAGAGTACATCTGGTATCTTTCTTATCTGAGGGACAGTGTGCTGTGTGCACGTGTCAGCATAGCTGTACCAAAGGGTTCTCTTCAGTTTAGTGTCACAGAAGTGCTGGCATTGCTCCGAGACAGCAAGAGAGAGCTCTGGGTGCTCCTGCTGCCTGTGAGGGCAGCTTAGACTGGCTGGAGTTTGCCTGGGCTTCCCTCTCCGCCGAAGGCAGAAGCAGGGATTGTTCCTGGATCAGCAGAATGCTGTGCTGCTTGAGTCCTAGCCACTGGCAGAAGCCCTGCTGAGATCATTCTCTAGGAGAACACAACAAGCCCTTTGTGATTCTGCAGCACAACCCAATGAATCTGCTCCTTGCCCTTAACAGCTGCCAGTGCTGTGCTCTCAGATAAGATCTGGTAGGGTTGAGAAGAGAGCCCAGTGGATTCTGTGTATACCATCACCAGCTGGGACAAAAAGGGCACTGATCTGCGCCTTGGTGTGGCTGATCTCAAAGCCCATCCTGTTGTGTCCTGAATGGGGGCAACAGCTTGTCCGGGGCTCAGGCTCACTCTGGCTTCTTCCCATCAGTGCCTGTCAGTGCTCATGCTTGGGCTTTGCCAGCCTTGTTGTGGTCGCTGCCCTGCCCCTGACGGCTGGTGGGAATGCAGAGGCTGGAGCCTTCCTTAGCTGGGAGGGTCCCACTGCTGCTCGGCTGCTGCAGCGCGGAGCTGCCTGAGGCAGCAGCCCCTTCTCTGGGCCGGCTTCTGGCTCGCACGGCCTGGACTCACAAGAGGGTCAGCATCTCCTCTGGGCAGCTCTCTGTGTCACGGGGACGCCTGAGGAGCACTGCTGTCCTCTGTGCCCGTGCCCGCCGTGCCGAGTTGGGAAGATGGGGATATGTGCGGTGCTGAGAGGGTGAGTGCAATGGGAGTGACTGATCCGCGCTGTCAGGGTGAAGAAATGCGGCGCGGTTCTTCACACGGGGCACGGGCAAGGGCACCTTTGAGCTCAGTCTGCTCATAAAGGGTGAGGGTCGTGATGCTGAAAACCCCGTGGGGATTGGTTCTAGCAGGAGCTGCTCTGGTTTACAAACGCAGAGGCATTCTTCTGGCAAACTCCTGCAAGGTGGAAAAGATGGGAGCATTTGGCAATATTCCTCCTGTTCTGAACTTGGCATCTGTTCAGAAGAATTGATTCTAGATGTCCAGGTGCATTTAATCTTAGCAAGGAGGAAACCTTTTCTAAATCTCGCAGTGTTTATTCCCAAGAAAACAAAGGCACTGTTAGTTCCAGCTCTCCTTAATGTTTCTAGATGACAAACTTACTTGCCTTTCTAGGTATTCTCTTCTAGTCTCAGTCTCCTCTGAATCTATCTCCCGGTGCTTCCCTGTGTGTCTGCTGTCAAGAGGTCTCTCAATTCAAAGGATGCTAGAAATCAGTCTCTGTGCCAGCCACTTGTGCTGTGGGCCTGCTGTTCTTTTCTTGTTGTTCCAGTTCCTGTTCCTGTTGTTGTTAGCCAGCTGTCCACAAAGGGAGGGCTCAGAGCCCCAGACAGTGGGGCTGCCTTTTGTATCTCCTAGAAGGTGGGATCTCTGCTTTAAAGTGAACATCTTGCATTTTGTTTCCTTCAGGGAGAATGGTGAAGATGGAAAATCCTATTCTAAAATACATTGAACTGGAAAATATTGGCAGTGGGTGAGTCCAAGCAATGTTAATTTTACAAAACCATGCATCAGGTGTTTTGCTGATGGAATAGGTATCAAGTGTGAAATCAGACAAGCTGCAAATGTGTTCAGGCACTGGGCTTAGATTGTCAGTGCTGATCAGAATTGCTAAGTGTGCTCAGAAGGCATTGTCAAAGACATCTCCATGCTTCCAGTGTCCTGCAGGTCTTAGGCATTGACAGCACAGATCTCCTGTGTGGGCTGGCTTTCACTGCAAGGTCTAAATGGCTTCTCCTTTCTCTGCTGTTTTGTTTCTAGGACTTTTGGAGATGTTTATAGAGCACTCAACACTGCCACAGGAGGAGAGGTAAATGTCAACAGCACCTGCAGACTCTACTGCACTCGAGGGCTTTCCCCTCTGGTGTGAGCTGTGGCTGGAGCTTTGGGCAGAGCTGTGCTGAAAAGGCACAAGAAGCACAGACTGGTGCCAGCCCATAAAACACATTTGGGACTTTGTCCTCCTCAGCTGCCAGAAGGAAGGCACGGACGGCAGCAGTTCCTTTCAGAGAAGGATGCGCTCACTCGCTCTCCATTGCTAAAACAAAGGTGGTGCCTGCGAGCACCTCACTGCTCTGTGGGGCTACAGCTTCAGAGTCCTGAATTCTTGATTCTGGCTGCCAGCAAATCCATCTGAAAGTTACTGGTAGTTCCTTAGCCACCTGCAGTGCTGCACTTGGGAACTGCATGAGGGAGAGATCTGCAAGGCGTCCCTGAAAGCCCTAAGCCCTGCCCATAGCCCAAGATGTATCCACAGAGTATTGAGGCATGGATTACTTCTTCTGAGTCCCAAACAAAGCAGCAGAGAGTGTGGTCAGAGGTTTGTGGATGATAACTGAGACACCACTGTTACCATGTGGTCAAGGCAAAATGTCAGTGGCCCTACGTGTCCTGTAACTGGCTCCCAAGGGAGCAGAGAAATGGGCTGTTGGAATGTCAGTTCCTAATTATTGCAGTGCCTAATCGCAAGGCAGTTTGGCACAGCTCAGCTATGTCATTGCAAAATCACTCGCTCCACGTGCCTTGTGGTCTTGTGCCACCAACCTCTCAAGTTACTGATTTTCAATGTCATTTTAGGTGGCCATAAAGAAAATACAGCTTCAAGGACTGAGGAAGAAGGAACTAAAAGTCAACAAACTCATGGTCATGAAGGTGAATAGAAATCCCAACCTGGTCAACTGTTTAGACAGGTGAGTTGTGCTTTTGTCTCATGAATGTTTGTTCACGTACTGCAAACATGCAAGGTAAAATCCCACTTTGGTCACTGGCAGAAAATAGAGCTGTAATTATTGGCCAATAATTATTGCTCTTTTCATCTCCAGTGGATAGGAAGAGATTGCATTTTGTCTGCATGGGTCTTTGCTGGCACACGCTATTTGAAAATTGTTCAAAAACCCGGATGAGTCGTGTCTTACTAAATCAATGATGTCTATATTCACAGCCACCACTTGGTTTTGCAGCTTGATTTTTTTCAAGTGTCTTCTTACGTCCAGGTAAACTAACAAGGATTTCCCTTGGATTGTTGCCACTGTTTTCCATGGCTATGCATGCCAGGAAGACTAGGTGCTTTTTTCCAGAAACATCATGCATGACAGGTTTTTTATCTGGGCTGTTACTAAACTGCACATTTTGCTTGCTGCCCATCTAAGACATCTCCTTTTTCACAGCTGTGCCTTTCTCCTTGAGACTGCACAGATGGCAAACAATGCACAGCCAAGAGGGAATATCTATTCCTTTATTTTGTCTTTGTCTCAAAGGGATCTGAAAAGAAGAATCAACCCGTCTTTTC
The DNA here is from genome assembly GCF_028551555.1 of Melozone crissalis. Taxonomy (NCBI): domain Eukaryota; kingdom Metazoa; phylum Chordata; class Aves; order Passeriformes; family Passerellidae; genus Melozone; species Melozone crissalis. Next base: position 16,167,328 of record NW_026535824.1, read on the forward strand.
CAAACAGCAACCTAGCCATGTACATTCATCTCCAAGCCCTTGTTTCCTTCTTTCAGCTACCTTGTGGGTGAGGAACTGTCCCTGGTTATGGAGTATATGGATGGAGGCACTCTGAGCAATGTCATCAGCCAGACCTACCTGTCGGAAGATGAGATGGCAGCCATCAGTCGGGAGGTCAGCAATCCCATCTGTGTTTCCAAGGGCTTGGGCAGGATAGTCTGGGAAACAGGGGCTCAGAGCTGGAGTGATTTCCCGTGCCAAGCTTTGTTTCTGTGTTGCTGCTATTCTATGGGCAAGTAAAAGCATCTCAAGTGAAAGGCCTGCCAGTGCCCCTGCACTCTCTGTACTCAGTGCCAGTACTCTTATCTTCTGCTGTTGTATTCTCACTCTGTCTCTTGTATTTGTATTTGCTGTTCTCCACCTTGCCTCTCTAAATGTCTTCCTGGACTCTGTCTTCACTGCATTCCTTACCTGTAAAAGCAAAGGGGCTGGTGGCAGGATTTGAAATGACCAGCAAAGAAAAAAGACTCATTTCTCACAGTCCTCAGCTGTAAAGGATAGTAGTGCAGCCAAAATGCTCTTTGCTTCCGGAAAATGACTGGTGTGATACTTCCACGCCTGTGCCGAGGCCAGCAAGAAAATCTTTGTCATGCAGCCTCCCACCCAAAAGTGATCTGCTACACACCAAAGGGAGGGACTTTTCCTTTCAAAACCCCTCCTTTGTCCTCTGCAAGGAAAAAGCACGTCCACTGCAGCAGGAGTCATCCTGGATGGTTGGCAGGGGACAGCCTACAACAGCAGATGCTGTTGCTCTTTTAAAAGCTGACGTGCCTTTCCTCAGAAAGGTCCTGCTCTGCAAGTGTTGGAGCAGCAAGCTCTTCCTCTCAGTGGCCATTACTGCTCTGCCATTACTCCCCATTCCCCTGGAGATGGAATCTTTTAGGTTCTTTGTTTCCTTTCTTGTGTGATGAAATCACATCACTCATTTTTGCCCTCCTCTTTCTGTTTTCTCTCTCAGTGCCTGCAAGGACTGCATTTTCTTCATTCAAACCACGTCATCCACCAAGATGTGAAGAGCAGAAACATCCTTCTCAGAACTGACGGTTCTGTCAAGCTGGGTCAGTATATTCTTGGTCAGGTGCAGCGTTCCAGGGATGTGGGTGTGGGGCTGCTTGGAGTGACTGCCAGCTCCCCAAAAATGGTGCTGGTGGCAGTGCAGGGACCCCTGCTGTGAGCCGAGGGCACAGTTGCAACGTGCACAGAGGTATAAGGAACCACAAGCAGTCAAGAGTGGCCTTGCTCTGTGTGTGTCCCTTCCAGACAGAGGGAACTACAATCTAAAGCTTCAGTGGCAAAAAGTCCACTGCTGTGAGCAGTGTTAAGAAACTTGGGTTTTTTTGGAAGTGGCCAATTCCATACTCCCTTGGCTAAAGCCCCAAGGAAATCGAGCGTGGACAGTTCTCTGGGAGATTCAACAGCACATTCTTAGCCTGAGAGTGGGGAATTCTTTTGCTTGGTTTCCTAATTGGAGCTGGCTTTCATGGTTTGTTGTTTTCTCCACAGCTGACTTTGGCCTCTTTGCTCAGCTCAGCCCTGAGCAGGGCAGACGGAGCTCTGTGGCCGGCACTGCTGGCTGGCTGGCGCCTGAAGTGGTGACAGGTCAACCATGTGGCCCCAAAGTGGACATATGGTCTTTGGGAATCGTGGGCATCGAAATGGTGGAACGAGAAGTTCCTTCCTGGAATGCAACTCCTGTCTTGGTAAGGTGCAAATACTCACTGATCCCACTGTCCTTCTCACCTGTCTCATGTTCTGTGTGCCATTGGACAAAATCCCATTGCCATCTGCTGGCATCACTTCCACCAAGGTCCCCTTCTAAAAATGCCCCTGCAACACATCAGCATCTGCGGTAGCTTTGGTTGTATCAGAAAGGAAAGTGGCAGTTCAGAAACCTAACCAGTTCAGAAACCTGCCATTTTGGCCTCCAGCCATGCCGGACATTTCTCACTTGTTTTTTGAACAATGTTGGAACTCTCTTTCTGAAGGACAAGAATTTGTCAGTGGAGAGGGTAGACATATGATAAACATCCTGAGCAATGGAGGTTAGACCTTCCCAGTTTCAATTTTATAGAAAACATAAGAAAAAAAGGAAAAAGAAAAGTAAACAGAAAAGAAAAAGAGAAAAAACCTACTACCAAACCAATGCTCAAGCAGTTCTGCTTGCTTTTTCATTTTTTAAACACAGCTCTTCTCTTCCATTCTGTAGCATCTTTTCCAAATCCTGTGGGTCTTCAAAACTTTCAGGCTTTCAAGTCATCTGTACATTGTTCAGTCACGTATGTGGGTGGCCTGGATAAGTTTAGGATGTGTTTTTCTCCGACTGCAGTTAGAATTGTTTGCCAAACCCTTGGCTGTTTCTTGGTACTTTAACAAGTTGATGAGCTTGCAGGCAGGTGCCTGGGCTGGGATCCAACACGGGCAGTTGACACCGGTGCTGTGTTCCTTTACCACAGGAGCAGGGCCATCCCTGGCCTGCACAGTTCTAATGACAGGGAGGACTCCAGCTCCCCACCATGGCCAGTGGCTGAGCTCAGCTGAGGGTCAGGATAAAACCCTCTTTGTCACCTCTGGTGATGTGGGGAAAGGACAGAAAGCCACATAAATTATTTGTACAAAAGGGGAGTGCATTGCCATTTCTGGCTTTGAAATTCTCCTTTGGGTTAAAGAGGATAATAGCAAAGTCTCTTTTGTCACCATCTATTTCACTGCCACGAGCACAGAGTTATCATTACAGTGGTGGGCATTTTTATGGAGACTCCAAAGCCTCTTGCCATTGTTATTTTTCTCTATTTGAGATGGATTCTGCAAGTTGAGGTTTGAATAGTTCCAAGTCAGTGTCTTATGTTTCTAAATACCATCTTGCAAAAGCAGAATGAGCTCTCTCCCTCTGACTTGTCAGCATGTTAGAGCTTGGTTCCACATGAACCACACTGGATAATGATCAGCCGATGTCTTGCCAATCTACACTGTAATTCCTTGGCCTGAGGAGTGTCAGAAAGACCTGCTGAGCTCCATGGACACTGTCAGCTGCATGGAAGTGAGCATCCTTGGCCTTGCTGAAGAAACTGGAGCTCAGCTTAGGTTAGATGCTCTTGAGCAGGAGAAAGGCTGGAATCCTTGGGTGTTTCCAGAGGCCTGCGTGCCCAGAGGGACTGAGTTCTGGGGAGCAGCTGCATGTTTCTGCACATCATGGAAGGGAATTGCCAGACAGCTCAAGCCTCACCACAGGCAAACACTCCCCAGCTCTTCTCAGGCAACATTTGCTTTGGGTTTCAAGTTGTTCCCACTTGTCTGTCTGTGAAGATGCCCCTCAAACCACAAGGCAAGCCTCTCAGAACTGGTGTTCCATTTCCAGAAATGAAGAAAAGAAGCCCAAACACAAGAAAGTTGCTAAGGCACTGGTTTTTAGAGAGGAACTTAACCCCCTGTGCAGTTTCTCCTCACTGGGAAACATGCCTGAAAGCTGGGCATGAGGGTGTAAAGGCCACAGAGTCTCTTCTGCTTCTTGTGCAGTGCTGCTGAAACACTCAGTGACCGTGTTTCTCTCCTAGCCCAAGGCACATTGTGCACATCACCAAGCTAGAGCCTGGTGATGTGGAGAGCCTGCCAAAACCTCCCATTTGTTTCCTGGCACTTTCTGGGATGGGCCTACCATTCATGCATTGACTTAAGTAGCCAAAGGAGTCGAGGGTGACCATAGGGATGGAACTTCTCCTGATTTGACCATGAAAAGTTTTTCTTTCCCATGTAAGGAAAGCAGAAATTTTCAGAGTGCTGAGACACAGAGCTGCAGGTGCCTCCTGTGTGTCCAAGCAGGCCTTTTCATCCCAGTACATTTGTGCATGCATCTTAATGTGTCTGTGTTGAAGATGAGATTCCCAATGTTTGTTTCCTTACCTGAGGAATACCTGATGGATTTCCTTTCTTTACTTCCAATTCCCATTGTTTTCAAGAACAAAGCAAAAAGCTTGATTCGCTTTCTTTTATGGCATCCGTGCTTAACGGATAAGAAGCACTGCAGAGATACTTTTCATGTACTAACCCTTGGATACAGTAGAGTCAATATAGCAAAATCCTTCTTCCAAAAAGCCTCTCAAGCTGGTATGAATCCTCAGGGAAGGAAATGTGCTTGTGCTGATGTAGTTCCCACTAGCTGGGTCAGTCAATGAAATCAGCTGCCAAGGCAAGATCTGCAGGATGGTGGGAAAGCTGTGGCTGCATCGGAGTTTGGGTTTTTGGTTGGTAAAGGAAAGTCATCTCTGGGTCTCTGCCAGGGCAGAAACTGCCACTGCAGAGTGGAGCTTAATCAATGGGATCTGGGAGAGCAGTGACAGATGGGAAAGAAGCAGGTGGAGCCTGGTGTCTCCTTTTTCTCCAGCCTCAACTCCTGATAGCCACAGCAGGAAGACAAAAGCTGCAGCAGCCCAACCTATTTTCATCTTGCCTGCGTGACTTCCTGAGCTGCTGCCTGCAGAGAGACGAGGCGCAGCGCTGGTCTGCCAAGGAGCTCCTGCAGGTAAAATGTGAAGGGGCTGCAGGTGAAACAGGGTCTGAGGGATGGGCTCCTCCTCCACCCAAGTCCATGGCATCAGATGAGCCCCCTTCCTCCTCACCTCCATTCTTGGTGCTCTTAAAATGAAAACAGTGAGGAATTCTAGACTGGGCTGGGCTGGCAGGGCCCTGTAAAGGTCCTCCGGTGCAAGTGTCCTGCAATGAGCAGGGACATCTTTAAAGAGATCAGGTTGCTCAGAGCCCTTTGCCACCCGAGCCGGAATGGTTGCAGGGATGGGGCACCTACAAGCTCTTGGGGCAAGCTGTGCCAGGGTGGCACCATGCTCTGAGTAAACAAGTTCTTCCTTAGACCTACTCTGATTAGATGCCCTTTGTGTTTAAAAATATTTGTCCATATCCTATTGTAACTGACCCTGTTAAAAAAGATGTCCCCCACTTTCTTCAAAGCCACTCTGAAGTCTTAGAAAGTGGCAATAAAGTCTCCCTGGGGCCTGTTCTTCACAAAACTGAATAACTCCAGCTCCCTCTGCATTTCCTGAGAGGAGAGGCGCTCTGTCCTCTGACTGTTTCTGTCACCCTCTTTTGTAATTTGGTGGAGTGTTCAGTTTTATCTAATGGCAAAAGAATTGAAGTAGAGCAATGCAGGGTACAGAGACATGAAATGGTGGTGGAGGAACCCAAGGAAGCCAGTCCCAGCTGAGCAGTCAGAGATTTGGCTGTGGGCAGGAGGGGCTGTGGGGGGCTCACTCTGAGGGGCCCTGGTTTGTGCCCCCCAGCCCACCCTTAGAGGTTTCTGCCACGCAAACAGGGACAGCTGGGAGGGACTTGTCCCAGCCCCATCTGCTGCCTGGCACGCTCAAGCAGATGGGAACTGTGCCAGGGTTACTGCCAGGTTGTGTGGCAGAGAGGGAACTGCAGGGCCCAGTGCCACTGGGCTGGCCCTGCTGGGAAGGAAGGTGCCATCCAGCACACGAGGGACAGGGCATGGAAAGGTAGACACTGCTTTCTGTTCCTGTGAGAATTAGCACAGTGCCTGTCTTTCAAAGGCAGGGACCTGTGTGAGTCATTGGAATTTGCTGAAAGCAAGCTAACCCAGGAACAGAAAGCACCATTTCTAGAGCACTGGCAGGGCAAAAATCCCAACAAGATAAAGAAACCTGAATAAATGGATGAGTGGGATTCTGGGCCAGGTTTGCCTATGATGGCAGGGTCCTGCACATGACTGCTGGGTAGCAGATGGTCCCACTGCTCCTCTTTCTGGGTCTTTTTAGGACCCAGAGCAATCCCAACTGAGCCTGTGAAGCACTGAGCTTGGAAAGTAATGGCTCACTGTTCACTGTTCTTTGTCTTTTTGTTGTTTGGTTTGTTGTTTGTTTTTGGCTTATTTGTTTTGTTTTGGTTTTGGGTTTTTTGTTTGTGTTTGTTTTCTTTTTTGCTTTTGTTTTTGTATTCGTTTTTTGGTTTTTGGGGTTTATTTTGCGAACAGCGTCCATTTGTAACATCAGCCAAGGCTACATCCACCCTGGCACCACTCATCATCTCAGTGAAGAGGAGGACGGAGAAGCAAACAGTGCTATAATCATATCAGGACCATTTTCTCCATAGCCATCTTAGAGTAGGATTGTAGAGTAGGACTGTAGAGTAGGATTTAGAGTAGGGCTATGTGGAGAAAAGAAAAAAGACTCTGCACAATTTAATGTGAATCAAGGAGAAGCCATTTATTGTGCTTCTAAACATAGTTTATAATTAGTTCCTATCCTATAGCTTTCTGTAGTCATGCATTGTTTGGTTGCATCTTTTTCTTAATCTAATTGGTAGATGCTGTAAGGGTCATTTTATTTGGGTTGCTACCCCTTTGTCTGTCAGCAACTCTTCTGCTTCTTCTTTCTGCTCGCAACATCACCTTTTTATCCACAAAGTTGAATGCAGCTTTATTAAAAACCTGACTTAGTCCTAGAAGGTTAGTTAGTTTAGTTAGCTCCAGAAGCTTAGGCTGGTTCATTTAGTGCCTGTCCATTTTTCTGTAAATATCACCCTACAGGATTATAGAGTAGGATTTTAAATAAATAAAGTTTCTGAAACTTTAACTCATCTGGAAGAATCCTTTCTTTCTCACCCTGTGAACAAGCTGAGCATTTCCTTCTGAGTTGTCAGCTGTCTCTTAAAGGTGCAATGGCTTCTTTGGTGTTGTGAAAAGTACATATTACAGGATAGGCTCTTCACAGATATTAAAATTTTTATATATATATGTATATATATATATATATATATATATATATATATATATATATAAAATTAATATACTATATGTGTTATGTTGTCTTAGTAGTACTGTATTTTTTTAAGTAGTGTGCTATGTTGTGATGTCACGGTTTGCCTCAGATACCCCAGGTTCCTCCCTGATAATTCCCTGCCAGGTGTGTCAATCATCCCTCCTTTCCACATCCTGACCCCCGTTGAGCGCTGTCTGTCAATCCTGGCATTCCAGAAGGGCGTTGAGTGATTGGCAGAATTCAAAAGATGCCCTCCCCTCCTGGAAGGACATTGGGCCATCCAGGTGTCCTCTGTCCCTTGAGACTTCCCCGCCCCCGTACCTGGTTGGTGTTCCTTCCCTGCCCCTCTGCCCCGGGTAAAAGGGCGAGCAAACCATGCGGTTGGGAGTTCTCCTGGAGCCGTTGCTGGATCCAGAGGCCTGTGGGCCAGGAATGAAGCTCTGCATCGAAACCCTCCATCAGAACCAACTCCTTTCCTTCACCTTGCCTTAAAGCTTCTCCACCAACTCCTGCATGCCTGGACTTGCCTCCAAGCGCCCAGCTGCAGCATCCAGCTAGCCAAAAGTGTCTCTGGGGTAAAATTCCACAGTTGCCGCTATTTGGTCAAGCAGCAAAGGCCAGACAAGCTCATGTATGTCCCGTCCAGCTATACTGGTAATTATTTCAGTGGTAAATACAGTTTTAGGTTATAACATTATGTAAAACAGGAGCTATGTGACGTAAGATACTTTTTAAACTAGCTCAAGAAAGGGATGGGGTAATCAAGAAATTCTTTGCCCAGAGATGACAGCAACAGGACACCAAAAGCCCCAAGGGAAGAATCTTGCATCCTTATTGGAAAAGACCAGCTTTCTTCCACCTCCTTCCTGACTTCGAGGAGCCAACAGGATTAAGGGGGAGAACTTGACAATAAGCAGAGAACACCCTTTGTTTGAAAAGAATTTATGCATCATGTATGAGATACATGAATATGCAACAGGCTATTGCTTTTAAGGGCTAATCCTTTGTTAGCGTGTGTGCTTTCGGCGCATAATTGCCCAGGAGGCACCAGGACTGTCCTTACGTCTTTGTTTTCATTGTCCTTTACTGTTCTAACTCTGATTGTCCAAATTCTTATTATTCTAGCTTCTATTACTATCTTAATAACCATTTTATTGCTACTAAACTGTTAGAATTTAAAAAGAAGGGATTGTTGTTTTTTGCAATGTGCTTTGAAAGCTGGGAAGACTCTTCATTCATCATCTCCAGAGCACACTGCCTTTGGCCAGCACACTGGCCCATTTTGGTACATTCTGTGACACTTCTAGTTGAGGCAGAAAGAGCAATGGCATTTGAAGGCAAAACCAAAGGAAGAATGGAGCAGCCCAAACATCTTGCACAGATGCAGGCCTTCAGCTGTGACTGGAGAGCATTGGGGTTCCTGCCACTTGGATTTGTATCCCTAGGTGTAATGTCTTTGGCTGGAGGAGAGCCTTGCTCAAGTGAGAAAGCAGAAAGATCAGAGAGGGTGCTCGGGAAGGTCTCCTGTGGTGCAGAGCTGTCAGCGCCTGTGAGGCGAGAGCGGGCCCGGCCTTGCCCGGGGTGGAGCCCCAGCAGAGTCCCGGCAGAGGCCGGAGCAGGCTGAGCCCCGGCAGAGGCAGGCTGGAAGGAGGCCCTTGGAGCTGCAAGAGGCCCAGCCTCTTCCTGGGAGCAGGCGAATCCTCCGCTCTCAGAGCCCAGGTGGCAGCTGGCTGCTCCCGAGGGGAAGCACAGCCGTGCTGGGCACAGCCCGGCCTGGAGGCATTGGCCATCTGGAGTGTGCCCAGGAGCAGAGAAAGGCCAAGGGCAGCCGCGGGCTGCTGGGCTGGCTGAGGATTCCTCCTCTTCTGCCGGCTGCCCTGCAACTCCTGGCAAAGGCCAGCAGTGTGTGCAGCACTCTGGGCACCAGGGCAGGGAGCCAGGCTGCTCGGCAGGCTGGAGCACAGGGCAGCCTCCTTCAGGCCCGGCACTTGTGGGGAAGTGAGGCCAGCATGAGGCAGGGACAGCTTGGCAGGGCACATCTGCAGCAGCCAGGGCCTCACGCAGTTCTGGGAGGAAGCGCCTGCAGTCCTGCAGTTCTGCGCTGAGCCAGAGCAAAGGCGTGAGATGAAGAGTGTTTGGCAGAAATATTCAGGCCCACCAGGCCAGCCTGCTTTGTGCTCTCTGGCGCACAGCAAGCGCTGTGCAATGCAGCTCTGAGCTGCTGGGAGGGAAGGCATTGGGGATGTGCCTGAGGTGAGTCAAGGGGTTAGCTGAAAATGTAATTAGGATAATTGAAAAGTGCAGATGAAAAGCTTTCCTTGTGTATTTGATTTACGTCTGCAAATCTTGATACGTTACTTTAGCTACCTGAATTTAGCCCATTTCTCCTCTCGCTTTAATTTCAGAAAATGTCAGAATTACAGATGTATGCACTAAAGTATCCAAGATTTCTGTGCAACTGAAAGTTGAGTAAACAGTACTACAGCCCAATCTACATTACCTTTAGCAGTTACCAAAGCCAGTAGGGATTTAGAAAAGTGTGCCTTCTTTCAGCAATATTACAAATAGAATGGTATATACAAATTTTAATATTATAATACTGGCTTTACACAAATATTAAAACGGATTCTATATGTGGGATGTTAAAGTTGTGATCTTTATAACTTTGTTATCAAGATATAGTTTTTATTTCTGTTGCTAATTTAGCTTAGAGAGCTCCCAAGGCCTTGAACATACTTGAGACTGATTTTGCAACAAACTATCTTTTAAAACTCTGTTTGGAAAGCAGAAGGTAGGAACATCAGTCATCTGTTGTGTTTGACTTTATTGTTATTTGAGATTGTAGTAAATACTGAGCATGAGCTGGGATGCAGATTGTAATTGCTCATCTTTCTGAAGATAGATATGGATACTATTAACATGTGCCCTGTTTATTGTTCCTAACTGACTAATTTACTGCAGTAGTTTTATAGTGCATTTTTATTGTTGTAATGTCTAAATGTAGTGGGAGAATATATATTTGACTTGGGGTAGTTTGGCTTTTGTTTTTCGAATAATAAAACCACTCTCTTCAACCTGGTGAAGAAGAAATCTGCTTCTGTCCTTGTGTACAGCTATGGGTTTGTTTACATAGCTTCTCCTTCCCTTTTCTGCCTAGGCTTTCTCATCGGCAGTTTTCAGAAGAAAAGCAACAAACCTTTGAAAGGCTAAACCTCAACATAACTGTGACCCTCAATCAATACTTCCTTCTTCCAATTTCTTAAGATCTCTTTGTCCTGGGCACTCATTATGGCCTTTTTCCTCAAAGTTCTTTGGCTGTCTTGAATGCTTACAGCGTAAAAGGTAATCCCTGATCTATTTTCAACTCCCTGCTCAGATGCAGACTGCTGGAAGGGAGCTAGAACTGGTACTGGAGACCTGGCAGCTTTTCCAGGAAGCAAAATTTTTGAAATAATTGAAATGTGGAGAAGCATGCAAGTCCGGGTGGTGAACTCATATATGCAAGTACTTGCAGTTTCCTGACAGGACTTTACAGTTCAAGGGTATGGTCTCTTCTTATTTCTGTCCCTTCATGTTCATCCTTGCCACATTTCTTCAACTACTTTTGCATTGTCATCTTCCGTGTTTTCTTCCTCTCTTCATCTCTCTGTGACTTTCTATGCAGGACAGATAACCTGTCATACACTGTCAGCTTGCTCAGTGACCAAGTAGTGATATGATGGTGTAGAAATTGTAGGTGCACAGTAGGCAAACATGTCATGCTTCTGTGTGCCCTCTGCAGGCAGACCTGCTTCCCAAACCTTCAGTCAGACTTGGAAAAAAGGCTTGTCACCACTGCTTTGTTGTGGTTTATGCATTGATGAAGAAACACTTCCATCTCAGCCTGCTTAAGCCACTGCAGAGCAGGAATTGTTGTTTTGGTAGCAGATGTGCTGTCAGGGTCCTTACAGCTCCACAAGATGTGCCTCTTCTAGAACAGATTTTTGCATTTTTGTACAATAAAAACTATGCTTTAAATTGCACCAGTGTAAGTCATGCACTCATGTAGATGTGTTTTCAGACATAGATATTTATATATATGCCTAGTGAATGGCCTCCTGGGGAGCAGGAACAAATGAGGAAGGAAACTGGGCTGATAAAACATGCTTCTGCTTCAAGAAAAACCCCCCAGTCTTCCCTTTCCAGAGAAGGCTATAAATTTTTTCTTGATTGGCCTAAAGGGGATAAACAAGTCCCTCCACGTCCTGATCTTTTACTAGTCTCAAATTATTTAGAAAAGTTTTGTGTTTTTTTTTTTTTGGTGGGGGGGTGGTGGTGTTCGGGTCTGCACTTCAGACCTGTTCTCCCAGCAGCCAGGGACCTACAGCTGCTGTGGGTGGGACAGGTGCTCAGGTAATTACCAACAGGTGCTTGGTAATTGCTAGCAGCAGTTGAGGTGAGAAGTTGGCTTGTGCCTGGCTGAGGGCTTGAGGACTGTGGGAAGAGAAGGGATAGGGAGTGGAGTGGAAAATATTAGTTACACAAGCAAATCTGAGGTGTAGGTGGGATTTAACTGGATTAGGTACTGCATTTCATGGACTTGATCACAATTTATGAAGAACTGAACATTTAACTATGAGATAGGACTATTTAGTTGTTATTCTAAATGCTGCATTTACTAATATGTAATGTAGTTTCTTTGTATTTTGCTCAGAAGCTGTCTCAAAAACATTGAAGTCCAACTAAAGTCTTCATAAACACAAGTTAATAGCTTACTTTTTGTTAAAAACAGAAGCTGAAAGGGCCAATGGCTCTTGCATTCAGTAATTCACACATTTTAAAAGAAGTGCCTCTCTCTTGTTCCTGTGGCTAGCTTGTCTCTTCAGGCTAGAAAACATTTCTGGGAGCATTTCCTTGCTGCTCCTATATCTCTAAGCCTTTGGAATCTGATGCTAATACTATATTTTTCTAAAATTAGAAAATTTTAAATTTCTGTAGGCCCTTTCATTTTGTAATTTGCACTTGTCACTCGTGAAATAAACAGGGCAGGAGACTTTCCTTTTAATGCCTTTATTAAAAGTGATCAGCTCAGGATTGGGCAGCTCAGACGGGTCTGCAGCCTCCCGTCGTGTCTCCCAGGGCGACTCAGAGAAGGAGGATATGTGCAGCTTTGTCCACTAGGGGCAGAACTGGGGGTCCGGTCCTCGTGGGAGCCTTTAGGGCGTGGTGACCCCTTCCGATGTTACTGTTTGCCGCCTTGCTCTGTCTGCTCCCGGTTTTGGGACGACTCCATGCTCAGAGTGAGAGGGACTCTGAAGGTGTTCAGCATCTCTGCAGGCTCAGCACTCCATTCCTGACGTCCAGACATCACTCCAATCTCTCAACTCTTAGGTGGCTTGTTGGTTTTGGGGTCATTTTTAGCAAGCTAGCAGCAGTAGCTTCTCATGGCATGCTGGTCCTTGGAGTTATTTTGCACATCCCTCCCCTCAAGTCTCTTTTCCTCATTGTTCGGGATGTCCCCACCCTTCACTGTCTCAGAGAAGGGCCATTAACTCGCCCCAGCCAGGGCTTTTACTGATACAAAAACAACTATTAACAATAATGACCCGTAATTACCATAACACAAGCAGCACCCCAGCAGCAACAGTGGTAATCTTTTTCTCACAGAAAAAAATTGGCAGAATTTTTGTTCATAACAGTCCCCCCTCTTTTTCTTTGATCGAGCTTAAATTTTAAGCTCGCATCAACTTACAGTTTTTGACTCATGAGCTTCATATTTTATTTTTTGAATTGACTATAAATTCCTTGAGCACTTTGGTAATCACTGTTGCTTAACCTTGTTACTTTCCTTGGTTTCTTTAGCTTGGTCTGCACGGCAAATACTATTTTAATGAAACAGATAAATAAGCATAGTAAAAAGAGCAATCCTCCAAGTATACACACAGTGAGAAAAACCACTTTTTCCCATACATCCTTTTTGAAAATCTCCAGGTTCTCCCACCAACTGGAATCAAGTGTAGGAGTTTGTTCTTGATTATTTACACATGCTAATATTTTTATGTTGTTTGAAATGTTCCTAATAATTGAATTCTTTATTTTTAATACTGCCTGGAGCCTGATGACTTTGTTCAACATAGATAGTGGGGTCTGAACTTGTCTTTTACAATTTTGAATTTCCTCAATTTCTATTTCACTTGGCTTGTTCTGTTTAATTTCTCCCAAATCATTATATATAGGAACTCCTAAACTTGATCCAGTTTCTTTGGGCAACAAGAAGAAAATTGGTTTTATCATTCTAGCGGTGCAGCTGCCAGACCAGTCTCCTGACAATTTGGTGTGTGCTGTGGTGAAATAAACAGGGCCAGGAGACTTCTTCTCCTTTTTAATGCCTTTATTAAAAGTGATCAGCTCAGGATTGGGTGGCTCGGCGGGTCTGCAGGTCCCGTCGTCTCCCAGGGCGACTCAGAGGAGGAGGATATGCGCAGCTCCGTCCACAAGGGGCAGAGCTGGGAGAATCCAGTCCTCGTGGGAGCCTTTAGGGCATGATTCCCGTCAGAGGGTACTTTTGCCGGCTCAGTCGGCCTGGTCTCACCGCCGGGGTCGTCTCTCATGGTCAGGGCGAGAGGGTCCGAAGGTGTTCCGCGTCTCTGCAGGCTCAGCATTCGGCTCCTCACGTCCAGACATCACTCCAGTCTCTCAATTCTTAGGTGGCTCGTTGTTTTGGGGTTTTCTCCGTACAGCGGGGCACCCATGCTGCATTGTGGTCTTGGAGTCACTTTGCATAGCCCCCCTCACCTTCTCAGGTCTCTTCACCCTTCTGGGAAAAGAACACCTTAGCCTCGGACGAGGCTCTGCTGATACAAAAGGAGCGATTAGCCTCAACGACCCGTGATTACAATAACAAATCACGAAGAACTTGGGCAGCTAGTGCTCTGGCTGCCTTTTTGTAACTTTTTCTCACAAAAAAAATATTACCCGAATTTTGTTCATAACAGTCCCCCCTCTTTTTCTTTGATCGAGCCTAAATTCTAAGCTCGCATCAACTCACAATTTTTTTGTTTTGAATCTACTATAAATCGCTTGTGCAGTTTGGTAATCATGGTTACTTAACCTTGTTACTTTCCTTGGTTTCTACAGGTTGGTCTGCACGGCAAGTACTATTCTACTAAAACAGATAAATAAGCATAGTAAAGAGAGCAATCCTCCAAGTATACACACACCGAGAAAAACTACCTTTTCCCATGCATCCTTTTTGAAAATCTCCAGGTTCTCCCACCCACTGGGATCAAGTGTAGGAGTTTGTTCTTCATTATTTACACATGCTAATCTTTTTATTTCGTTTGAAATGTTTCTAATAATTGAATTCTTTATTTTTAATACTGCCTGGAGGCGGATTACTTTATTTAACATAGAAATTGGGATTCGAATTTGGCTTTTACAATTTTGGATTTTCTCAATTTCTATTTCACTTTCCCGGTTCCGTTTATTTTCTCTCAAATCATTATATATAGGAACTCCCAAACTTGATCCAGTTTCTTTGGGTAATAAGAAAATTGGTTTTATCACTCTAGCAATGCAGCTGCTAGACGAGATCAAACCTAGGGGTTTAGGGCTCCCCTGAAATGTGTTCCAAAAGGGGTTTATCTCTTTTCCAGTACACTCATATAAATACTTGTAACAAACAATTTTTCTTACCATTTTCACCATTTCTTTGCTTTTTCCTAGATCTGCTGAGCTTGTTTCAGCAGCATCACATTCAAAGCACAACCAGGCTTCCCCTATAGTACACTCTTCTAGGAGTGGCTGCCTAAAAGTGGCAGTATTGTATGCTCTCCAATACACTCTCTTATTTTTCTGATAAAGGACCAATTGGGAGGGGTTAACATGATCAGGGTCAGAACTGATGTGGACTCTAGACAAGGAGCTCACTTCCTCCTCATAGAGGGATTGGTAGCATTCACTGTGCCCCTCAGCTGGGCTCCCCTGAGCACCACCAGCAATCAGAGCCATCAGTACTACCCTTCCCAAGAGTCCGGTATGGGTCATCTTGCACAGTCTGCCCACCCAGCCTTGCCTCTTGGGGAATTTTACTGAGGAAAGCTTCCAAGCTCTTTAGAGTCCCTTCTACCCGCTTCTCTGGTTAAACCTCTCTTGGTCTGTTCCCTACCAATTTTGGTTTCCCCTCCCAGGGGAGTGTTCTGTAGAGGATTAACCTGGAGTCTTTAGAATTAAATTAAGGAACTTAACCAGAATTACTTAATTACAGTCTTAAACTTTTTCCCAACATAGTTTACACATAACAGTTTTGAAACATTTTAAGCAATATTAGAACTCTTGATACCAAATTTTTTTTTTCCCACACAGTTCAGTCTATTTGACTCTTCCTTCTGAGAGTCAACTTTAATCCTTTGGTCCCTTTACCACAGTATACTCAGGTGATTTAGCTTGTGATGTAGATGAATCCTTATCCAGTGCCCGGAGGTGAGTGGTGTGGACTCTGGCTAAATGCCAGAGGGAAAAACTGGGACTCTGGCCCAATGCCAGAAGGAGAAAGGGCTGGAGTCCGGTCCAATGCCAGAGGGAGAATGGGGTGCAGTCCAGTCCAATGCCAGAATGCCAGAGGGAAAAAAAAACTGGTGTTGAATCCTGGTCCAATGCCAGGGGGTGAGAGTGATGTGAGTCCAACCTTTTTCTTTTGGTCTGCACAGTCGAATTAGTAATGAAGAGTACCTGAAACGGGCTTTCAAACACAGGCATTAATGGTCTGCTATTTAATGATTTTATCAAAACTCAGTTTCTCTGTTTAATGTTATTGGTTAATTTCTCTTTTTCCATAGCTTGCATGTTTCTCTCATCAACTTCTACATACTCTGTATTTTGCAAGGAGTTGTATTTCTCAGCTAACTTAACTCCCAAAGTACTTTTATTCTCCTATATCTCTGTGTATTTAATTCACTGGTTTTCTGTTCTATTTTTCAAGATCTTATCTATTTATCTCTTGCTTCTGTTTCTTACTTTCACTTACAGCTTAAATCTTTCAACCCCTTACACTTAAGCTTTTATTTTTTCTCACACTATTCTTCTACACAATGCACTTCCCTCTAAGGAGATGTGGTAAAACTTAATAACACACAATCTACATTACCTCTACTTTAATTCGTCTACATTATTTCTCATTCACTTTCACACATTCCTTCACACCCTCAAGACACAAACTGGATCATTATTCCTAGAAAATCACGGGTCCCTGTAGCCCCCCCTCACCTTGGGGTTGGCCCACAGGTCTCAGTATCTCTGGGCCTCTTGGAAGGGCCCTGACTCTGGTTGCCTCTGGTGCACATTCACCTGTGAGGCTGTCTGTGTGTCAATCACGCTCTCACAGCTACAGCTCCCTCAAACATCTGGGGAGCACTAGTTTGGTTTGCAGGTCACACACACCCACACTTTGGCCATTGCCCCCACCGACCCGGGGGACACAAGCCTGGTTTGCAGGTCACACACACTCTTTGGCCACAGCCCCCACCCGCCCGGGGGACACAGGCCTGGTTTGCAGGTCACACACACACTTCCACTGCCCCCTTCCCACCTGCCCGGGAAGTTGAGGCTGACTTTGCTTATGACTCACTCCTACACACACAACAAGACAACAATAAGGTACCTTTTACTTTCACATCACTTATTACAAGTTTAGTGTTACTGGCCAGTTTCTGTGGTATTGGATATTCTTTCTACCTAGCTGTTTTTGTCTAACTTCAGATGTTACTTTGTTGAGACAGGACTTATCTGCTCCTGTAGCTACTCAAAAATTCAAATTCTTCATTTAGGGGTCCCACTTCAAAGTTTACCAAGGGCTCTTCTAGATGTTGCATCAGGTCCCCTAAAGTGTAAAGCCCCTGACCCTCTAATCATCACCTCTGAGGATCTTCCCTAAATTATCTCGTTCCCTGGCTATTGCCGCATCGAGACTGAGCTTTCTACAAAACCTCCTGACGTGTCCTGACTCTCCACAGTAATTGCAATGTCGTTCTCTCAAAGGGACTTGAGGTCTCTCCATCCCTCTTGTACCTGACAGTGAAAGAGGCCTATCCTTGCCTCCTCCTGGTGGTGGACCCGCCCACCCTGCACTTTCTCTAGCTACAGCAACCATGATCTTAGCCTTGGCCTTTGCTTTTTCTTCCTCCCTCCTTAAATACACCTTCAATGCCTCTCTTAATAACTCATTTATGTCCTTCTCTTGCCAATCTTCCATCTTTTCCAATTTTCTCCATATATCAGGCCAAGATTTGGTAACAAATTGGACTTTTAGTAGCATTTGACCTTCTAGGGTGTCTGGGTTTATTCTAGAGTACAACTGGAAGTTCCGCTTTAGGCGGTTAAGCCAGGCAGCAGGAGCTTCATCCTTCTCTTGAGCACCCTCAAATGCCAATTGGGTATTAGTTCCTTTGGGAACTGACTCTTTAATCCCCCGTATGATCAAAGATCTATATTCCCTCATGGCCTTCCTCCCCTCCTCCTGGTTAGGGTTCCAGCTGGGATCTGTTAGTGGCAATTCACTATCAGTTCACCTGATGGCACCTGGGGTCCTGGACTGTTATCTTTCTCCCATATTCTTATGCCAGCTGCCCTAATCATCTGGACCTCTTCTGGGGAAAATAATATATTCAGGATGGAATTAAGCTCCCCCCAACTGTAGATATTTGGACCTAGAAATTGATCCACTTGGTTGGCTATGCCCACTGGGTCCTCAACTAAATGCCCCAACTCTTTCTTGAATCCTCTCACCTCAGAAGCAGTTAGGGGAGCATTCACAAAGCCAACACCTCCCGCTACTCCTCCCATAGGAACCTCTCTGAGGGGAAACAGTCTCTCTTCCTTGGAGGTCTTGGATCTGGTACTACAGTACGGCCCATCTTCAGATGCCAAACTACTTTGAGGGATATCTGGGTTACCCTGAACGTTCTGCCCATCAGCAGGTGTATTTGCTGATAGCTGTTTACTGGGCAAGGAGGCATTTGTGTCCCAACTAGGAGGAGGTAAAGGGACAGCAATTGGAGGGGGAGAAGAGCCTGAGTGGATATTAAGTGGAGCTGGAGAAGGGGTGGAGAATGCAGCAGGTGGAGTAGGCACTTGTGGTGATGCAGAAGGAACTGGAGGAGCTGAGGGTGGTGAGAGAGTAGTGACTGGAGGGGATACTGGGTTTATCATAGGGGAAGCTGAAGAGGTAGAAGGAGGAATTTGAGCAGGTGGTAATGAGATGGCAGCCGGGGGAAGAACTGGACCTGCCATCTGAGGTGTTTGAAGAAGAGGATTATAAGGTGGAGAATGCAGAAGGAGGCAAATAATCCAGGGGGTCCCATCTTTTACTAGTCCTATCATCCCCTCCTTCATTCCCCTCTTCCTTCCTCTGTACCTTACAAATTCACACCACTTCATCCCCAATAGCGTTCTTTAACCAGCAAGATACATACAGTAATTGCTCAGGATCAGTATCTCCTCGAGCTGTCAGATAATGACTCAGTTGTTGGCATATCCACTTATCCTTTGTCCCACACCAAGGCCATCCTCCTTGCACCTCTAATTCCGGCCAGACTTCTACACAATAATGGATCATTTTCACTTTATCTAATCCCTCCATGGCCTCCATAGAGTCCTATTTTACTAACAGTTCTCCTAAGGGACTATTGGGATGTATATACCTCAGTCTCTTGCCAGTCTTTTTACTATTACACCCTCCCATTTTTCAGGTCTCAACAGTAAAAAGTACCAAAGGTGCCTCTCCTGACCGGTAATTTTCAAAAAAAACCTTCTTTGAGGAGCTTCAGCCTCCTCCACTGAACTTCAAATTTCTGCCTGATGCTCAGGACTTTATACTGAAACAACTGCCCAATCTCTTGATTCCCCAACTTTCCAACGTCAGGTCTTACATCTGTCGGGACTTGAACACACGAAACCTCGGCCTAAGAATCCGGGTCGTGCCTGACTCCCTCAGTCAGGAAAAACAACTGCCTGATTTTTTAGTTTGCCTAACCTGCCATTTCTTAGGCTTCACCGTATCAGGACTTAAAAGCAAACCGCAGCCTCCTTCACTGGGGTTTGTGCCTGACTCCTTTGTCAGGACTTACTTTGCCTGCAGGGCTTGAGCTTACCCGAATCCTTCTCGGGACTTACAAATCCTACCCGAATCCTTCTCGGGACTTACAAATCTGCCTGACTTCCCTCTGTCAGGACTTACATTGGGTGCGTGCCCCTCATACAACTATTCCCTCCGCACGCCCGGAGCGGGGGGGGGGGGGGGGGGGCCTTTTTTTCCTCCTTAGGAGATGACTCACTCACGCTACCCGGCCGGCTTTCTCGCAAAAGTTCAGAAACGCGGTACTCAGGGCTCCGCTCTCACTTTGAAGGTCCGGCTGCCGGCCCTCGTCTCACTCATACACACATGTGCACGTCTCCCACTCCCGCCACCAGATTTCTCACCAGTCTGGTGCTCCGATGCTCCTCTGTGTCGCTGGTCCTGAGCTGATCCCTCTGGTCCTGGTAGCCAGCTGTCCTGGAGGTCCAAGATGGCCAGTCCTGTTGTCCTCTTTCGGCGTGGCTATTCCGGATGAGCGCCCCAGCTGAAATAAACAGGGCCAGGAGACTTCTTCTCCTTTTTAATGCCTTTATTAAAAGTGATCAGCTCAGGATTGGGTAGCTCGGCGGGGCTGCAGTCTCCCACCGTCTCTCCCAGGGCGACTCAGAGGAGGAGGATATGCGCAGCTTTGTCCACTAGGGGCAGAGCTGGGGGTCTGGTCCTCGTGGGAGCCTTTAGGGCATCAAGACCCTCTGTTGTTAATTTTTGCTGGCTGTCTTAACCGGCCCTCGGCACTGGGGGCGACTCCCATGCTCAGGGCGAGAGGGACTCCGAAGGTGTTTCGCATCTCTGCAGGCCCAGCACTCCGCTCCTCTCGTCCAGACATCACTCCAATCTCTCAACTCTTAGGTAGCTCGTTGTTTCTGGGGTTCTCCCAGCACGTTTGGAGTAGGGGTCCACACAGCATGCTGGTCCTTGGAGTATTTTGCATATCCCTCCCCTCCAAAGTCTCTTCTCCTCACTGTTCGGGAGGTACCCCACCCTTCACTGTCTCAGAGAAGGGCCATTAACTCGCCCCAGCCAGGGCTTTTACTGATGCAAAAACAACTATTAACAACAATGACCCGTAATTACCATAACACAACAAGCAGAACTTTGGCAGCAACAGTGATCTCAGCTGATTTTTGTAACCTTTTCTAAAAAAAAAAATTAACAGAATTTTTGTTCATAACAGGGAATCCTCAGGGGAGCACTGAGGGGATTACATCAAGTGTCTAGGGCCACTTTGGGTAGGAGGGTGGGGAGGATGGCTCACATGGGCCAATGGGGCCTCCAGGAATAGGGGAATTCCAAAGGGGTGTTGCAGACAGGGATTGGCTCCAGGTTAAATTGGCAAAGAAGGTTGGGGAACAAAAGGGGCTGGGTTTGACAGGCAGGGAAACAGCTAGACCAAGGGGAAGGGAATGGCATGAGGAACAGCTTTGAGGGAGGGTAAAACCCAGGGGTAAACCAGCTCAGGGAGAACATGGGGTACAACAGAACAAAACACTTAACAAGGAATCAATAAAATAAATTTGAACCGCTACACATGACTGCAGAGTTTTTCGTCTCCACTGGAGCTTCCTGCAGTGAACACAAATCATTCTGCTCTCCAAGAGGGGGGAAATAAGACAAAGAAGAAAAGCTAACTGCTTTATACAATAACATATCTCTAACAGCCACCTTCTGCCCTCATCCTTGCTCTGCCCCCTTGCAATCAAATCAATCGCTCTCAAAAACACAAGAATGGCTTCAGGCCTTGACCATAAGGTCTGTGAGCTCAGCATATGATTCTGAAAACCAAACAGTGCTCCTTGAGGAACATCCCGAGTAAGCCAGCTAGCAGAGGCCTCCCAGCAGTGCAGATCTCTCAGTACCAGGATGCTCCAAGCTGGCACCAGAGCTAAAGCCCTCCCACCCTGCAGTGCAGCTCCAGCCCTGGTGCTGCAGCGTCTGTGGCCAGGCTCTTGCCGTACCTCGATGTCCTGGTGTCCCTGGGGGAGGATGGTGACTTGGCTGGGATTCATGGTGAACTCCCTGGGCTCCACATAGAAATGGATTCCCTTCCTCCAGGCCGGGTCGGTGTCCCTGCGGATCTGATCCACGCTGTCCACAGCCGGCTGTGTGCCATCGTCCGACATGCGGAGCTGGAACGTCAGGGGCATCGGGGAGCTGTTGGTGAGGCGGCAGTGCTGCGTGTAGGGAAAGCCTGGGCAAGGACACAAATTTGCATTCAGGCACCCATCAGGGCATGATCCTGGGGGGAATATCCTGGCAGGATCAAAGGGACATTGGAGTTGAGCTCTTTATTATCTGAACTACAGCTCACCCAGAAGCTGCAGGAGGAATTAATTGTCACTTAGTTCCCTTTGACACTGATTCCAGACTGCAGCCTTGAAAATGCCCACTCCTAGCCCTGCTGAACACTGCAAGCTTCTCTCTTTGTGATGGGGAGCAGCTCCCTCACCTGCCCCAAACCAGCACCAGTTCTCTCTCAGTGATGAGTGTGCACCCAGACCCAGCATTTAGTCTGAGAATTCAAGCTGCAAAATTCCCTGGTCAGCCTGCCAACACTCCTACCACTTTCAAGATATATAAACAGTGAGTTGTCATTGAGAAGAAGCTGCAGCCAAAGAAAGTGAGGATGGAATCAGGAACTAGAATGTGATGCAAAGCACCCTAATGCAGCTTGTCTCTGCAGGAACCTTAAGGCATCTCTTGGTTTAGGCCAAACAGACTGAGCACGTGACAGCTCAGAGCCCACTCAACTGGGAGCACAGCCAAGCCTTGCTTTGAGATTAGCAATTAAGAACCAGGTCCCACCTCACCCAACAGATGGGGACATCACAGCCATGCTGCTCACTGGGATTGCTGCCTGCAAGGGTTTACCCCACTTTAGCTCTGAGATTTGCTTTCCATCCTGGAAAGCCAGAGATGCAGCCATTCATGGTGGGGATGTCCTGCAGAGCCCGCAGATCAGCCACAGCCTGCTCTGCAGTGCACATCTGGCTGGGCTGGCCAGCTCTGTGGGGAGGAGACTTCTCCCCAGGCCCACTCACCAAGGGCATCTGGGACACAGATGGGGAGAAAAAACAACTGCAGGTGCAGCCCAGAGCTTCTCTGTGCCCATCCAAGTGACCACTGCCAGCTCCAGCAGGGACTCCAGCAGGGAGGCAAGAGAGGCATAAAAAGGACAAACCCAGATGTCAAAACTTCAACTGGGACTTGTGGGATCTCAGCCTCTCAGGACTGGGGTGCAGGGTGACCAAGACCACCCCTGGGGGGCTCGGGAGTCCTGGAATGCTGCCAGAAATGTCTGGTGGCTAGACTTTGATCCCACACGAGAGACGACATCAGTATGAGGATAGGAGGATTTCACTGGGGTGAATGGTGAAGGGATAAGTTAATTGGAGTGTGAGATACAGGGTTTAAGATTTCTGTACAGGGGGGTCTAGAGAAGTAAGATGGAGGAATTGGGGCGTGCCCTTCTCCTCCTTCTTCTTCTTCTTGGCCTCCATCTTCTGTGGTGATGTTGGCACTTTGGGATTGGTCCTTACCAAAAGTGCACTGGTTAATAAGGGTAGAGGGTATTGGAGAAAAATGATAAATATTGTATACGTAACTCCGAGTATAAAGATAAATGACCGCCCCGGGGGCTCTCAGTGTGTGCCCATGGCTGACTGCTGAGCAGAACTCTGTCAGGCCAAGAGAAAATCTTTTAGATAAGCAATTAATAAACACCGAGACCGAGAAGAGATCTGAAGTCCCTTCTCGTCCTTTGGAGCGCGGGCTGCCCAAGGCCATCTTGGGCCTTTCCAGACCATCTAAACAGCCGGAAATCTAACAGGACCGAGGCCAGCACATGCAGACAACAGTCAACAGTTATCAAAGAAGCAAAGCTACAACAGCTGCCTTCAGCTGAAGAGACCTTAGGAATGAAATCACATTCAGCAGGATCAATCTCCTGCTTCAGAACCATATTTCCATCTGTTGCCTTCCTTGTTTCATTTCTTCAAAAGGCAACTTGACAAGTGCCTCTGTGGTGATTCAGGCTGGGGCAGAAGCAGCTCAGAAAAGGCAATGAGTTTCCTTCAGAAGTTCATGAACTTCATTGTTCTGGGTTTAGGCTTGGCAGCAAATGTTGCCCTTGGCAGTGAACTGTTGCTCCAGTCTGGGAAGGGGGATAGGGGTTCTGGGGGGTTTTGGGGAGTTTTGGCCCTGAGCTGGGCTTTTCCCTTGGGGGTTTTTGGGAGTTGTGGCGTGATGCCGTGGGCGGCTGTGCAGTGGGAGCTGAGGCTGGGCAGGGAGCGGAGCTTCCCTTCCTCCCGCTCGGGGATCGCACCTCAGCCGCTGCTGCTGCGGGAGGTTTGTGCTTGGCCTGGGACTGCCCTGGCTGCAGCTCACCGCTGGCACCGACCCTGCCTGCCTGCCCCGCTGCTGCTGCTGTTGCTGGGCACTGCCCACATCCCCCTTCCCTTTGGGGCTTTGCAAAAGGAGCATTTCCCCCTTCCCTTCCCTTCCCTTCCCTTCCCTTCCCTTCCCTTCCCTTCCCTTCCCTTCCCTTCCCTTCCCTTCCCTTCCCGCAATGGCTGGGAGGGGATCCCTGCCCTGTCAGAGCCCACAGCTCCTCCTGCTGTGACCACAACTCCACCAAAGCGGAAAAATGAGACTTGGCCCCTGGCAAACGTCTGTTCTTGCCTTCTTGTTTGTGCTCTCCTGAGATAGTCCAGCAAAGAACTGTTATTCCTTTTCCCATAGTTTTCCCTGGGAGCCCTGTCATTTCAAAGGGATAATCATTTGGAGGGAAGAGGCTCATCTTTCCATTGCAGGAAGATTCCCACCTTCCTTGGCAGACATCTGTCTTTTAAAGCAGCACAGAGACACCAGAAAATACTGCCTTTCTATTCCTTGCTTCCATTGGATCTCACAATGGCAAAATGCCCCCTGAGGCAGCAGCAGCAGCAGCCCTGCAGTTCACAGCCTGAAGAGGCTGCTGGGGCAGAGCAGGAGTGAGGGATGCTTTTCTGTTGGAAGGCACAGATCCCTGAGGCTGTGTCCCAGCCCAGGGAACACTCACCAAAGGAGATGTCCCCGAAGTCGAGCTCAGCGAGGTCGAAGTGTAAACTCGGTGCAGTGATACTGCCCCTGGAGGCCGAGGACAGAGCAGGCAATGGCTCAGTTAAAGGCATTGCAATGGTCCGGCTGTTGTGGCTCGGGGGCACGAAACCTGGGCTCAGGCACCCTGGCTTTCCAACCAACACAGCCCCGTGTGCTCAGCACAGGGCCCTGGGCACAGGAGACAGCTCAAGCCAAGGGGCAGCAGCCAACAGCCCCTGATGGGCTCTGGGCACAGGGCAGGCAGGAGAAGCCCCCAGGGTGCTGGGGGTCCCATGAAGGACCCTGAACACACACCCAGACATGGTTCCGTGCCTCAGTTTCCCCATCTGCAATGGCATGGACATCAAGGTGTCCCCACAAACTTCTGTAAGCAGCCCTTCCAGCCACAGCTTCCCTGCTTTGCTCCTTCTGAGCTGGAACTGCTGTTCCCATGGAGGAGCTTTCTCAGGAGAGTTTGACCCACACAATCATTACAGACACAGTTCTGAGACACAAATCCAGGGCATTCCCAAACATCCTCTGAAAAGAGCAGCAACAGTTCTACCCAGGGCCCAGATGGATTCTAGAGGAAAGGACCAGCTTGTCAGCAGTGCACCAGCTGGCACAGCCAAGAGCAAGAGCTTCAACAACCAAACTTGGCTGTCCTGAATCTAGCACAGCACCTCACCTGTCCTTGAACTCAGCAGACACACTCCAAAAGTCACCAACATACACTGAAATCAGCACTTGAAGCTGCACAACACTCACCAGTTGATTTCATGGTTGATGCCCATCAATGCCCACTCTGCCTTTTGGTTCAAAATCAAGAAGCAGTGACCTGGGCCTTGTGTTGTACTCACAGGACTGCCCCTGGCTCTGCTCTGCACATCTCAACAAGAGACACCTGCCCTTGCTCAAGGAGAAAGCTACTTATGCAGAAACACCCCATGACCACTTTGGGGGAGGGACAGAGGAGAATCAATTCTTTGATGGTGAAAGGTTCCCTCTTGATTTCCAAAAGAAAAAAGCAGCACTTTTCCTCCAAACACAAAGCCAGCATCATTGTTTCTCCACTATGGGCACACATGCTCACCACTTTTCTCTTGCTAAGGAATAACTTCCTTATCCATCTCCCTT
The DNA here is from genome assembly GCF_028551555.1 of Melozone crissalis. Lineage (NCBI taxonomy): Eukaryota > Metazoa > Chordata > Aves > Passeriformes > Passerellidae > Melozone > Melozone crissalis. Next base: position 16,192,495 of record NW_026535824.1, read on the forward strand.
ATCTCTTTGGTATAATCCAGTGCAGATTGCTTTCATTTCTTTACTGCCTTGAGCCAGTGCCTCCCAAGAGCAGCAGCCCAGCTCCAAAACTGCAGAGCAGCCAGCATCAGCTCTCCCGCTTCCACTGCATTATCCTGGCAGCACATGGCTCAGGCTGGCAGGGACAAGGCCTCACGCTGCTGTGGTGCTGAGCACTGAGCTCTGCCTCCCCTATGATCAGCCCTTCTCCCTCTGGCTGGGCCAGGATTGTCTCTTGCCATGGCAACAGCCCACAGGATGGTGCCCAAGTCCTTGGCACAGTTCCTGCTGCACAGTTCCTGACTCCACCATCAGCCCTTGGCTGGCTGTGCAAAGGAGGCACCAGAGCCCTCTGTGCACAGGAGCTGGGGCCATAGCTTGTCCCCACAGCATGGCTGGCAGAGCTTAGCTGAGGCTGCTGCTGCCCATCTGGCAGGGATTATTCACAGAAATTTTTACAAACACTGCTGCTGTATTACAGCAACCTGATGAGGTCTTCATGGGTGAGAGAAGTGGACGAGAATCTTGGTTGATGATCAGAAGGCTGGATTTATTGTTATATGATATATAATACATTATAACTATCCTAAAAAGAATATGGAGAGAAGTTGCAGAGGCTGCTAAGCTAAGAATAGAATAGAAAAGAATGAATAACAAAGTTCTGTGTCCAGCAGAAAGCAAGGACAAACTCTTCTGTGAGTGGTTAGCAAATCCAAACACTCACAGAAGCCAAATCACCGCTGCACCTGTTACATTCCACACCAGCCGATAACAATTGTTTACATTCTTCTTCTGGGGTCTCAGCTTCCCAGAAGATGAACAAATCCCAAAGAAAGGATTTCTATGAAAAAATGTCTGTGACACTGCTGCTGCAGAATCACCCAGGCTGGCCCAACTGCAAAGCCCTGGTGGCCTTGCTGGGTGTTCAGGTGGGACATCCCAGAGCAGCTGCTGCCCAAAGCTGATCCATCCCACTGCCTGCCATGGCCCAAGGCACAGGGAGATCCCTGCAGTGAGGAGTCATTCCAGCTCCCAGGCACCACACCCTGCAGCAAGCAGCCTCACACTAAAGCAATGCTAGCAGCAGAGCAGAGATTCACACCTCAGGATACACCTTTTTTCTCTGCTCCAGCCCAAAAGGAGGTAGGTGGGGCATATCCCAGAGACAGCCACAGATGTGCTGACCCAGCTCCCAGGGTCCTCACTTGATGGTCAGCATGGCAGGCACAAGAGATCCAGCCACACTGAACTGGAACTCCTCCTCAAAGCTCTCCAGCTCGGTGGCACTGAAGGAGATCTGCACACTCTGGCTCCCACCTGCTGCAATGATGCCCTCCTCGGGGGCAAATTTGAAGCACAAGCCCATGTTGGTGGCTGAAGGGAGACAGGTGAAGGGAGCATCAAGAGCTCTTTGGTTCATCAGTTTCACCTGCAGCAGCAAGAGAGCAAAATGGAAATACATGTGGAACCTTCCCTTCTTGTGAGTTATTGTCCAATGATGCAATGAGCACCCAGCAAAGGCAGAAGATGCTTTGTGCTGCTGAATGGCAGAAGTCCAAAGATACAACAGGACAAGTTCTGCATTTGGGTTTTCATGCAGAGCAGTGGCAAGTCCACAGAACTGCAGTCACCCTGGGTTTCTCCCATGGACACAGAGCAGTGCCCCTCTGCTCAGCAGCACCAAGCTCATGGAGAGCTGGCCCTGAGAGCAATGTGGGCTGATTGCAGCTGTGTAGGGAATCACCCCAGAGCTGCTGCTGCCCCACTGAGCACAGCTCCAACAGCACCATCTACTCATTCACCTTCTCCCATAACATGAAAACAATCTATTGAGAATGAGGCATCAACATCAAAATGTAGAGACAGCACCGTCTTTTGGTAAGAAAACTCAGGTGTCTTTCTCTTCTCCAGCCAAGCTTTTAAAAGTGACTGGCATGATACAGACATGCCTCATGAAGTTTTTGCAAGCTTGACACTACTGGGGGGAGGCAAATAGGTAGAAAAATCCTTTGCTTTATTCCCAGGAACACTTTTCTCTTTCTAGAGCCAGAGATGCAGCAAGGCTGAAGTGTGGTGAGGGACTGGTCAGCAAGGGAGAGAACTCCCAAGGCTTTCCTCTGATTGCAGGAATAAGCAGGGACACTTGGCTGGGAGCTGTTGGCAGTGGGCTGAAGCTCAAAGGCAGACAGTTTGTTGCAGCTGCTTCTGCAGAGCCCAGTCCAAAGGTGCCTTGTGTCTGGCACTGCCACAAAAGCCTCTGAACATGCAGCTTTTGGAGCCAGTGCTGGTTTCATGGGCCAAGGGGTTGTTTTGCAGGAAGCCTCCCAGCTGATCCCTAAGGAAGGCTGCCCAAAAGCAGGGACTGGGGCTTCAGGAGCAACAGACACACCTTTGTGACCCCCCAGATTTGAGCAGTCCATCAAATATTCCCTGCTCACAAATGACCAGGCTGGCAGCAATTCCACAGCTGCACCAGGCTTGCTGCTGCCTCAGGAGCCATCAGGATCCATCCCAAGCCCTGCTGCTCACCTCACAGACATGGGGGGTGTTGACAAAAACGTTCCCAAGGCTCAGACTCTGAGAGCTGAGTTCAACCAAGGGTCCTTGGCCTTCCCCTCTGAGCTCCAGGGGCAGCCTGCTCTCACAGCCTGGGGAGAGATGTCCATTGCAGTACAATCATTCCCTCTGTGCCACTGCATTTTCCAGGCTGCCTCAGTGTTAGTCCCTGACTCTGAGCTGGATGCAACCAGCTCCTGATGCTGCAGGAGAAGATATGCACCCTTCTCTTCCCTTAGGAGAAATCCCTTGGGGCTGACTTGCAATTTCTAACCCATTCCTTGGGCTGCTTTCCCATTTGAGCCACCAGTTTGCTGAGTTTAAAACATCTCTGGTGCCTGTAGTGACAGGCCAAGGAGTAATGGGTAGAAATGGAAAGAAAGGAAATTTAGGTTAGATATTAGGGAAGAAGTTTTTCCTGTGAGCGTGGTGAGGCACTGGAGCAGGTTCCCCTGGGAAGTTGTGGAGGTTCCAGCCCTGCAAGTGTTGCAAGCCACGCTGGATAGGGCTTGGAGCTACCTGCTCTAGGGGGAGGTGTCCTTGCCCATGGCAGGGGCCTTGGCACTAGATGATCTTTAAGGTCCATTCCATCCTTAACATACTGTGATTCTATGGTTTCCTTCCCATGCACCTAGAGGAGCTTTGAAATACATTCAGTACAGGCACAAAGCTCATACAGAGTTTGGCAATTCCCAAACTCCCTGGCCCAGGAGCACAGGGCTTTGTTGCCCAAGCACTGTGTTCTATTCCAAAGACTGAGAGCTGCAAGGTGACAACTCCCACCCAGGGAGAGCAGCAGCTGCTGGCCAAGGCTGCTTCCGCTGGCTGAACAGCCTGGGCTCAGTGGGGCGCAGCCCCCTCTGCTCTGCGGCTGTCTGGGCACTGGGAGGTGATCCAGGCTCAGGGAGCCCATTTCTAACTCAGCTCCTCCCCCCTGATGATGGATCCATGGCAAATGGACCCATCCTGGATCCAAGGCCAACTGTGGATCTCTCTCCCCCTCTCACTCTTCTCCTGATTTCCTCTTCTCAAAATCCACACCTTCTCTGGGCAAACTGTTCCAGGAGGGTCTTTTTTCTGAATCCCTACCTAAACCTACTCTCTTTCCATTTGGATTCATTCTCCCTTGTCCTGTCCTTGCCTGCCCTCATACAAAGTCCCCATCCAGCTTTCTTGTAGGTTGCCCTCAGGTACTGGAAGGCCACAGCTCGATCAAGTCTGAGTCTTTTTGCCAGGCTGAAGAAGCCGAGCTGTGTCAGCCTTCCCTTGCAGGAGAGGAGCTGCAGCCCTAGCGCCATCTGGGTGTCCCTGCTGGGCCCCTGCTGCAGCGTGTCCACGTCCTTGCTGTCCGTGCCGGGGAGCCCGGCAGAGCCGGAAGCAGCGCTGCAGGTGCAGGGTCAGCGGCGGGGAGGAGACACGGCCCTGGCAGCGGCTCCGGGAGCAGCGATTGGCGCTGGGCCGCCCGCACTGCAGAGAGCCGGGGCCCTCGTGCCTGCCCTTGTGCCCAGGGCGCCTTTCCCCGCCGCTCGCCCGTCCGCCCGCCCGCTCGGGGGAAACGCCCCCTGTGCCGCCCTCAGGGCTGCCCCGGGGGCTCCCCGGCGCCAGCTGGAGGGGCCCAGGCCTCGGCCTCACCCTGCTCAGCCCAAGGACTAGAAAAGCAGATTCAAACACCCACCCAGAAAGTGCCCCAGGATTCCAATCTTTTCTCTACAGCACAGCTTTGCTATCAGAGTCTGCACGGGATTATAAAATCACCAGGAGAAAAGAGCATGAACAAGTTCTGCTTTGGCAGTACCTCAAGACTTTGAGGGAGACAGTGTGGTGCTTACTTGCTCACAGGGATGCACAGAAAGTGTTGAAATGGTAAAAATAGTCCAAACCCCTTAGAACTGGGAAGAAAAACCTGAGGCACTGGCAGCTAGCACCTCAGAAACACTTGGTTTTTGCTCCTCTCTTGCACCTGAGAGCTTCCTGGACAGGGGCAATTCTTCCAATGGCCATGGCTACAAAGGGCAGCGAGCAGCTTCTCCTACCAGCCCTGAAATGCCAGTTGTCATTTGTGTGCACTGAGGATTCTGTTTCAGACTCTGAACTGGCGCAGCTGCTCCTCGGGTGCTGCTCGCACGCAGGCGCAGCGGTGCTGCAGCAGCTGTCCTTACACAGGGAGGGCTCTGGAGCCTCCCTGGGGCCACCAAGGAGCGCAGGAGGGAATGTGCCTGGGATCTGGTGCAAAACCATGGGGTTGGGGGATCCTTTGGTCTCTTTGATGGGGGAGGGAGCGGGGCAGGTGGAATCAAGATGAGACAGCCCCACACCAGGCGGCGTTTTCTCCTCTGACAGCTCCTCTGAGCTGAGCGAGCTGGTGAAGCCTGTGGAGCAAATGAGACCCAGGAGTGAGGGAAAGGCTGGCTGGGAAGGAGTCAGATAAAGCCTGTGTGGGCATTTTGCTTTCCAAGGGGCTCCTGGGAGGCAAAGCAGACAAGAAGGATGTCCCATCCCATGACATTTCCTGGGATATGCTTTAGTGGTGGCCATGGTAGTGTTAGTGGTCTCAGGTTATTGGGAGGACTTTATGATCTTAAAAGTCTTTTCCAATGGAAACAGTTCTGCAACTCTAAACCTCCATTCCTGCTTTTGAAGGAAGCAGTCCCAAATAGACCCACATTTGTGTTTTTAAGGAATTTAGCATCTACCATTCCTTGAAAGTAATAGAAATCAGGCTTTTAATGCTCTCAAAACACTTGAATTCCTTGATCTTAAGCTGTGTGTTTGAACTGAGGTGCTTTTATTCAGAAAGGTTTGACCATGGGATAAATGCAGGAAATTCAGCCACAATGGCACTTGCTTCATCTGCTTTTCTTCTTCCTTTCCCCATGGGTGGCTGATTTGGGACTATTTGTCTTGTACTTTGAGTTCTGGCTCAGACTTGCTCATGCATGTGCTGTAAAATCTTATCTACTCCTTTGTAGTGAAAAATGCTTGCAGACTGGTGGGAATTGCTAGAGACAAGGCTTACAAACCAGCCCCCAGTATGATTAGCCCAGTATCCCTGCTTAAATCCCTGCTTGTATTAAAAAGGAATGAGCTATTCTAACTCACTTGTCCCCTCCCCCACCCCTTTTTTTTTTTGTTTTTTGTAGCTCTTGGGACAGTCCTGTGTGTTGTTCCTAGTCTTTGTTATCAAATGTGTGAAGGCATGGAGCTGCTGTAGCAGCAGCCTGAGTTCAGTGGGAACATGTCCAAAGCACTGGGTCCCACAGCAGAGGGCACGGTGAGAGACTTGCCTCTGCTGCCATGGCCATCCAGCCTGGGGAGAGCAGCTGCTGGGGCTTCCCCCATTCTGCCAACAGCAGTCTGCCTCCAGCATGTGGCCTGTATGGCCATGATCTTGCCAGAGTGTGGAAAATGCATTGTTTGAATGTATTTTGATGGTGTCTGACATCACCTGACTGGAGCAGTTTGGTGGGCAGGACGCCCTGTGGGCAGGGCCATGGCAGGGATGGGTCACTGGCACTGGCAGTGTTATTTTTCCAGACAGGCTCCTGGTACAGCTGTGGAGGAGGGCACCAGCAGCTGTATCAGCCCAGCGAGCAGCAGCACATGGAGGAGACCCTCATCTGCAAAGAGCCCCTAACCCCTTTGCTCCCCTATGGCAGCGCAAGATGATTCCGCCACAGGTGAAGAGCTGCTGCTGCAGGCTGGAGACTCCTGCAGCCAGGCCTTGTTGCAATCTCCTTGCTGCAGCTATGCCTGGAGGGTGTTGGCCTGCAGCAGCATTGCTGATGCCCGGGAATGCTGCTGGGCTCAGAGAGGCAGAGTGTGTACAAAAGATGCATTCAAAGCCCTGATGGCGAGACCCCAGACCCGCTGGCAAGGGCAGCAGCTCTTCTTCATTCCATGCAGGTGAGAGCCCAGCCTTGGAGCCTGTCCCTGGGGACAGGGAAACGCTCTGAGTATAGGTTTGAATTCTCAGGGAAAGTCCAAATGAGAACTGCTTTGTGTTGCAATGTTGGGTTTGGGTGTGTCTGCAGGAAAGAAAGTGGGAATAAACCCCTTGAACAACAAAGGAGAACTCTGCATGGCCAATTTACACCCTACAGATACACTGATCATATTGGCCCACTGAACACTGGGGGTATCTAATGCAGAGTACAAAGATTCTTTGAATAGATAGGAGAGATGAGACTTGAAGAAATAATTTTGCAGATGGAGAAAAAAGGGATCAGCCCCAGGGGTCCCATAGATTGGACTTAGTTCTGCCAAATCAATCATGATTAGTTTTATCTGCTCTGTTGGGGACTGCCCCTTGCCATTTCCATTAGGAAAAATTGGAATTTTCAGGAACTGCCAGGATCAGAAATGTTTTGAGGCAGATCATGTTTCTGTTGGGTGTGGGTGTCTGTGCAATAAAGAAAGAGAAAAAAACCTCAAGGAACAATGAAGCAAAGCAAAAGAGGAACATTTGAAAGGTCAGTTTGTTTCCTACAGCTCTCAGCCAACTGATTTTGGGGTGATTTAGTGGGGAGTGCAAAGCTGCTTTTACTTCCACTGCTGGGTGTCAGAACCCAGGAAATTCCTCTGGCTGTCCTGGAGGACTTGAGCCCCTGCCCAGGGGGCTCAGAGACCTTGGCACAGAGCCCCTGTGCCTTTGATTTAGCCCTTGGAAAAAACTATCACCAACCTTATATGAAGAATTACAAGCCATGAAATTTTCAGTAGAATAATAGTTAGCTTGTCACGGGGTGAAAAATACATTTTTGAAGCTTTTAGAATGAGGGCTTGGGGTCCCAAGATGGAGGAATTTGGGTGTGCCTTGTCCTTTTTCCTTCTTCCTAGCCTCAATCTTCAGCTGTGATGTTGGCACTTTTAGATTGGGTTAGAGTAGAAAACTGTCTAACATAGATGATAGGTATTGGAAAGTAATTGTAAACATTGTAAACATAGTTTTTAGTAAAAAAAGATAACATCGCCTCAGAGGCAGGCAGAGTGCCTCTGACATTTTTGCTGAGTGGACCTCAGCAGGTCAGGAGAAAGAAGTTTATAGATAGGATACAAGAAACAACCTGGAGACCAAGAAATTAAGAGCTCTGACTCCTACTTCAACCGCCTGGCTGGGAAAAGAGACTTTCTAACTTATCTTGGGGTCCTCTGACCAGCTAGAGTCCTGAGAGCCCGGTGCCATTGTTTGTGTCCCACCACTTTGTTTGATGTGAAGAGAGTTAAACAAAATACCACACCAACAAGCTGCAACCCAGAACTGAGTAGGAATTACAGAAATAAAGGCCCTGAAAAGTAGCTTTGGAAAGGGTCTCCTTCCTATGTTATAGGTAAAAGTTAAGTTAAATAAGGGTGTAGTTCAATTATATTGTATTAATTATGTTATATTAATTGTATTATGTTAAAAGGGGGGGGCTTACTAGAATGTGCTAGGAGAAGGGTCCAGGGTTTGTTTGAACAGTGGTCTGGTGGGGCAAGGCGAGGTCGAAGATGGATTGGATGGAAGATGTGACCAATCATTTGAAGGTCTGCAGAAACGATTGGTCCAGAATGAACGGCGTTAAAGACCAATGAGAAGCCTGGAAATGGACAAGTCGTCATGCAGATCCAAAATTGACCAATCCTGGATTCAAAAGGAGCTATAAATGGGGGGAGTTCGGTTGGGTCAGGGTTCTTCTTTTTGGATACTTGTTTTTTTTGGGGAGAACCCAGTGCACTTGGGGTTAGCGCACTGTTCTGTTTTTGGCTCACTATGTGGGTGCCTGGGCTCATCCTGGGTACTCTGTTCCTTGTAGCTATTTTAATAAACGAGAACCTCTTTCTCTGGAGAAGGTTTGGCCTCGTTCATATTCATAACACCTAGACAATGTAAAACGCTCAGGCCTGGCCCAGCTGGGCTTAGTGTTGGCTGCCCTTGGCAAGGGAATGGAAGGAGATGGAGTTGGGGTGGGGTTTTGAAGCCATGGAAACGAGAGAACCATGGTGAGCGTGTCACAAAGGGGCAGCCCCACGCTGGGCTGGTGCAGGTTTTGCTGGACACGGCCCCAGTGGCAGCAGACGCGTCTGGCTCTCCCTTTCTGTGCCGAGTGCCAGCGATTGGAGTCACCCGGCCTTGTTCAAAGGCTGGGACCGAGCTTCCGGCGCTCACTGCTCTGAGAGCGTTCCCAAAGTCAAACCCAGACACTTCTGCGAGGCAGAAGCACGGGTTCAAACATGGATTTTACTGGAAAAGGAAAGACAACTGAAGGAAAAGGTGAGGATAGAAAGGAGCTGGAAGGCCAGAGCCAAATGGAAAAAAATCCCCCCAGGTTTCAGAGAAAACTGGTCCATGGTGGTCAGTGCTGACTCTGTGTCAGAGCAGGTGGCTGGCAGCTACAGATGATCCTGCAAGGATGTCCTGAGGCATGACAACATTCTATCCTTAGTTTACTCTGCTTTCTCATTTTTGACAGTAGCCAAATCACTCATACTGTCAGCCAGGACAGGGACTGTGGCCGTAACTGACCACAGGTTGGACATGGTCGTGAGATGCAAATTCTGTTGTTTTCTTTGCCATCAATGTTGGGTCTGACTACAGATAAATTTCCCATTCTTCCTCTGCTTGCTGATAGGGTCTGAGCCTGAGGGTGGGATTACGGTGCTACAGATATGCCAATAAAGCCTACCTGCTTGCTGAGAGGTCTTTGTGGTTTGCAGAAATAAGATCACAACTGTGAGGGTTTTTCCTGTGGATTCACAGGCCACCCTCAATAAGGAATCTTTTTTTCCCCTTTTATCATCGGAGCCTTCCACCTTTCCCTTCAAACTTGCTAACTCAATACTGCTAAGAGGAATTAAATGCAGGCTAGTTCCATGAGAAATAAAACAAAAACAATATTCCCAATAATTAAAAATTATTCCTCTTGAGTACCACACCCATTAGATGTGTTGATGATAAAGGTGGGTGTTCGCCTAACTCACTTCTTCCCTTGTGAGCATGGCTCAGCCTCACACAGAGGTGAGGGGGGAGCTGGGCCAATCTCTGCTGGAAGGGTCTTGTGGCAGCCCAGAGAGGCTGTGCACGTTGCCAGGGAACAGCTGTGCCTGCATGTGCCCCTGCAATGAGCTGTGCTGCTGCCAGTGCCCCTGGAGCTGTAGGGCTGCTGAGCTGTGGGGCAGGCAGAGGAGCAGGAGGGTGCATGTGCTGAGCCATTCCTGGAGAGCACAGGGCTTTGGGCTCCCTGCTGTCCCAGGGCAGCCCAGAGGCCAGGCTGTGCCTGTGCTAGCTCTGGGGAAGTGGCTCAGGGTTGTGCCCTGGCCTGCCTCAAGTGTCTGCCAGCAGGAGCATATTTCCCTGTGCAGCTGTTTAGAAGTTTGCAGGAAATGTGTCCCAGGAAATATGGAGCTTCAGATGCTTTAGGTTTGCATTGTGGCCTGTGTTGTATTTTGTGTCTCCACTTTGCAGGCCTGACTGGCTACCCTCTTGCCAAGAGGTTTTCCCTGGCAAGTGCCTCCATGCTCCTGCCCTCCAAGCCATTGCCTCCCATCCAGGAGAGCTCTCCTCCTACCAAGCCAAGCCCAACATGCAGAGGAGAGCAGGAGAATGGGAAAAATGGCGCTGGCTGGGATGAGGAGAGGAGAAAAAAACAGGAGCTGAGTTCAGAGGGAAAAGGATGGAAGGTAAGGAGACCAAGCAAAGTCCTGTGTGGCAAATGTTCAGTTTATGTGCTGTTGGCAGAGCTTGGAGAACTTTTCCCTGACAGGAACTGACCCTTTCAGTGAAGTTTGAACAGGTCCTGGTTTGTCACTTTAGCTGGGCCAGAAATGATGGGATACTAAGGATGAGTGTGCACCTGCCCCTGCTGCCTCCAGCCCCATTCCTGGCCATGGCATGGAGGCCCTGGAGCAACTTGGGCAGGCAGAGAGCTTGCAGAGAGCAGCAGGGCAGGGAGCTCTGCTGAACTTGCTCAGTGCCAGGGAGCCTGAGCTGATGGATGTGTGGGAGCTGGAGAGCAGCCAGCATGCTGAGAGCTCAGCAGCACCTGGGCTCAAAGGCTGCTGGGGAAGTGTAGGAGGGAAGGGCAGCAGCAGAAAAAATGAGGGGCTTGAGAAAAGCAGGTTTTGACATCCTGCAGAATGGCTTTGTGGGGACATGGCTGGAGATCAGCTCTGGTTGTGAGACGCCTTAGGGGCAGGGAGAGAACAGTGATCTAAAGCCACTGCCATGCCATCCAAAAGGGCAGTGGAGGCAGTGGCACACCAGAACATCTTGATGTCAAACATGTGAATGCCAGCTGGGAATGCAGCCACACTTGCAGAGGAGTGAGCACGAGGGCAGAGGTGGCAAATGTGGGACATGGTTTCTCCCTCACCACATCGTGTTCTCTTCCCCATCCTGGGCCAAGCTGGACGACCAGTTTGACTTTTCCTGCCAGATCCCAGTTAAATGCATGGCTAAATGTCCTGAGGCATGAATGGAGGCAAGGTTGGATTCTTGATCTGATCACTGTGTTCTACTCTTTCCAGACTTCCTTGCTGTATTCCAGTGGTGGGGATATGAAGAAGGGGTTGCTGGGACCACCTTTGATCCCCCCCATAGGCAGGGCAGTGAGTCCCCCTGTGGGCACTGCTGCAGGGTCCCTGCCAAGCTCTCCCCAGCTGGAATTCCAGGAGTCCCAGGAGATGAGGTAAGCCAAGGTGTCTGCTGCTGCAGTGTGCTGTTCAGCTCTCTCTTCGCATCTTGTGGGGTTATTTTGCCCAGTCAGGTGTCCCATGTATTTTGGCAAACCTCTGTGTATTCTCCATTCTGGCCATCTATGATGATCCAGCGCAATGTCAAAGGCAACACCAATGTCCCAAGAGCAGAGGTGGTGGTGGAGAAGAGGAGGCAGGGCTTTAAAGCACCTCAGGATGGGTCCTCTGCTGGACCTTGGCCATTGTTTCATACAGAGCTTGGCCAGCTCTCTGTGACTCCAGCAACTGAAAGCTTAAGGAGCATGAATTAGCTTTGCATCCTGTTGGGTTTATCGGTTGCATTTCCTCCTTTATCATAGTGACCATGTTTAAAAGTTTTGCCTCCTTTCATGGTACACACTTTCCCTCCCTTCTCTTTCTACCTCCTCACATGTTCTTTTGTCCTCCATTTTCTCCAGGCCAAGACCCAGCTGCAGAAGCAAAGAGAATTCTGTACCTGCAGGTAGGTACAGGGCATGTCTGTCCTAAAATGACCATTGCATTCTTGACTCAGAGGTGACATTTGGAAAGCTTGGTTAAAGCCAATTCTTCTCAAAATTTCCTTAAATTCATTTCAATTCATTGGTGGGCTCAGTGGACTCTCCCAGAGGCCAGTCACTGGGAATGTTCTCTGGTGGCCCAGTGAAAATTCCTCCAGTGTGAAGTGTTGAGTGGTACCTGGGGGCCATAGGGATGCAGCGCTGGAAGAGGATACCTTCCTCTCCATGCTGCTCATTCTTTTTATCTCCCGGCAGCCTTTTTAGTGTCCCAATTAGCAGGGGAAAGAAGGCATTTAGCATGAAATGAGAGAGGTTCCCCCTCCTTCCTCCTGCTTTTGAAGCAGAAAACCTTTCCTTGGGGCACTTTCTGAGCGGAACCCTTTGAGATGTGAAGGGGATTCATGGACATTGCCTGGTTTTGTATTGGCAGAAATAGGGAAACTTGCTATGATAGAAAGTTCTTTTGAATTTGCCAGTGAAGGAGAAAGAGCCTTCCAAATGGATACATCCTATGCAGGGTGTGAGTTTGTCATCCTGTGGCAGAACAAGCCCAAAGCCACCTATGGCAGGTTCACAATGACAAATCTCTTCCCAGCTCTCTCTGCCTGTGTCAGCGTTGCAGGCTGAGGCTGGGGCAGGAGATGCCTTCTGCCTTGTCCCTGTCCCTGCCTTGCCTGATCCCTGACAAGTGGAATTGTGCCAAACAAAATGCAGTCTCTGGTGCATCTGGGTCAGGCAATGCTTTCAAGTTGAAAGCCTCAATGACACTGTTGTTGTTCCTTTGCCATCTCTGGGTGTGTAATGATAGGAGAGATGAGACTTGGAGAAATAATTCTGCTGATGCAGAACAAGGGATCAGATCCCCATGTCCCTTTGGGGGTCAGGGTTAGTTCTGCCAAATCCTGGCGACGGCCCCCCATTGGAATGACTCCTTCATGCTGATATGAAGCTGAAATGCTTAATGCACTAGAAAATAGTATTGCTCAGTAAGTAAGGTGACATTTTTGCTGGATCAATTCTGGACTAGAAATGACCTATCTCATTAAACACTACCTGTCTCACTTTTATTACTGACCACTGCATTCTACAGGGTGAAGGAATCTGGGTTTAAGACACTCATCCTGCTTGGCTGCCATATGATTTTATTCTCTGTGCTGCCATGTAAAGAACTACTTCTCTTAATTCTAACTGCTTTGTTGGAGAGTATTTCAAAATTACCTACCCTCTGCTATTTCCATTAGGAATATTTTGAATTGACAGTATTAGCCAAGATCAGAAATGTTTTGAGGCAGGTCATGTTTATGTTGTGTTTGGGTGTCTCTGCTGAAAAGACAGCAGGGAATAAACCCCTGGAACAAGTAAGTAGAGCAAAAGTGGAACTTTGGGATGAGCACTTTGTTCCCTACCAATACAGGCTCACAGAATACTGGGTACATCTAATGCAGAAAGCAAAGCTTCTTTTTTATCTGAAACGTGGTGCTATTGTTTGTGTCCCAGCACTTCTTTTGTTGTAAAAAGTAATATAAAAATCCCAAAAATGCAATACTCCACCTGGAATTGAGTGGGACCTACAGAAACAAAGGCCTTGAAAATTACTTTTGAAAACAATGACTTCCTTGCCAGTGTCAGATTCTAGAGAACACTGTGAATTCCCAACTGTTTGGAAGGAAAGGGATCCTGTAGTAGTGGGGAGGCGATGGGCATCGCATGAACTAGTAGAGCCCTTCTCTTTTGGCTTGCCAGCTCCATATTGTTCAGAGAAATTAAACTGATGCTTGTTTCATGAAAAATAAAAAACCAAGCAATCTTCTCAGTAACTAAAATACGCTTTGAATTCCTCACCCATTAGATGGGTTGATTGTAAAGGCATGAGTTCAATTAACTCACTTCTTCTCTTGTACCTGAATGTCAGCTGCTTCTGAGCCTACAGCAAAAACCCACAGGAAGAAGGGAAAGAGCTCTGGGTTCAAGACAGGAGCTGGGATGCCTCTGTTGCCAAGGAAACGGGCTGAGCTGTTGGGCTTGGAGCCTCCTGTGCCGGCCCATTCCGGCCTTGGGAATGGAAATCGGGGCTCGCGGGAGGCTCAGGGGCCTTGGCCCAGGAGCCCCGGCAGAGCCGTGGAGCAGCGCCGACCCCAGGGGCACTGCAGGGAGGACAAGGACAGAGGGCAGGGGGAGCTGGGCAGTTGGCTGGCAGGAGGAAGGGTCTTGTGGCAGCCCAGAGAGGCTGTGCCCATTGCCAGGGAACAGCTGTGCCCTGCATGTGCCCCTGCAATGAGCTGTGCTGCTGCCAGTGCCTCTGGAGCTGTAGGGCTGCTGAGCTGTGGGACAGGGAGAGGAGCAGGAGGGTGCATGTGGAGCTGAGCCATTCCTGGGGAGCACAGGGCTCTGGGCTCCCTGCTGTCCCAGGGCAGCCCAGAGGCCAGGCTGTGCCCGTACTAGCTCTGGGAAAATGGCTCAGGATTTTGCCCTGGCCTGCCTCAAGTGTCTGCCAGCAGGAGCATGTTTCCCTGTGCAGCTGTTTAGAAGTTTGCAGGAAATGTGTCCCAGGAATTATGGAGCTTCAGATGATTTAGATTGCATCTCCGCCTCTGTTACATTTTGTGTGCCCCTTTTGCTGGCCTGACTGACAGCAGTGGTCCCAAGGAGGTTACCTTGGGATCTGTAGTTTCCCTGCCAACATCCCAAATGCATTTACCTTCCAAGGCCCTCCTTTCACAGAGCCGCTATTTAAGTCTCCTTTTTTATTATTATGCTGACCATTTGCAGGGGCAAAAAATCCTGATTTAAGACATTGCTTTTTTTCTACTGCATTGCCACTTAATTTATCCTCTGTGAAGTTGTTGTATAGAATTGCAACTAGAAAATCAGCCTTTAGTCATCCTGGCCTGAAAGTGGCCCAATCTCATACAGTTTAGAATGAAAATCCTTGGGGAAAATGAAATATCTAGTGTCAAGAACACAGTTCACACTTGGCTAACACTCCTGCACTCCTGCAATGCTCGGATTTTCTTTGAATGTCCTATGAAATATTCCAACAAAGAGAAGACAATGATGATCTAAATGCATCCAGGTATTGGAACCAGGGGCTTCTTTCAGGAACCGGAAAGATGATGTTATCTCAATCAGCATGAATAAGGGCAGATAAGAATCTATGTCAAGGGCAATCTCCTTCTCTGCCCTTCTCTATCACACAGAGAGGCTTTCCAGCATGCAGGGGCTGGGGCCTTCATCATGCAGCAGGTTTCAGTCTGCTGGCCAACAGAGTCATGTCATGTCTGCTGCCAGTAGTCCATCCCCTGGGAGAGGGTCTAGGCACTGTACCTTTCTGCTCTCAATCCCAGTCTCTGTGTCTTGAGAGCTCTGCACTCCGGAACCTGTCTTGGCTGTTGCCTAGCATTGTGTTTTTGGGGGCTTGAAGTCTGTCAGAGGTTTACAGGAACCTTTGCTTCCATTCCCAGGCCTCCCACTGAGCCAGGCCAAGGAGACAGATCATTCCACCAGTCCTGGTCTTACAAGGGACAAAGAGCTGAGGGACGCCTTTGGAAAGGTAAGGGATAAGAACACGGATGAGCAGACTTCCTTTCCAGTGGCTGTTTAGTGCTTGGCCCAAAATGTCACTGAAAATCATCATCTTCCACTCTAGGGGAATGGGGATTCACTTGGGAATATATTGGACAGCTACAGAACCACTGCTTGGCTATTTCCAGTGGTGCCAAGGTCTCTGGTTTGGAGATGGTGCTAAGGTCATGCCTGAAGCATTTTTTATGTGCAAAGACTGTTTTAGAGAAGTTCTCAATGACAGAGCAAGCTACACATCAGTGAACGTGGGCAAAGTGCATCCTTGGAAGCAGAGAAGCTAAGATTCTAATGTTGGGTGCAAGCAAGGCTGCAAAATCAAATGGTAGAGGTTGATTTTTCCTGGTTACCTTTGTGTCTGTATCTCACAGCCTCTCATTCTCAAGTTTTCTGCTCATGAACATCAATGCTTCTGTAACTTGTTTTCACATGACTCCTCCTTTTGGTCTCCTGGTCTCAGAGACCAAGTCCTTCAGAGTCCTTCAGAGCTGAGTCCTTCAGAAGCCAGGAAGTGAGAAACAGCTGCAATTCCTGGCCATGAGTGTTAAGCAACAGCTCATTAGCCCTCCTTGCTGGGTATTGCACATAGTTTTTATTCTCCTGCCATGGCCTGTAGGAACTGAACTGCCTGCTCCCTGGCCATGTCAGCTCTTCCTCTGCCTTGGAGCACTCCTATGACTTTCATGCTTCAAGCAGGGCTTCCTGACATTGGTTGCAGTTGCAGCAGTGTAAGGTTGTGGCTCTGAAGTGTTCCGCCTCACTGTGTGTAATTGCCAAGGTGAGGACAGGAGACATTCCTCTGAAACTATTGGAATGTGGATAGAGCTGCATTGAAGCCTATGGCACTCTGTGGAGATGTTGTGTGTGGTTTGTGTGTCTCTGCTTACAGTCTATGATGTATTTCCGTTGCACCCAGATCCGTGCTGCTTTGTACATGTTGGCTCAAAAGAACTTGGGGCGGAAGGACGCAGAGCTTTTGGAGAGAGAGATGAAGCAAAGGGGACAAAGGAAAACATTCTTGCAGCCTGTTCCTGAGACAGTTGAGCTTGGGGATGCAGCTGAAGCAAGTAAGTGGTGCCTACACTTGTGGTGGTCCTTTTTCACCTCTTGCTTGCCCTGTGCATAGATAGTGTTGCAGTCAGACTGGGGAACTGTTCAGCCTGCATCTGAGTGGAAGCTTGCTTGGGATTTAATTCTGTTTCCCAAAGAAAAATACAGAGGCATGAAGTGTCTTGCCCATGGCCTCACTGAGTCAGTAACAGAATATCAGCTTCCCCCCTTTACCTCTAAAGTCCTTCAGAGTAGAAGATTCTGTCTTGCAAAGTACACTAAGGTTTCAGACTCTCCTGGAGAGCAGCTTCCAGGGAAGGGGAGTCCAAAAGAATGCTTTTCAACCAGGCTGCAACCTGGAAGAAACAAAATTCAGCTCCTTCTAATGAAAACACCAGAGATCCTTCTCCTGCCACTCCCTGCTGAGGAGCTGGCACTGTAGGGCTGTGCTGAAGCCCCAGCCAGGGCTAATGTTGCAGTCCCAGGAGCAGCAGCGTTCCCGACTGGATCCTGGCTGAGGGGCTCTGCCTGCAGGGCTGTGAGCGCTGCCCGAGGGCAGCAGCAGGGCCCTGAGGAGGCAGCACTCAGCCCGAGGGCAGCATGCAGAGTTATCTGCACTTTCCTTTGGCAACTGCCCCTGCCAGCCTCTGGAACAGGAGAACAAAAGCAAAGCAATACTGGGTTTCCTTGTTTCTTAGGGGAAGCATCACTGCAATTTGGTTTTAAGCTAGAATAAGGTAGATTTTTTTTTATAATGAAGGGGATGAAAAGCTGAAAGGTTTTCCCAGAGAAGCTGTTGGTCCATCCTTGAAGGTCTTCAAGGCCAGCTTACATGGGGCTCTGAGGAACCTGATCAGGATGAAGATGTCCCTGCTCACAGGGGTTGGACTAGATGATGCTTAAAGGTGCCTTCCTACCCAAACTCTACTAAGATTCTGTGATCATTGTCCCATGTTAGTGTTATACTTGGTATAAAGTGGTATTTCGTTGTTATACTTGAAGTTCTTTGGGGTAACAAGCAGATGTTACCCAGCTCCAGCAAGTTTTCTGGTCCTTTCCATCATCACCTGTCCAGCACTCTCCCCTTACAAGTTCCTCTTTGGTCCCTGCAGCCTTTAGCCTACCACCTGTTGATGGCACAGCTTCTAGAGGGCAGAGAAAACACCCTGGTAGTGCCTTGAAGGAGAAGGTCTTGAGGAAGCAGGACAATGTGCCCATACTGCCCAGTACACCCATCATCCATGGGGATGGCAGCTTCCCATGCAGCTCCTCAGGTAAGCCTGCTCCATGGCAGCTTTTCCCACTTGGGTTTTTCCTTGCACAAGGAGCACAAACTGCCTCCTGCCTCAGCCAGCACTGCTGGGATCTTGGCTCCATAGTCTGTCCTGAGAGTGAACAGCAAATATACTTTTGAGTTACTCCAGCTTGGAAGTACTGGAGCAGTTGGTTCTTAAAGATCCATTGGAAAGCTGAACTGAATAAAGTCGTGGTAAAGGCCAAATCTGTCGGATTTTCGGCTGTTTAGATGGTCTGGGAAGGCCCGAGGTGGCCTTGGGCCGCCCGCGCTCCAAAGGACGAGAAGGGACTTCAGATCTTTTATCGGTCTCGGTGTTTATTAAATGCTTATCTAAAAGATTTTCTCTGGGCCTGACAGAGTTCTGCTCAGCAGTCAGCCATGGGCACACACTGAGAGCCCCCGGGGCGGTCACTTATCTTTATACTCGGAGTTACGTATACAATATTTATCATTTTTCTCCAATACCTTTCACCCTTATTAACCAGTACACTTTTAGTAAGGTCCAATCCCAAAGTGCCAACATCACCACAGAAGATGGAGGCCAAGAAGAAGAAGAAGAAGAAGGGCACGCCCCAATTCCTCCATCTTACTTCTCTAGACCCCCCTGTACAGAAATCTTAAACCCTGTATCTCACACTCCAATTAACTTATCCCTTCACCATTCACCCCAGTGAAATCCTCCTATCCTCATACTGATGTCATCTCTCGTGTGGGATCAAAGTCTAGCCACCAGACATTTCTGGCAGCATTCCAGGACTCCTGAGCCCCCCAGGGGTGGTCTTGGTCACCCTGCACCCCAGTCCTGAGAGGCTGAGATCCCACACTAATCTCTGGCTTTTGCCCAGCCTGAGAGTCCAAACTACAGCACTGGTGCCAGGAGGCAGCTGGAACTGCACGGATGAGCTGCAGGGCAGTCTGCTGCCGTGCTCACTGTGCTCCTATGAGAACCACCACGATCAGTTGTTCACTCACCATCTGGGCCCTGTGCCTGTGCTGCTGTCCAGTTCTGCAGCCAGTTGTTCTGCTCTCCAGCAAGGGCTATCTCTGCAGGGCAGTCAGGGGCTTGGTGCAGTTGTGCTGCTGCTGTTCCCAGAAGTGCCCGATGGCTCCTCGCTGCCGCCACCCCACAGCCTGCAGTGCCAAGAGGGAACAAGCAGTGCCTCCTGTGTCAGCCAGCAAATACAGCACCCCTGTGCAGCAGATGGCAGCCAGGAGGGGCTGCCTGCTGCTCCCAGGCTGTTTGCTGCCTGCAGCAAATAGACAGCAGAGAGTCCCTAGTGGCTCTTGTCCCTCCTTTGTGGGTAGCCTTGTGGGTAGCACAGCTTGTGCTGTGATCCCAAGTAGGGTGAGATAAGAAGAAGGGAGCTAGGAGTGATAGTTGAATGCTCTTCTCTAGTGATGCTACTTCCATGTTCAGAATTGACCAGAACTAGCCTGACGTGGCTCTCCATTCACAGTGAATCTAGATGTGTGTGTCTACATCACTGGTGTCAGTGGCTGGGGTACCTCAGTGACATCCAGATTAGCTCCCTTCTGAATATATTTTGAAGTTATCATTCCTCCATACTTTGTGAGAACATGCAAGGTAGCACAAAAACCCTACAGAGTCCAGAGCTGTTCATCTAGATTCTGTGCAATATTTATACTCCATCATTTTAAACATCTCAAATGTTTTCAGAATCAGGGCAGGGTCACTTCTACAATACAGAGATCTTTTACTGCCATACATATATTTACTCAGACCCCTGTATTTCCCCCTTTTCTTTTAACAATTACAATAGTTACAATACACATATCTGTCCCAGCTCTCAGGCTGCCACAGCTCTCGGCTGTCTTGAATACATACATATCCCTAGATGTTCTCAGGCTCCTTTCCTCAAAGGCCATGCTACTCACAGCTCTCTGCTGTCACAGCTCCTTGATTCAAAGCTTCTGCTTCTTTCTTCTACATATCTGTCCCAGCTCTCAGGCTGCCACAGCTCTCAGCTGTCCTATCTTCTATCATATCAGGGGGGTCCCATACCTTCTCTTGGTGTTTTCTTATGGCTGCAGATCTTCATCACATCGGGGTCACTAGATGTTGTATTCATATTGTTGTATACCATATTTCCAGAATCTCATACCTTCTGGGTGGTTTTCTCACAGCAGCTCTTCACAGAAGTGTTGTTGTTGCTTCTCAGTCAGGGCTCCCCTCCAACTCTCCCTGAATGCCAACCCCCCGTTTTATCCCAGCTACCTCCACGGGCTACAGCAGCTGCCCAATTAAGGACATCACAGCTGCAGCCCACTTACAATAACTAGAATCAGGGCAGGGTCACTTCTACAATACAGAGATCTTTTACTGCCATACATATATTTACTCAGACCCCTATAAAACAGGGCTTTTTTTTCATCTGAGTGGAGTCATTTTCAGATAGGTGTTTTGATGAGAAATCTCAGTCTGGAAGCAAGATGCCATTCCACAAAGGTGGAGTTCTCATCTGTGAGGTTTGGCCTGGCTGAATTATGGTTTTCTTTCCCTCAAACAGTACCAAGTTTGAGTAGTAAGTAGCAAGGCAATTCCTGAACAACTTCAGTCAACGGGTGTCTGAATGTGGACTTTTTACCTTGATATTCCTGTCCTTCATGTAATTTGCTTGATGGACAGCATGTTTGGTTTATTTCCCCCTGTGCTGCAATCAGCATTTAAGACAGGAATTGCTCCTTGCTGTCTCTTCATTGCAGTTGCAGAGCTACTTGTACCTGTTCTCCTCTGATAGCAGAGGGGATTTATTTAGCTCTGTCCTGCTCAGCAGTGGCAGGAAAGTGACCACATGCCTCAGTAGCATAGCTACCATCTTCCTGTGCTCATGGAAGAGACAGGTTGATCAGGAGAATTGTTCCCAGTGGGGTTGTTAAACTGTGCATCTAGTCTCCAGGGAAGCAAATGAAATGTGAGCGTAGTTCTGGGATATCTGGCTTTTGTTTTTATCTGTTACTGATTTTCTGAATCCTTCAACTATGGCCCTGTTTATCTGTTCAGATGCATCTGAGCTACTTTTCCAGATTGTCATGCCTGGTTGTAGAGACACTTCTCCAGAGTGATGAGTTCCCTTATTCTAAGATACACATGTCCCATATAAGGAGGCATTTAAACTTGGAAGTAGTGTCTCTCTTTCTCCACAAAGCAATGTGACCTGTGTGCCCTGGCAGCCATCTGAAGATAGGTCAGATGCATCTCATCCTTGGTTTTCCTGAGCGAGCACTGGCAAGAATGTTACTTGCAGATTGTCTGCCATAATGATTATCATGAAGTCCACGTTGTTCTTCAGAGCCTCATGATTTTCCAGCTTGAAATCACATGATTAGGAAAACTGCTCAAGATGTTTTGCTCACAATTAACTTGAAGGTATTGTCTGTGGCTGCAGCTCTCTCCATAGAGAGCAGCAGGCACAACTTTGCCAGGCATTGTCCTGGGGAAGGATGTTAGAAGACCAGAGAAAAGAATGAGAAACAATTCTTATCTTCACTTGCTGCACCTGTTGTTGTGAACATGTGGAATGTGATAGGGAGATTTATTTACCAAAGGCTAATTTCTTAATTGGCCACTGGTGATGGTGTTTTGGATTCAATTGGCCAGTCTGGTCTGTCTGTATCAGACTGTCTGTAAGGGCAATGAGGCATGGCATGGCATGGCATGGTATGGCATAGCAATTGATCAGCCTTCTGGAATCATGGAGTCAATGCTAATTATTTCCTCAACAGGGATGCCATGCTACGATAATTATCACCAACAGGTCCTCATTTGGTTTTATTTTCCAGGGTGAAACCTACCTCTGATGGACACCTCCTACACTGTGCAAAAGCCCAGGTCACGTCACCTCCAGCTGTGGAAGAAACGGAGCTGCTCCAGAAGCTTTACCATCTCCTGGAAGCCAAGGGGTTTCAGACAAGGATGGAAGGAGTGGAACTCCTCCTAGACCTGTGCAAAACCAGCCCCCAGCTCATCTCCACTAACATTGTCCAAGTATCTAGGGTATCTTCAATGCTCCTTTCCTTTAGCTCCTTTCCTAAGCCTGTAGAAGCAAAGTTAATTCAGTGTGTCTTGGCACTCCATCCTGGCTGTTTGTCATACGCTGGTCCCTCTTACCCAGAAAAAATTTAATTCAGGTCCAGGCTTCAGGACAAGTTATTTCAGTCCAGCTGTATTTGTCTGGCAGGTGCTTATTGATGCTGTTCATCACATGATGGCAGAATTTTCTGCTGGTGTAACTGCTGCTCTCTCCTACTCCCAGTTGGGTGAAGTGAAGGGAATCCAGCCCCTGAAAGCATGGCAATTGTTCTCTAGACCAAACATGGGTTTGCATAGGGAAGAGAAGTATCAGGCTGGCTTGGTTTAAACCCAGTTGCTTTTTTAAGAATACTTCTATATACTCCATCTTGTCTTACACGGGCACAGCTCTGGCTACTCATTTCCCTTCTTGTTCCTATTCCTCTTTGTAAAGACAGTGCTCACCCTTCTTGGGGGTCTGTTTTTCTCTTTGGAAAAGGAGGAAAACAGCTAAGGACTCATCTCTGCCTTCCCCTCCCAGTAGCTGCTTTTTCCCTTTTTCCAGGAAAAGGTGCCTGATAATGAGGCTGTCAAGAGACTGAACCTGCTCTAATGAGAGCTGTACAACACATGACATTTCAGAAGTCTACTTGTTACTTAGATCTCCTCCAGCCATAGTTTTGGCAAAATCATAATTGCCCTCAGTACTTGAGGCAACTGTATAGAAAACTGGGCATTGTAAACATCTGCTTCCATTCAAAGCAAAGGTACTCTTTAGCATTAATAAATGGAATTAATTTAATGATTTATAGATGGAGAGAAATAGCATAGGAACTATTTTGTCCCCAGCCAAACCTCTTAAAAACAGAAGAAAATCTTTCAACCAGCATGAGGTTGTGCCACCATTCCAGTGAGTGGCCCACAGGAAAACAGTGAAATTGTGCAAGCAAGTGCTGACCTGACAGAAAGAATCACTTTCATCTTTGACATTGCTGACTGCTACATCCACTCTTCAAACAAGGACATTTGAATCCAACTTTCATGTTGCTTGTTCTCTTCACAGATTTTTGAACATTTTGTCCTGAGAATATCTGACAGCCACAAGAAAGTGAAGCAGAGGGCGCTGGATGTGCTGGCTGAAATCACAGGGGCCCTGAAAGATGCCTTGAACCCGGTGATCATTGGTTTGGTGGAGGGAATAACAAAGAACCTGAACTCAAAGGATCCCAGGGTTCGTGGGGCAGCTGTGAAAGCACTGGAAGAATCCATTGCTCATTTGGGTAAGGCTGAGCCCTGGCAGGGACTCTCCTCAACTTCGTCTCTGTCTCTCCTGCACAAGAGAGCGCTGAGTGCCTTGACAGCTGCTCTTGTCTGTGGAACACTGCAGCTGACACCCACCAGAAGCTGTGCAGGTGCAGTCCTTATGCACCATCCCCAACAGGCTGGAATGGGATCGGCATTTCCCAACAGTCCCTTGGCTCTGTGCTGCTTGTCTGAAGAGCAGGTCCTGGACTGCAGCTTTGCTACAGTTCAGAGGCAAAGGGAGTTGTGGAGTTTGCTTGGGCACCATCTGACTTCCCAAATGAACAGCTTTGCTGTTGGCATGAAGGGACGCTGACCCACCAGAGCTTCTGCAGAGCAGCCACCTGGGAGGCTCCACATTAGAGGCATTAGCTGCCTATTTTCCACTTTTCTTCTTTGTCTTCTATTTTCAAAGGGGAACTTGTGATGCAACAAGTTCATTTCTTTAGAGCAAAGAGGTATAAACCCAGCTGTCAATGATGCCTTGTTCCACTTGTTGTTTTGCATGGGGCAAGATGGCCAGAGCAATTTCCTACATAGGCAAGGGCTGCTCTAAATTCCTTTGCCACACACATTTATGTCAGCTCTGAAAATTCCGTACTGGGGGAATATGACTGAAAAAAGGAGTGTTGAAGAGGCAGGTCTTCAAGGGGAGTTTCCACTTTCTCCCCCCCAGCTGCTCTGTGATCTCTGACTGTCTGACTGTCTGACTCCGTGCCTTTCTGTGACCCAAGTATGGGGCTCTTCCTTTTTGCTCTGAGATGCAAAACCTTTTCACTGCTTCCATGTGACTGAACTCTTGAGGTCTCTGATGTGAAATGTTTTAACACAGCTCCTGGTACAGCAGACATGTTTGGATATACAAATGTGAAAGGAGAGCTTTTCTTTTGGAATTTAAAACCCTGCCAAGTATGCTGGAAGAAAAGAAGAATAGGATTCAAACATCTGCAGAAATGTGCTTGATTTTATAAAATGGGGTTGGCCCTGCCCTTTCTCCTATGACCTGAGAAAAGTGAGCAGAAACATGTGTTTCACTTGTAGATAAAGTGTCACTGCTGAAAGAGTTCAGCTACCAATGGAATCACCTGAGTGGCCAAGCCCTGCTGGATGTCACCGAGCGTATCACAGGTATGGCCTCCCCTTCTGAGCCAAGAGCTCTTCCCAGGGAGTATTTACAGGGAATGCCTGTGAGCAGACAGCAGAGCAGCTCCTCCAAATCAGGAGGTGCTGAGCTTGTCCCTGCTGCCCCATAGCCAAGGCAGGTGGGTTTGGCAGGTTTTCCCTGGCTGCTGCAGAGCTGGGCAGCATCTGAGATGGGGGCAGTGCTCGGCCGGGGGCTGAGGTTCACTGGGGCATCTCAGAACCACCTCCAGCAAAGGGAGGGCTAAAAATGCCCCAGCTGGCTCCTCTCTGGGAAGCTCAGGGACATCTGTGATCTTTGAGGGGAAATGGTAGCAAATGCTGTTTCAGGGCATCAGTTTGTTTTGTTCTCACAGAATTCTTTTTTTTCTCTTGGAAAGTTTTGAGACTGAACTGTGCAGAGCCTGGGGGTCACAGCTTAGGTCAAAACTCAACAGAGGTATCAGAGGCACGGGTTTAGTGCAAGGCAGCCTCTGGGGGCACAGGGACAGAAGCAGACTGCTGAGGCTCCCTGCCTGTGCTGTCAGAGTGGCCTTGGACTGAGCCTTTCAGGGTGTGCAAACAGTGTCTGCCTGTGTCAGCGCTGTCCAAAATGCTACAAATGCAGCTGATAATTGATTCCTCAGAGGAGCTTGCTGTGTCAGCAAGAGCCAAGGAATGGAAAAATGATAATCTCAATATATAGTAGAGAAGATGATTGATAGCCTTGCTTTAACTGGGGCTAAATCCACTGCTAATTATGCCAACATCTTTGAATGCAAGGTTTAATACACTTTGTGTCTTCATTAGGAATCTCAAAAGGGCATGTTCAGCGATTGGGAATGTCAAAGGCCCTTTAAAGAGCATTTGAAAAATATAGATCTCCAGCAACAGGGCATTTAGTTTAGCAGTTCTTTTGATCTCTTTTTCAAATAAAGGAATTAACCATAAATTAGGACTACTTTAGAAAAAGCAGATGTTCTCTCTGAGATTTAGGAGGACCGGACAGCTGTTCCTCACATTCAGTAGTCACTGATGTCTTTAATTGCATTTAAATTCAAATGAATTCCCATTTTAAAATGCATACCATAACCCTTTCTTGCTTAGAAGAATTGGTTTTGGGTACTTGCAGGAGCTCTTTCAATGTTGATGTCTGCTGGTGGATTAACAGCATAGAGAAAATGAAGTCTCTTCCACCACAGAATATTAAATTGCTGCTGAATAACATTTTGTCCGATTAGAAAATAAGAATGGTCTCCAGAGCATTTCAGGTTTTCATCTCTTAGCCAAATCTGCCTGTTGCAAGGAGCCTGTTGGTAGTAAACATTTGTCCGTGTTTGATACAGTTCAGTTTAGAAAATGGGCAGAGAGATATTTCAGAGACAATATGAGAAAATGCTCATGTTTTGGTTACATTTCAGTCCCCTGTGTAGCATTTTTCTTTCTCTATGCCCCTATTTGAGTGGACATTATAAGAAAAAATGCCATTAACACTGGGAGGGGAAGTGGCATTAAAATGTGGAGATGCCCAAATGCCAAGGCAATGGGGTCTGGGTAGTTGTGTAAGACACCCTGAGGTTTGAAACAGCTCTTTGTTGGAAGCCCCAAAAGCATTCTGCCAAAGACACCAGCTGGTCACTGATGTTTCTCATCCAGCTGTCAGGCAGCAGCCATCTCTGGTGGACTGGAGTTTTAAGGTGTGTTCTAATCCTGCCCTTTGCTGTGTGCCACTGAGCACAGGGAAGAGGCAGAACAGACATTTGGCACTTGACATCAAAGTTACAAAAATGGAATCATCCCTTTTATTAGAAATCTCTCAATTTCCTCTCTATGGTACATTTCCAAATCTTCAGTGTTGGTTTAGACAACTTCTTAATGGAAATCAAAGGCAATTGGACATTTCATTCATTGTTCATGCAGAGATTGTGAAATAATTTAGTGAAGGTAGGAAGTCTGCTACAGGGACAAGGGTTCTGATTGGAGAAATTATTCCTGAGGGGTTGGTGGTTCTGTTTCCAGGATGATCAGCTGCATTTCCCATTTCTGGATCAAGGGGCTCTGGGCTCTATATTGCTGATCTTGGCCAGAGAGGCTGGCAAGAAGCAGAAGCAGAGGTAGATCCTTGTTTGCAGTGAGGCTGGTGGGTAAGGAGCTGTGTCTCTGTCCCGGCAGTGCTTGTGCAGGAGGTTCACACCAGGAGCCCTGAAGTCGTCCAGCACGATGCCCTGCCCGTGCTCTGGTCCTTCCTGGGGAACAAGGCGCTGCCTGTGCGGAGTGGCAACGTCCGCACCGTGGCCACCAAGCTTGCCTCTGCCCTCTACAAGGTGATGGGCACCCAGCTGAAGAAATGTGCTGCCAGCAAGCCTCCACATGTGCGGGAAAACCTCTCCAAAATGCTGGGCTGGTGAAGGCGAGATGTTCTCCAGAAAGCTGAGGAAGTGCTGAGTTGGACACCTCTGGATTTGCCTGTTTAGCTGTGCCAAAAAATGACGAAATCCTAAGGAAGGGTGTGCATCTGCCCCCACTCTCTCCATTGCCCTTCCTAGTCATGGCATGGGGGGCCTGAAGCAGCTCCAGACTGAGGACAAGGTGAAGGGCAATCATGGCTCAGCCTCACACAGAGGTGAGGGGGGAGCTGGGCCAATCTCTGCTGGGAGGAAGGGTCTTGTGGCAGCCCAGAGAGGCTGTGCACGTTGCCAGGGAACAGCTGTGCCCTGCATGTGCCCCTGCAATGAGCTGTGCTGCTGCCAGTGCCCCTGGAACTGTAGGGCTGCTGAGCTGTGGGGCAGGCAGAGGAGCAGGAGGGTGCATGTGCTGAGCCATTCCTGGAGAGCACAGGGCTTTGGGCTCCCTGCTGTCCCAGGGCAGCCCAGAGGCCAGGCTGTGCCTGGGGAAGTGGCTCAGGGTTGTGCCCTGGCCTGCCTCAAGTGTCTGCCAGCAGGAGCATGTTTCCCTGTGCAGCTGTTTAGAAGTTTGCAGGAAATGTGTCCCAGGAAATATGGAGCTTCAGATGCTTTAGGTTTACATGGTGGCCTCTGTTAAACTTTGCCTCTCTGTTAAACTTTGTGTCTCCATTTTGCAGATCTGGCTGGTTACAGTCTTACCGAGGAGTTTTCTCCGGACTCTTCCCATGTTCCCTCACCCACAAAGTCCTCCTCTCCCGTCCAGAAGAGCTCTCTTTCCTCCTAGCTCAAGAAGAAGCTGCCACCTGTATGAAGAGTGTTTGAAGAATAGGATTGATGCGTTAGGCTTCATAGTTACAGATGTACATATGTTCCGATCTTTAGATGTAGTTTTGAATTAATGTGTTTTGATTGTATCTTTAAAATTTGATGACATATTTTTAATTGTATATATTTTTTGATGATGAAAAGAAAATAAATAGATAAATAAATAAAATATAAATAAACCAAGAGAAGAATGTGAGACCAGGACCTGCTAGCCTAGAGATTATGGGAGTGCAGCTCACTCAGTGTGCCAGTGTCCCACCACATCCTTTCCTCATTGGGTCTCTCCCTCTTTGGCCATGTTTTCTTTGTGTCATTTGTGCTGCTCTTTGTTACTTGGCGTTACAACAGGGTCACCTGTTGACTTGTTTGAGGGACAATGGATCCAAAAGATCCGGTCCAGTCAAAGGTTTTTGTCTTGGTTTGGAAAGACAGGAGTCCTCTAAGGAAGGCAGGAACCTCCCCTGAAATGGAGAATGTAAACCCTCCCCGCCCCTCCGAATCGCTATAAATTTTAAATTAAGGGGCTCTCATGCAAAAATATGGGAGCAGGAAATAACAGTTCTTTATTAGGGAAAGAAAAAAAAAAGGATAAAATAAACAATGCAGTACACTAGAACAACACTGACAGAGTCAGAACCCAATCAGACACCCTGCAGGTCAGGATGTTGGTGGCAGTCCAATTGGAAAAGTGGCTGCAGCCCTCCTGAAGTGTCAGGTGTGGTTCTGCTGGAGCGGGGGGAATCTGTAGAGAAGGATGTGTTCTTCCTCTGAAGACCCAGTGGGAGAACAGACAGCTGCTGTTCCTCTGGGGAATCCCGTGGAGAAAGCCGTGCTGGTGTCTCAAAAACCTCTGGATTATATCTGGGTAGCAATGCTTGGCTCCTCCCTCTGGGTGGAGCATCTCACAATGGGATGTTATAGTTCTTATCAGTCATGCAGTGACATTCAATAGTCTGTTATCAGCAGATGTCCCCTCCTGAGGGAGATGTGAATGTGGTCACTCAAAGAGAGAGATAAAGCAAACTGCCCACTTGACAAAGGTAATCTGCCATACAGATGGTAATGGAAAACATCTTCCATTGCAATCTTCAACACCAGCACACACCAGATCTTGGCAGGGAATGTGCTGACACTGAGAAATTGCCAAATGACACTGAGAAATTGCCAACTTTCTGTGCCAGCAAACTGCTGGAATTATGCTGTGCAGGCATCTGAAAAATTCCAGATCTGGGCACTGGTGGTGTCAGCAAACACAAGATTGGGCTGGTGTAGGCACCAGGTATTTGTCTGGTTTGGCTTTCTTTGCCAGCAAATTGCTGCACTTGGGCTGTGGTGGCACAGGGAAATGTCCAGATCTGGGCATTGGCGGTGCCATCAAATACCAGGCCTGGGTGGTGACAGTCTTGGCACCAGGAAATTGCTGTGTTTTGTCTTTTTTTTCCAAAAAATTGCTGCTCCCCCATTGGTGCATCCTGTGTCACCCCACCTTATCTCCAGCCCTGGCTCCCTTCTCCATTGGATCATTTGTACCCTGACCCCTCCTGCCTTCCTCCAGTTATATACCCTGGCCCCAGCCCTGCTTCTGGCTCTTCGCCTCTGGTTCCCTTCAGCAGAGGTTGTGTTCCTGCTTGCTCCTGTTTCCCTCTTCACCCTCACTTCACCTGGACCCTGGGATTTTCCCTTAATAAACCCGGCTGGATCTACTCTGTGAGGAGTCCTCTCATCCCTCTGGTGAGGCTTTGATTGCACCATCTGGGCTCAGGGTCTGCTGGGCTGGGGGAGTTGTCAAGGCAGCCCCAAGTGGAGACGCTTTCGGTGCTCCAGGCACCTGACAGCACCTCCCTGGGGAAGCTGCTCTGGCCACCCACAGCAACCAACTCCTTTTCCCAAGCAGCAGCTCCCAGCGTCCTCCACCGAAGCCCAGAGAGAGAGGGAGCAGCTGCCCTCAGCCCTGTCCTTTACCGCATCCCAATTCTCATGGAATGGCCCCCCTCAGAGAGAAACTCCCAGAGAAGAGAAGTGTGACCAGACCCCCTCCTCCCCTGCTGAGCTTGATCACTTCTTTTGTTTCTTAAGGATCCAGTCCATCAGAGAAGTGGGACTGCACTGACAGCTGGAACACCAGCAGGGGATCACCCCACACTGCCCAGTGTTCACCAGGCTCGACAAGGTCTGCTTCCCCTCTCATTCCACCAGGCCTCTTCCCTTGGCTGTGGTTTTGCTGGATAGTGGGTCAGGACAGTGAGAATCTCCTTCATCCATTCATTCACTATTTAGGGCCCTGTAGACACTTCCTCAATTTCTCTCCAAGGTGACCTCAGCCCACCAATGATGTCACAGATCTTGTCCATTGGGTCAAGAATCCCCCAGGAGGACACTCTGGTCTCTCCTCCAAGGACACAAAGCAGCAAAACCCCCAAGGAAAATCTTCCTCCTTGGGTGAGTTCCAGAGCAAACAGTCAAGGCAGTGGCCTGAAATGTTTTCCCAGCTCGTCAATAACACTTCTCTGATGGATCCACGTTGTCCCTGGGGAAAGAGATGTGCAGAACCCTTCACTGTTGCCCTGGAATGTCAAACAGGAATCACAGCCATAGACAGCTCTCAGGAGCCACTTCACTGTGGATTTTCCTTCCTGGAAGCCCAAGATGTCTGAATGTCGTGCTGGTGCCTCAGGGCCTGGGCAAACGGCTTGTCAGAGATGCTGGCAGAGCACCAAGATCCCTCCTCCTCACAGGGAACCTCTGTTACCCCAATTAGCTCCGAGTGGCTGCCTGGGGACAGGTACCCACTTCCCCATGAGCCTGGGATGGGCACATCCTGCTCAGGGCCAGTGCTGGCCTGGGCCCAGAGCCAGGGCCATGGCCCAGGTGCTCTGGGAGGGCTCCATGGCTGCATGTGTGACAGGATGAGGGGCACAGCAGGGCATATTCCCCTCTGGACAGTGCTCTTGGCATGGAGCTTGGTTGGGTTTGGCATCTGCAGGGAAAGGGATATCGGGTTGTGTGGATGTGGGAATTGTCACTCCTGAGCCATTCCCCAGCCCTCAGCCTTGTCTGCAGATGATCAGCATTGCCCAGTGTTCCCCAGTGTCTGCAGTGTCTAAGATGCCAATCAGCCACCTGATCACATGTCCCTTGTTTCCCTTGTTCTTCCACATGTTGGGTTT
Organism: Melozone crissalis; assembly: GCF_028551555.1. Classification (NCBI taxonomy): domain Eukaryota; kingdom Metazoa; phylum Chordata; class Aves; order Passeriformes; family Passerellidae; genus Melozone; species Melozone crissalis. Next base: position 16,223,052 of record NW_026535824.1, read on the forward strand.
GGGGCAGGGCTCAGCTCTGGGGTGTCCCACAGGGAAAGCTCTGGGAGGGGAGGGGCAGCAGGAGATGGGGGATCTGGCACTGGGGGCTGTTGGAAGATGGATTGTGTTGGAGTGGGGGTTGTCCCCACAGGGTCCCCAGGTGCTTCTGTCTCCCTGCCTGCCCCCCTTGGCCCCCCAGGTGCCTGGGCCCCTCCAGGGCCAGCTGCCCTGTGCAGAAAGCTAGAGGGATGCCGGGCAAGGGGCCTGGATCCATGCCACAGGTCGGGTGGGATGGACTCTGTGCCAGGGCTGGGCTTGTGGCCAGGACGGGGGGCTGTGCCAAGTCGGGCTTTGGCCTGGGTGTTGCCCAATTGATAAATGACACAAAACTCAGATAAGTTTTGTGGGTGCTTTATTACGGGCCCGGGGAGCTGGGGGACTCACGTCCCAAAAACCCGAGCCCCCGATTTCACATATGGGTGCTTCCCTCTTATACATGCGATTCATAACAAAGTCTCCAAGAAACAGTTCCCTTTGCCTAGTCACAGTCCCCTTGTGATACATTCCTTAGTTCACAAGCAAGATCATAAATCTTCTGCTTATCTTATTCTAAGAGCATTGTATGCTGCCTCCAGACAGGTTAGCATTCTTACTTTCCTGCACTAGTTTAATTATTTATTAAATTCCTAAGACTACCTGCTAGGTTACACACAAACCCAACCCACACACTATCAACGGCTACAAAACTGCAAAACTGCTTTTAACAAACCAATTCACACACAACTCATACCTAAACTATAATTACACATTTTGTTAAATTTCATTTCTTTTCCAACATGAGGGCTGGCAGGGAGGGTGCAGGGAGGAGTCCCGGCAGGGATAAAGGTGCTCCTCACCTGCTGTAGCCTCAGGCAGAGCTGCCCAGAGCCACAGGAAGATGAAGGTGGCTGTTCTCAGTGTGGCCCTGCTCTTCTCCATCCTGCTGTGCCTCCCAGCACAGGCCAAGGTGAGGCACCAGCCAAATGCTGTCCTCACATCCTGCCCTTTCTGGCCTCCCATCCCACCCCTTTGGTTCCTCCTCTGGTTCCTCCTCTGTGTCCCATTCAGGGTCCCCAGGTGCCCTCCCACTGACCATTCCTGAGGCCTTTCCTTCCATGCCCCCCCTCAATCCTTTGCCTTTCTTCCTGGCCACTGCAGAGGGGTCCCCCTGTATAATTCCCTGACTCACCCCCACTTCCACAGCATCTCCCAGTCCCAATGGTTTTGTCCCCACCCATCCTCATTCTTCTGTCCCCACCAAGCCCCTCCCTTGCACACCCATGTCCCTACACCTCAATTCCTTTCTCCTCCCCTGTACCTCACACCCTGCTCCTTCCACACCCTCAGCCCTGTCCCCTGGGCCCTCAATTGACCCCAGATCAGTGTCTTTGGGTCTCTCCTCACCTCAAACAGATCTCCTTGGAGGCCCTGAATTCCCATCCCTCTGCCTGCATCCTGCTCCCTGCTCCGTGTGTCCCCCTAGCCCCACAAGGTCCAGTCCAGACCCAGCCTTTGTTCTCCTTTCCAGGCACTCCTGGAAGGAACCCAAGATGATCTCCGGGAGGTGAGCGGGCTGCTGGCATTGGAGGGCATCCCCTCAGGGAACTGGGGGGCAGTGGTGTCCCCCCATCCCTTGCTGGCACCAGGGACATCCCAGTGACCAGAGAGGTCTCCTGATCTCTCTGCTGTTGGATTTAGACAATGTTGTGGTCCTGGAGACGCCTCTGGTGGGTACCACGAGTTCTGCCGGTGTCAGACCCTCCCCTTGTGTGGCCACCACAGCCCAGGCCATCCCAGTCTGTCCCAGCACAGCCCAGTGCACCCCTCCTGACAGCCCAGACAATGCCCTGCCCCAGGGCTCCTCCCCAGGGAAGCCTTTGCCCAGGGCCCTGCTACATTCCCATCCCTGTCACCCCAGGACCCCCTGGATGAGCCAGGACGCAGCACCTGCCCCAGCTGTGCCTCTTGGCCAGGAGCCCAGCACTTCCGGGCAGCAGCACAGCAGCTCCTGCACCCCATTGCTGCCACAGCCCCTTCCCCAAGGCCCCCCTGCTCTCCCCTGCCTCCCAGTGCAGCCCAGTGCCCCCGGTGTGTCTCTAATGCTGCCTTTGTCCCCAGCCCCCTCTGGCTAAAGAGCTGTGGGCTCTCCTGCGGCAGAAGTGCCTGGCTGCCTCTCTGGATGCCTAGGTGAGCCGTGCCTGCAGGGACAGGGCTGAAGACAAAGCCCATCCCTGCCCCAGTAGGCTCCAGAGGTCACCTTCTGGGGTTTGTCTTTTAGTGTTGGAAGGACCAGTGTCCTTTTTCCTCTCCAGCGGCATGAAGGAATGATCATCCATGGAGGAACCCCCTGATACCTTGGAGCCCTGGGCCATTTCTCCTGAATAATCAATCATCAAGAAGCAATAAACCCTTTGAGCAAAACTTTGCTCCGTGTCTGTGGTGTCTGTGGGTCTGGATTTTCTCCTTTCCAGTGGTCCAGGCAAGTCAGGCCAGGTCTGGGCTCTGTTGCCTTGACACAGTCTGTGCTTTCCCCCAGACAAATGGTGTGTTGGGAGTTGTGCAGAGTCCAGGGGGAGTGGGTTGAGTAGGTGAGTGGGTGTCCAGGTGGTGAGAAAGGCTTTGGTTCACTGTGAGTGTGGTAGGAATGGCCTGTCTTTAAAAGAAAAAAAATAAACTAAAAAAAAAGCTTTCTTTTAAAACTTTTTCTCCCTGTGAGAAATGACTGTTCACTTCTCAAAATTTTGAAAGGTTTATTAAAAGTTTAACAAAAATTCAACAAGAGGACTAAATAAGGGGAAAATTACAGTACTGGGAGCCTCCCCCACTTCGTGACTGGTAATCATGTGGCTGGCTCATCCACACAATGGCTGCTCTCCTTTATATATCCTTGCTGTTGCAACAGGCAGCCCCAGCTCCTCCCAAAGGCTGTCTGTTGACTCTTGGTTGCTGTCCACTGGTGTAGACTGCTTTCTTGGAACTGGATTGGAGGGCAGGTGTTGCTAAGCCATGCCTCTTAGGAACAATCTGCCCCTCCCCAAATGCCCGGACTACCAAGATCATACCAGGATAACAATGCTGGGCGGGGGGGACACATTGCAATAACATAACTATACATCTGTACAACTTCTCTTAACACACTTAGCACGTTCACCCTTTAATTGGGAGAGCCAACCATCTCATTACTCATCTCAAACACTGTGGCATTCACATTCTCTGGAAAAATCCCTCTGCCCACGATTCTTCTCCTGGGAAGCTGAGAAGCCTCAGAGAAAAAGGAAAACAATTCTTATCTCATTTGCTTCTCCTGTGTTGGGCTCATGTGCAGAATGTGTTTGGAGATTGTTTACCCACAGGTGATTTGTTTGATTGGATTCTGGTGTGAGTTATTTTGACTCATTGGCCAATTATGGCCAAGCTGTGTCGAGACTCTGGAAAGAGTCAGGAGTTTTCATTATTATTTTTTGAACATTCACTAAGAATCCTTTCTCTGTTCTTTAGTATAGTATAGTATATTATAGTATAGTATTCTTTACTATAAGATAGTATAATAAAGTAATAAATTAGCCTTCTGAGAACATGAAGTGAAATGCATCATTCCTGCCTTCGTCGGGCATCCCTGCAAATACAATATAACACTCCCAAAATTCTTGATTTACTCAAAAGAATTTAAATGCCAAAAAAAATCTTCCTATGTCAAAAGTATGTTGAAATTATTTATTTGTCTTGAAATTTGGTTCCCTGGTGGGATGGGGCTGCTGGGTCTACCTGTCTATGGGGCACTGTGGGGCTCTGGGGTTTCCTGGGTGAGGGGCCCTACACAGTCACCTGTAATGCCTGGCCACAGTGGGGTAGAGCCACTGCAGTGTCCTAGAAAAGGGCGAGTGGTTCTACCTGGCTCTGGGGTTGTTCTTGGCCACTGGGTCCATCGGCTCCAGCAGGACTTGGGTGAATTTTGGGGTGGGCCAGGTGGATCAGTTGTCCCTGGCCATCCTGAGAGCTCACCAGGGCTCAGTCGTGTTCGCTGACTCCAGTTCCAGTACTGAAGGAACCACTGAAGGCACTGCCCCAAGGAAGCCTCACAGCAGAACTGGCACAGGGCATTGCCCTGGCAGAGGGGCAGGGAAAATGTCTTGGCCATGAGCAGCAGAATGGCCAGAAAGCCCCTGGTGCAGGAGTTCCCCACCAAAGCAGGTTGAAGGCAGGTTTGGGTTGCATTCCTGCTGTCCTGGCAGTGAAATTCTGGGCAGAGGGCACAGAGGTGTCTTCTCCATGGGGCTCCAAGGTGACACGGAGATGCTGTGAGGGAGCTGAGCCCTGCCTGAGGGCAGACTCAGCCCAGCAGGAGCCCTGGGCTGACACCACGCTGGAGTCCACAGCTGGCTCAGGGGCGCCGCGGTGCCGTGAGTGGGGAACAGCTTCCCCTGAAACAGGGAAAGCTGAACCTTGGAGCCACCTGCTTCACAGCTGGAATGGTGTCAGCATCAGGGAGCAGACTAAAGAGGAGAGGGAGGCCTTTGGTGTGAGATTCTGAGGAAGCTTTATTTGTCAAAGGGAACAGGCACCAAAGAGCCTCAACCACCAGTGTGCTCAGGATTTTATACAGCACTAGAACTGCGAGTGAGCACGATCACTGAGCCAATAGGAAATCAGGGAGGGAGGAGCAAAAGGAGGGGAATACATCTCAGGGACCAATGGGGATAAGGGGGTGGAGAGTGCAGGTCACATGGGCCAATGGGGCGTCACACATGAGAAATGAGGAATTCCAGAGAGGCGAAACCTGCAGGGAAGGCGTTTATGGGAGACTGACAGGGAAGGGTCCAGAACAGGGGCAGAGTTTACAGGGATGGATAGGGAAGGCGCTGGAATATAAGATGGGGGTTATAATGATTGAAGGGTAAAAGGGGAGGGATATAACCTGGGAATAATCTTGGGGAAGTACAACATACAGGGGGTGAACTGGAACAGACCATCCAAAAAACTATGAAATAAAAGGGCACTGCAACAGCACTCGATAAAGAGGGATGCAGCACATGTTTTATGGTGCAAAAAGAAAGGATCAATCCTGTGCTATTTTTATAGGGTCTTTTTCTAAGCCTTTTTATAGGGTTTTTTAAGAACATCCCCTGTCTATCCCCAGTTGGTCAGCAACAAGTTGTTACCCTATATTGATTGGTCACTCAAACCCCTGGTGTGTACGTGCAGGAAAAGTTGTTTGTGAGAGATAGTATTCATTTTTCTATCTAAGAGTGAAAAAACAGTTTATACAGGTGGCTAGTGTTTATCACAGTCCTACAGCTCTTTTTCAAGGAAAGTAGGTTGTTTTCCACAGTCCTAGAGCTCTTTCTGAGGAAAATCAAGTTGTTTTTCACTGCTCCACAACTCTGTTCTCACTAAGAGTTGTCATCTTTCTCATGGCTTCTGTCGGCTCAGGTCAGGATTCAGTTTTTCGGCCTTTGGCTGCTGTTTCACCACCACAGAAAACATCATTACTGTCCCAAAAAATAAAAGCAGCTGAGATGCAGCTCATTGCCTTCTAGAAAGTGAAAAGAGATGCAGGTGCCTGGAGGCCCACGAGAGAAATGGTGGTATTGAAAATGTGAGAAGCAAAGTTTTATCCATAGAGACACTGCCTGACCTCAAGGAAGACCTTTCCTACCAGTCAAGACTTCCTTAGTGTCCTGGGGTGACGTTATGATGCTTGTATCCCCATTCATATGTTCTGTGCCTTTAAGACCGGCTCTGAAGAGTGGAAGTTTTGTTTGGTTTTCTCTTATCAGGGACACAGAGACGGGCAGTACTTAGGGCTGTTTTGGCTTCTTGCTTTCAGCTTGCTGCTTTGCTTGCTCTCTTTTCTGCTCTTGCTTCTGCTCTGCTTTGGCCTCTGCTTATTAGCTAGTTTAGCTAAACAGTCCAAATTCCTTCCTGGACTCTTTCTCCTCTCCTGTTTCTGTGACCATCTCGAACCTGCTCCGGACTGGGACCTGGGAACACCGAGGGTTTGCACTGTTTGGCTGCAGCAGCTGCCCCAGCGCCGGAGGGACTGAGAACAGAGCAACCACCCCCGAAAGAGACTTTCTGATTTTGTCATCTTTCTCAGAGCGGTGTCATCTGGTATTGTTCATTTTGTGTGCTAGGGGTGCTGTGTCTGTCAAATAAACAGGTTCTTTCCACTTCTCTCCGAGGAATTCTTCCCGAACCAGTTGAGGGGGTAGGGGCCGTGTGGGTTTGCTTTCTGGAGGGGCCCTCCTTTGCAGATTCTTTAACAAATTTGCCCAAAACCAGGACACTTAGGGAACAGCCTGCTTCAACATCAATTATAAATTAATGTTATATTGCCTATTATGGAAAGAAAACTAATGAGAGAAAATCTTGGAAAATGGGAAAAAATCATTTGAGGTAATTGCTCATTGAAATCTTTTTCATTAATTCCACTCCTGACAAAATTAATTCTTTAAGATAATTCTGGTAGAGGTGCAGTTCCTTTGGGTTTTGTGCACTCTGAGGAGTCCCATGGGAGATTTGGTGCCAACTCCATGAGCCTCAGTTCCTCAAAGAAGATGTCACAAATGTCCAAGAAAAGGAAGTGCGAAGCAAAGGCAGAAGACACCTTCCAGGGCCCAAGATAATGTTCTCCTCCCTACTGGATTTTTGCCCTGGTCAGATGGGACTGTCCAAGGGGGAGGGAGACTTCCTGAGCAATCCTTTGCTCTCTGGGCACTGATCAGATTGATGCCAGGAGAGGCTCCCTGGAGCAGAGGCTGGGCAGAATTAAAGGAATAAAGCAGGGATTTATTAAAAGCCCTTCAAAGGATTCACCTTGAGCAGGACAAGAGCCCAGCCGTGGCTACACTCAAAATGGATGACTGGTCAGGAGTTTTCACACTTTTCTAAGGTTTGGTCCATTTAAATATTGGGGTTAATTGTCCAGTTACAGCCTCAGGTTATGCAGTCCCATCATCCCGGTTTGCTCTCCTCAATTCGCTGTTGTTTGCACTTTTTGGACCTGAAGCTGCAACAATGTCCGGTTCTGGGGCTGGAAAAGGATTGTTTTGTCTGACTACACTGTGAAGAGAACTTGCTAACACTCTGTATGAAGTCCAGAGTTACAGACTAATGCAATACAGAATCAGGAAATATGATAGCTAAAACTGAAGGCATCAGCCTGTTCAATGTTCCCTTGGTTCCATGGGGATCCACAGTGTCACGATGGCCGCTTGTTCCCATGAGGTTCCCCAGTGTCGCCGTGGTGTCCTTGGACCCTCCTGGTCTAAGTGACCCATGGTTCCATGAGGTTCTGCAGTGTCACTGTGGTGTCCTTGGACCCACCTGGTCACAACTGACCCATGGCTCCATGAGGTTCTCTGGTGTCACCATGATCACTGTCAGAGGCTGGATGAGATCAATGTCCTGACACACCATGGGACAAGCTGTCAATCAGTCACACAGTAGGGACAGTGCTAACCCAGCCCTGATTGCCCGAGTGATCAGAAATCCCACCTGGGGGAGGCCCACAAAGGCCCGGCGGCTTAAAAACATGGAGCAAAAGGTCAGCCCCTGGTATGGACTCTGCCTTCTCCTGGGGTTTGTGTCTCACCTGCACTGGAACCCTAGGAACTGATAGTCATATGCGTGGCTTTCTATAGAGTTTCTGTCTTTCTCTCTCTCTCTCTTTCTTCTTCTTCTGATGCTCTTTATATGGAACATTTTTAGGTACCTCCATAGCTTACGTGTTCAATGATTTCTAGGTCAAATGAGCTAGGTTAATGAAGTTACTGCTATGATGAGTGTTTTATGTATAATTGGATGTTGCATTAAATCCTCTTCCAAAGTTTCTTGGTTTTTTGTACTTTCCCAGTAAAATTTTGTGTCATTTCGACCTCTTGAGAATATCTGGCTGGTGTTTATCCTGTGCACCAAACTCAAGTAAAGGAGCCTTTGATCATCTCCAGCATTTCAGTGTTTTGGGCTGTTACACCCCACAGGCTCACAATGGCCTCTTGTTTCCACACTGGCCCCTTGGTTCCATGTTACATGGCTTTGCATGGGTCTTCAGGGGTGAAGAGATAGACGAGACTCTTGCTTCATGATCAGAAGGCTGGATTTATTAGTTTATGATATATATTACATTATGACTATACTAATAGGAATAGAGAGAAAAGTTCAGGAGCTGCTAAGCTAAGAATAGAAAAGGAATCAATAACAACGGGGCTCAGCTTGTCTTTGATTGGCCCTTAATTGTACACAAGCAACATGGACCAATCACAAGTGCACCTGTTACATTCCAGAGCAGCAGATAACAATTGTTTACATTCTCTTTCTGGGGCCTCAGCTTCCCAGAAGGGGAAAAATCCTAAAGAAAGGATTTTTATGAAACATATCGGTGACAGTTCCATGGGCTCCAACAGTGCCACAATGATCCCCTTGGTTCCACAACTTCCCACAGTGTTGTAGAGAATACATTCAAAAGGAGTAGATATAAAGTTCCAATGATAGTTCTAGATTGTTTGTTTAATGTTTTATAGTTATGTAAAATTCATTATTAATTGTTTGTCAAAGATTTTATAATTATGTAAATCCCCTTACCATTGGGTATTGCCCCTGCTGCTCCCACTCTCATCTTAAATGGCGAACCAACTGAGACCATAAAGAAGATGATTACGTCACCTAATAAGCAAATATGAAACTCCCATAAGACTTAGCAGAAAAGGATTACATAACAAAAACCCCTAGAACAACGAACCACCTTGCAAATAAAGAATCAAAATAACGCCTCTAAACAGAGAGAACATCAGACAATATCAAAGGCCCTGGTCAGAACTTCTTCCTTTTGTCACCCTAACCAGAGTGGGCCAAGAGCAGTAAAAGATTATGAGCCTGAAACCAACAGGTGTCTACTCAGAGACTCTCATGAGGAAAGAAGACCCAGCTCTGCTGGACGGTGGAGCTGACCTCCTCCACCTCCTCACCGTCTCGGGAGGAGCGGTGGCGTGCACACACCCCCATGGGTCCCCTACCTAGACTGTTTCTAGTAAAGCTGAAATCACTAAAGAGCTGGTCACGTGTCATTCATAACAGTCTTGGGGACTGGTCTGGGACAGGCCACACCCAAAGAGGACTGAGGGCCTCTGGGATATCTGGCCCTATCTGGAACCGTGGGCAGCAGCCTAGGACCAAACAGTGTGGAGGATCATCGGTGAGTAAAGGTGGTGGCAGGAGTAGGAGGCAAGCAAAAGGAGTGTGTGTGAGATGGGGCCTGGCAGCCCGGAGCCCCGAAGCAGCTGTGGGCCTCTGAGTACCATGGTTCAGACTCCTGCGAGGGGACCGGCCACAAACGGAGGGAAGCAAGAGAAGCCTGAGTGAGTGAGACGCCTCCCAGGGGAATAAAGTGGGCCCCCCCTCTGGGTGTGTGGAGGAATAGAAATGTGAGTGGCACACAAGGGGTCGTGTCATGGTTTGACCCTGGCACAATGCCAGTGCCTCCATGAGAATACCCTCTCCCTGGTGTCTGCTGTGAGATGTGACCAGGAATAAGAAAAGCAGACTCCTGCTTAGAAATAAAGAAAACTTTATTAACTAAACTACAAGAAAAGAAGAAAAAAAACCATAAGGAAAATGAAAACCTTACAAAAGCATTTTCCTCCTCCCCCCTATCAAATTTCCCAATGCGATACATTCCCCCAAATCACCAACTCTCAGTCCAGCACCGTCCTTTAGAATACTCAGTCTTCAGTTCATGAAGAGGAGAGGAGTCTTTCTTGCACCATAGGCTTCCCCTGGAAACACGTTGAAACCTCGTGTGCTTCCATGTCACTCAGCACCGCCCAGAAAATCCTTTTGCCATCGTGACATCTTCCTTCCATGCCCAGTGCTCTCACCACTGTGCATGGACCAGAGCTGCTTCTAGGATTGTCTTTCAAGGATGCCTTTTCTCACTCCAAAAAAGGCACAGTCTCTCCTTCGGGACATCTGTCCCCCCACAATTTTTTCACCCCCTGGGGCCGAGGAGTACCCACACTGAATCCTCCTGGTTCTGAGGCACTGCCTCCCCCTAAATGCAGTCTCTGTGTCACAGGAAAAAAAATGGTTCCATCTATGGCCACACAAGAAAAGTCCAGCCAAAAGGCTACTCCGTCATCTCTCCCCCCACTCAAGAGTCTTCTGCACTTCCCTAGTGGCCCATTCCCTCTTATCTCATCTCTTATCTCTTTTCTCATTCAGCTCCAGGAGGATCAGCATTTGCAAGGTTTCTGTCATGCAGGAAAAGGGTTAAAAATTTCAGTCTCTGCCTGTCCCAGAGCTCTGGAACTCCCACGCTGCCCTGCCGGGCACCTTCTCACCGCACTCTCCCCCTTCTCCTCCTGGGCCGGCTGCTATCACATTCCATCGCTGGCTCTCCCTCTCTCTCTTCTGGTGAGGGGCGGGGGGGATGGCTGCCCGATGTCTCTTGGTGCTCCTCCATCCTTCCATCCTCAAGGGCCTCTTCACTTCCCATCTCTGTCCAGACCCAGGTCTACCACAGGGCTGCCCCTCCCCCACCCAGCAGCAGCAGCTGAATGGGGGAGGGAGATCCGATCTCTTTCCCTCAAAGTCCCAAGAGAGCTTCTCAGGGGCGCGGCTCTGGTTTTTAAACCCTGTGTGTTCTCAGAGGTGTGTCCGAACCTCACTGGCTACATCAAGTGCCAATTTAAAATCTGAGCACCCATTGGTTTGACCACAGCATCCCAGAATTCCCATTTCCCGGTCAAACCAGCACAGGTCGGCCTTCCCCTTTAAGGCTTGGCAGGTGCCCTCAGGGCGTGCTGAGGGTGGCAGACAAATTAGTGAGTTGGCATGCAAACCCCGAACAGAGCTCCGGGTACAAGGAGGATCGGGGCAGTGTGAGTCACGCACAATCCCTGCAGTGGGGGGACACGGGTCCCTACCAGGGTTTAGGGTGCCCCAAGTACAGCAGCAGCACTGAGTAGAGCCAAGAGGGCCTCAGTGCCCAGGGTGGGACGGCGGTGCTGGGGTTTCAGTGTGCCACAGTTCAGGTAGAAACTGTAAACCCACTGGAGACACCTGGGGGGATTGGGGTCACAGGGCAGGGCAGTGCTGGGTTGGCTGACAGGGCAGGGCAAGGCTGGACCTACCCCTTCTTCCCCCACACATAAAATGTTTAGAGCCAACAATCTCCTCCAGTGGGTCACAACAGGCAATGTTGGAGGTGAAATCCCAATTGTGGCCATGGGCACCTGGCTGAGAAGGACAGTTCTTTTTCATAGGAAGGAAAGCACAGAGCCCCAAGGTTTGGAAGGCAGGTGAGAGCCTCAGTAGGCCAAGGCCAGCTAGACTTGTCAGTAATGGCAGATTTTGTATTTAGGGAATTTTGGAGGTGGAAACCCAAATTTGGCCATGGGCACCTGGAGAAGCAGGACGGTTCTTTCCCATGGGAAAGAGAACATGGAACCTTCCGCAGTGTTTTGGGGACAGATGAGAGGTGACCATTGTGAAAGTATGGCCAGCCAGACTTGTCCTGGCAATATTCCTATTGGAAGAATCCCTGGTTATCAGGAACTTTGGAGGTGAAATCCCAATTCTGGCCATGGCTGCCTGGAGCAGAAGGACAGTTCTTTTGCATTGGGAAGGAAAGCACAGAGCCCCAGTGTTTCAGCAGCAGATGAGAAGTGACCCTCAACATGCAAAGGTCGCTTGGACCAGTCAGGCAGTCCATGGGAGGCCAAACCAGCCAGACCTGTTCTGTGTTCCCTTAGTTTTATGGGGCTCCATAGTGTCACAGTGGTGCCTTGGATCCATGGGGCCCCACAGTGACATAATGGTGACTTGATTCCATGGGTTCCAGCAGTGTCACAATGGCCCCTTGATTGCAAGAAGACCTGCAGTGTCACACTGGCCCCTGGGTTCGATGGGGTCCCACAATGTCACAGTGGCCCCTAGGTGTCATAGGGCCCTGCAGTGTCACAATGGTCCCAAGGATTCCATGAGCCCTTGCAGTGTCTCAATGGTCTCCGTAGTTCCCCAGGCCCCACAATGTGACATGACTCCTCTGTTCCATGAGCCCTGCAATGTCACAATGAACCTTTGGACCCTGGGGCTTTGCTGTGTCACAATGGTCTCCTCTGGCTCCACAGTGTCACAATGGACCGTTGATGACAGGAGGCACCTCTGTGTCACACTAGAGCTTTGGTTCCATGCAGCCCTGCAGTGTCACAATGGTCTCCTTTGGTTGCCCAGTCTCACAATGGACCACAGATGGCATCAGGCCCTGCAGTGTCACAATGGACCTTTGGTTCCATGCAGCCCTGCAGTGTCACACAGGCCTCTTGGTTTCATGAGGCCCCACAATGTCACAGTGGTCCTCCCAGGGTCACAATGGTCTCACTGGTTCCATGAGGCCTCACAGTGCCACAATGCTTTGCTTATTCCATGGAGCCTCACTGTGTCACAATGGTCTCCATGATTCCATGAGTCCCCTGAGTGTCACAATGGTCTCTGTGATTTCATGCCCCTCACTGTCACAATGGCCCCTTGGTTCCATGAGGCTATAGAATGTCTTAATTGTCTTCGCATGGTTCCATGAGGCCTTGCAATATAACAATGGACCTTTGGTTCCATGGAGTCTTGCAGTGTCACATTGGCCCCTTGGTTCCATGACACCCCAAAGTGTCAGAATGGTTTCCATGGTTCCATGAGGCCTCACGGTGTCACAATGGCCCCTTGGTTTGTTGGGGCCTTTTAGTGTCACAATGACCCCTACATTCCATAGAGCCACCCAGTGTCAGTACAGTCCTCTTGGTTGCATGAGGCCCAGCAATGTCACCGTGGTCTCCATGATTCCATGAGGCCCCACAGTGTCACAATGGCCCCTTGGTCTTACAGAGCCCCACAGTGTCACAATGGTCCCTTGGTCTTACAGAACCCCACAGTGTCACAATGGTCTCTTGGTTCCATGGCCCTGTGCTGCTACATTGCCCCTCCCCTTTTCAGGCCGCCCTGCCAGCTGAGAAATGCTCCTTGGGCCTCGGCCTTGGCCAACAGCCCCTGGGCTCAGGTCCTCTTCAGCTCATCACAAACACTGTCTACTCCAGGCACTGCTGCTGCCCAACCAGCTTCTGGTTCCTTTAGCAGCAGCCCTGGGAACTATTTTTGTTCCCTCAGTGGCACAAGATCCCTGTTCTCACCCTGCCAAAGAAAGCTGTTTGTGCCAAGTGCAGCCAGGATGAACCATTGCTGGGACTGAAGCCCCTCTCTTGGGGCCCTGCAAACAGCGCTGCAAAAGGAGCTCTTGAAGCTCTTCTGGGCCAGCGACTCCCTCTGAGTGGGGCCTCTCCGAGCCCGGAAGTCTCCTGTTTGCTGCACTCGGGGATCCTGAACAACCACAGAGCCTGGGCTGATCCCCCCACTCCTCCAGGCTCAGCCCTTTGGCCTTTGCTGGGGAGATGCCAAAGGATCCACAGTGAGCATTGCCTGCCCTCAGGGGAATTTCTCACAGGTGCCTTGCACTGACTCTTTGTGTCTGTGTGCGCACAGGAGTGCCTGTGTTGGGGAAATGTGGAAGAAATGCTGCTCTCTAAGGGGTTTGAGTGCCTTGGATAGCTGAGTTAGTCAGTGCTATAAGTGAGGTTAAGTCATAAGGTGCAAGCTAAGTTAAATGTTCCGAAGAGTTTTTCTTTTGTTGTTAAATTTAATATAAATTATAAACTAAATTGAATAATTTTTAGTGTTATTCCACTATTACGTCATTAAGCCATTGATTATAAATTAGGTCAAATAGTGTTAAGTGCTGTTCTTTTGCTAAATGCTGAAGTCTAAAGTATCAGTTAAGTCCTGTTAAGCTTTTAGGCCATATTCCTTTTATCCTTGCCCTCACTGTCCTTTTGGCACAGACACACACAGGGACAGTTCTCTGTGCATTTCTGGTTTGATTGCCTTGATTTGGTTTGGTTTTGTTGTTGCTTTGTTTCCTTGGTGTGTCTGAAGCGTCCAGTCAGGAGCAGAGTCACTCTTGCCAAGGAACTTTGTGCAGCTGTCCCTTAATATTAAATGTGATTTTTGCTGCTCCCTTGCTGGGGATTTTTTCAGCGCTCTCAAGGCCTTGTTGGTAGCAGGGTGAAGGAGCCCTGGCCCAGGCTCTGGCCCTGGGGGACACAGGGACGCTGCCAGGGGGATCCCTGTCCCCCTGTGGCACCCCCAGGGCCCCGGCCCCCTGTCCCCATGTCAGGTTCTGGCGTCGATCTCGTGGAACATCCTCTGGGGAAGGCTGTGGGGCCGGGGCTGGGGGGACCCGGGGGGACAGGGGACCCCGCTGTGCATGAGCAGGGTTGGACTGCTCTGGGGGGAGCTGTGAGGGGGGCCGGGGCAGAGTGACCTCACACAGCCCCTGTGATGTCACACAGCCCCTGTGATGTCACATAGCCCCTGTGATGTCACATTGTCCCTGTGATGTCACATTTTCCCTGTGATATCACACAGCCCCTGTGATCTCACACAGCCATCTGTGATGTCATACAACCCCTGTGATGTCACACAGTCCCTGTGAGGTCACACTGCCTCCTATGATGTCACAGATCCAACTCTGGGATGTAACCCTGGAATGTCATGCAGCTGAATGTGATGTCACAAAACCATCCTGTGATGTCACTGTCCTGTGATGTCTCAGCCTGCTCTATGATGTTACATAGCCAATTGGTGATGTCACAACCCACTCTCTGAAGTCACCGAGCCACCCTCTATGATGGCAGGATCTGCTCAATGGCCAAACACCCTACCCTATGATGTCACAGACAGCTCTGTGACGTCACAACCCCTCTCAGTGATGCCCCAAAACCCTCTATGTGAGGTCACACTGAAGCTATAATATCACAGCACACACTTTGATCTCACAGCCTGCTCTATGATGTCACACTGCCATGCCATGATATCACAGCCTGCCCTGTGTTGTCACGGAATCCCCTCTGTGATGCTGTAGCTGCTCAGTGACCTCACACAACAAACTCTGTGATGTCAGAGCCCAATCTGTGACCTCACACAGCCCACCCTGTGCTGTCACACAGCCCCTTGCTGACATCACAGCTGCTCTGTGCCTCTATGACACAGCCCCAGAGGTGCTGCTGTGACACAGCCCCCTGTGGGCCATCCCACAGCTCCCGCCAGTGCTGAGCCCCTGTGAGCTCTGTCTGTGCCCTGCTGGTGTCCCTGAGGGGCCCTGGCAGTGCCCCAGCCCTGCTGGGCTGTGCACAGGAGCTGCCCCTTGCCAGAGCTGTCTCTCTGCAGCGCTGCCCTTGCCAAGAGCTGCCTCTGGGCCAGGAGCCCAGCCCAGCTCAGCAGCACAGACAGAGCACAAAGACCTTAATGACCCTCTGGGGCTTTGGTGCTCTTTGCATCAGACCCAGTCCCTCAGAGTGTGCTCAAAAAATTCCTCAAGAACTCAATGTAAGATGGAAACACTGAAGTTTCTTGTACTTTCAGTAAATCCCTTCGAGGCAAAAGACTGAGAAAGTGTCCCCAGGTTCCAGGTAGAGCAGAACACTGGAGGCAGTGATGACAGGCAGGGACAAGCAAGGGAAAGGTGTCTCTGGTGCTGAGCAAACCTGCGCCTCTGTCCCTGCAGGCTGTCGGCATCCCCTGGCTGCCCCACCTGGCTGGCCCCTTCCTTTGCTGACAGCTCTGCCTCCTGCCTGCCTCTGCCTGCCCACACAGAGCCTTGGGCTGCTCCAGGCTCCTGCTGGGGGACGTGCTGCACCACAGGCCTGCCCTGGCAGGGAAATTCCTTTCTCCTCATGTCCAGTCTGGACCTCCCCAGCTGCCCTTGCTGCCATTATTTCCTTCTCATGCTTATATCCTCCATGAAGAAAAGCTCCAGCCTCTCTGAAACCACCCATCCATCCCTCCCAGACTATTCCTGTTCTGTCCTCAGTCTCCACACCACTGAGCCCACAGCCCACAGTCTCTACCTGCTGGTTATGGGATGAGGCCTCCAAACCCCATCTTGGGAGATTTTTGGAAAAAAAAATAAGGTCTGTGAAAATGGAAAAATAGTGGTCAAAGTTATTTTCTCCCAAATCTTGCCATGATAGAAAAGGGTCAGTATGTTTAAACTGAATAAGGGTGGATTTACATTTGTTAGAATGAGGAAATATTTTACAATTATGAAAGTGGCAGGAAGCTGCAGTTGTTTTTCCAGAGAATTGGATGCCCCATCCCAGGAATTGTCCAAGAATGGGAGCTTTGTGCAGCCTGACCCAGTGAAACCCTCTCATCCCCAGTGAGAGAATTCCTGTAGTGTGGGTTCTCTGATGTGCTGGGTGCCCTCACAAGGCTTCTGGCCAGAATGTCTGCTGAGGGCAGCCAGGCTGCTGCAGGGGCAGTGGCCTCACAGCCATCACCATGGTAGCCCTGTCCCTTGGGCCTGGCTCTCCCCTTTCCTCTGCCCCTGCCTTGGCTCTGCTGGCATGAAGAGTTTTGTCATTAATATCTTGTCCTCAAGGTGCTGGGGCCAATGGCTTCCCATTCAGGCTCCTGGGGCAGAAGTGGCTTTTCAGAGCCCAGCCAGGAATGAGCCCTGAGGCAGCAGCTCTGCAGTGGTGGCCACCAGGCCGGGCTGCCGAGGGAGGCTTCTGGCCATGGCCTGCAAGCAGCTGCTGCTGCCAAGGTGCCTTTGGTGCCTCAGGCTCTCCCTGGCACAGCTCCCAGCATGGCACTCTGCCCTTGTGCCCGAGCCCTTCCCTGTTCTGGGGCTGGCCTGGGGCTTTTCCTGCAGCAGGACCTGCCCTGCTCATGGCACAGGAAAGGCAGTTCCTGCTGGGGCAGGAGGCTCTGCCTGCAATGGGCTGCAGCAACTCCAGCAAGGCCCTGCTGACTTCAAAATTGCTGCCTAGAGCATTATATTCTAATAATTGTTATAGCTCCTTAACTGTGGAGTAAATAACTGTGCTGGTGATCTTTCTGTCTGATCATGATCAGAATAAGCCAGAGACATACTTATATAAATTAATCTGGTATTCTATCATGAATCCTGCAGGACAAATTGTGTTAGTCGAATTTTACCTGTTCAATCTTTTACACCTTTGCCAAATTCTGGGGCTGGGATTGGATCCAGCCACTCCCAGTCTCCTCTCTTAGAAGGAAATTTAGAAGTCTAGAGGCTCTGCAGGGGTTTGAGGATCCATGGAGGCTGTTGGGTGTCATTTCTCCACCCCATGTCTCAGCAGAAGTTTCTCCAATAAAGAAATAAAGCTTTTGCCTGAAGCTCCCACTGTGCCCATGACAGGAACCCCTGTGAGTGTCTGGGACATCCCGGCTCTTTGGCAGCCTGGGGACTCCTGGGATGACACCGTGGAGCCCCTGTGAGTCCCTGTGACAGATCAGTGCCTTTGAAGCCCAAGGTCCCCTGGGATGTCACCATTGAATGGCTGTGACTGCCTCTGACCACAGGGCTCTTTACCATTTCAGAAACACGTAGAAGGTGTCCATGGGGCCCCTGTCCCTGCCTGGACATTCCAGCTCCGGAACAGCCTGGAGACTCTTGGAAAGTTCCCATTGAACCCCTCTGAGGGCCTGTGACAAATCCAATCCTTAGCAGGCAACCATCACCAGGACACTGTTGCTATGGTCAGTTTCTGTGGCAACCATCACCAGGACCCTGTTGCTATGGTCAGTTTCCATGGCAAGCCTCACCAGACCCTGTTGATATGGTCAGTTTCCATGGCAACCATCACCAGCGCCCTGTTGCTATGGTCGGTCCTGTGGAAGTCCATCCGAAAATCCTTCATTTTTGCCTCACAATTGTCATGAGAAAAAGACCACCGAAAAGTTAAAAACTCTTGAGCCAGTTGGGAAGGAAAGTCTCATGCTTATTCAGTGTGTTTACAGGTATGTGTTTACAGGTGGTGTTTGCAGAACATGCCATGCTGTACTCGAAGGGGCATGCTGCCCTTTTCTGAACAATGGAACTGGACTTTCTTCCAAACTCCTGACTTGGCTGGACTGAGCTCTGGGGTGGCTCCCCCCTCCAAGAGAAGACCCCTCTTGTCTGCCTTCAAACACTGTGATGGACCAACAGGGATGCGAATCCCCTCATCAAGGAACCAAGAACCCCTCTGGCACCCTATTGGCACCCCCATGGTACCCCCCCCGGCACCCCCCTGGCAACCTCCTTCCAGAGACTGGGATTGTACCCCCTCCCAACTCGGGGAGGGGGGAAAACCTGCCCAGAGTAAATGTACCTGCGAGCATTCGGCCATGAAAACAATGGAATAGCCTCTCCCCCTCCTCCTGTTCCTATTCTTTTCCCCTCCATGGAAACCTAACTTCGGCCACCCTTCCCCCAACCGAGAACAGTATATTTGGGGTTCGGTTTCGACTGTCCTTTGAGATCTCCTCAAAGCGTGCACCAGCAAGTTTTGGTGGCGGGACCCCGAAGACATCACGTTTTGGTAGCTATACCCCTTCCCTAACCTTCTGTCCTCCCTTTTTCCTTTGTCCTACCCTTCTGTTCCCCAGATTCCCTAACCAAATGCATATTCAGCTGTGGTTATCATCAATAAAATTGCATTTTGTTGATTTGTTACTGCAAAACACCTGTGCCTTTGTTGGTTATTTTTGCACCAAAAAATCATTCATCACCCATTCATTTCGAGCGGACCTTCACAAGTCCCTTGGCAGTTCCATGGAGACCCCATGCCAGGGGTGGTTGCTATGGACACCAGCTCAGGCCTGCAGCCAGAGCCCGTTCCATGGCAACCATTTGCAGCTCCATCCCCAGGCTCATGGGATCCCAGAACCACAGAATTGGCTGAGCTGGGAGGGACCCATCAGGATCCTCCAGTCCAACTGCTGGCCCTGCACAGGACACCCCAACAATGCCAGCCTGGGCCTGGCAGCGCTGTCCAAACGCTGCTGGAGCTCAGAGAGCCCTGGAGCTGGGACCCTTCCCTGGGGAGCCTGGGCAGGGCCCCAGCAGCCTCTGGGCAAAAATATTTTCCTGACATCCAACCTGAGCCTGCCCCGACTCAGCTGCAACCTTTCCCTCCACTCCTGTCCCTACGCACGAGAGGGAAGATGTTCCCACAGCCCCAGCCAGGGACCCACTCCCAAGGTTGTGGCCATGGCCACCAGGGCTGAGACCAGCTGGGATGCTCGGTTTCCACGGGCCGAGGTTCAGAAATGGGATTCCCCGATTTCCCGCTCCCATTAAAACCGTGCTGCCCTCGCTGCCCTCGCTGCCCTCCCGCCTCCCATGGAAAGCACAAAAGGCAAAGATTCCGGGCTGAGATAAGAACAATTTACTGAGAACACCAACGAGATAAGGAACAAACAAAAACAGAAACAATATTGATAACAGAAGGGACTGTTTACAGGGAGAACTACAACACAACTCGCTGGGTCTGCCGGGCCACAAATTTCACCCTTCTTCTCAGGGAGAGAGAGAGTCCATTTCCTGCCCCTGGCAATGACCTGATGTGGGAGTGATTGTAATGAGAGGGTCATGGCCAGACCTTCATGTTTTTCCATCCTACATCATGTCATTTGCAGGGACAGGAAAAGGTACATGTGTCTTCCCAGCATGGATCATGGGGAACATGGATCATCAGGGCTCTTCCCAACATGGATACTCCAATGATTGGAGTTGGGGCAGTGCACAAAATCCTCCTGCACTTGGGGCATTGGAGGCCTTCCCTTGCCGGTGCCTCTGTTGGTGACTGGTCAAGGCAGAGCTCTGGGTGAAGCTTTTCCCGCACTGGGGACACTCATAAGGCCTCTCCCCAGTGTGGATGCGCCAGTGGGTGATGAGGGTGGAGTTGCAGTTGAATCCCTTCCCGCAGTCAGGACAGCAGAAGGGCCTCTCATCCGTGTGAATCCGATAGTGCAGGAGGAGACTGGAGCTGCTCAGAAACCTCTTCCCACAGGTGGGGCACTTGTAGGGCCTCTCCCCAGAGTGGATGCGCCGGTGCCTGATGAGGTTGGAATTGTGCTTGAAGCCCTTGCCACACTCAAGGCAGCGGAAGGGCCTCTCCTCTGTGTGAATCTGCTGGTGCTGGAGGAGACTGAAGCTGGTCTGAAATCTCTTCTGAGACTGGGGACACTCGTAGGGCCTTTCCCCAGTGCGAATGCGTTGGTGCCTGATGAGTTCTGACCTGTAGCTGAAGCCCTTCCCACACTCCCCACACTCGTAGGCCCATTCCCCAGTGTGGATGCGTTGGTGACGGATCAGGCTGCTCCTCTGCCTGAAGCTCTTCCAACACTCCAAGCACTTGTAGTGCTTCTCTCCATCATGAAGCTGCTCATGGACCACCAGCTCTGAGCTCTATCTGAAGCTCTGTCCACCTTCTTGGCTAAGGGAGGGTCTTTCCTCCTCAGAGCACACTGGGCTGGGTTTGGAGCCCCTCTTCCTGTGGAATCTCTGGGGATTTTCCTCCCCACTGGATTCCTGTGCCCTGGAGTAACTCATAATGGCCTCTTCCACGAGCTTCTGCCATGGGGATTTTTCCTCCCTGGTCCCAATCCTCAGCTTCTTGTCTGGGGGAGGAAAGACAAGAAGAGGATGGGATTTGGCTCCGTGTCAGAGGGAAGGGGAAGGAGATCCCCCCAGTGCATCCCTGGCAGGATGGGGTTGGCAGTAGGGTTGTCCGGCAGCCAGGGGCTGTGCTCAGCTGGGAGATGGAGCAGGAGAGAGGGGGAAAGGGGCACTGATTTTCTCCTCACCTGCCCGGGTGTCCCGGGGATCCTCCTTGTTCCTCACAGCTTCCTTTTCCATCTGGCAAAGGTTTGGGGATGGGAAATTCTGTTTTGGTGGAAAACAAGGAATGAGTACATTGAGTTTTGCACTGGGTTTAAGGCAAACCTGGGGAGCATCTAAACCAGAATTACAATTTAATAACAAAATGAAGATCAAGGCAATGATATAGAAACACTGCCTTAAACTGACAGAGTCAGGATAGAACCTGACACCCTGTTGGTCAGGGTGGTGGCAGCAGTCCTATTAAATGGTGGCTGCAGTCCTGTCGGAGAGATGAACGTGATTCTGTCAGAGCAGTGATCTTGTAGAAGGGTCTGGTCTTCCTCTGGATGTCCAGTGGTGGTTATGGAGCTCTTGTCCTCTGGCAATCAAGTAGGCAAGCTGCTCCTGGTATGAGGCTCAACTTCTATCCAAGCAGGAATGCTTGGATCCTCCCCCTGGGTGGAGCATCCCACATTGGGATGATGGAATTTTATCAGTCCTGCAGTGACACTCAATGGCCTATTCACAGAAGATGTCTCCCTTGGAGTGCGTTATCAGGGGTGAGTCATGGAAGAGATAAAGAACACTGTCCCACCTGTTTCTAACAGTTTATGGAGATGGTGATTGAAAACATGCATTTGGTTACATCTTACATTGCAACCTGAAACAGTGGGGTAATCCCTGCTCAGGGGGTGAACACCACCCCCCTTACCCAAACTGGCTCAGCTGTAAAACCCCCACACACAGGGGACAATGTCACACTTGCCCTGCTCCAGGGGAGGTCTCTGTCCCTTGTCACTCATCTTTTCTCTTTCTTTCCATGTCTCTCTCTAACTCACATTTATTGTTCAATAAAATCCATTTTGGATTTGGTTGTGTTATCACCTTAATTGGGGCAGAGGCATCTCTCTAACAATTTTCTTGACCATATTGCCATATTATTTTGGCACAGTGAGTTCAGGGCACTGTTCTCTGACCCCAAGTGCCTTTGAAAACAGCATGATTCCTTCCACTGAGGAGGTTGTGGTTCTTTCTGGAAGAGCTCTTGGAAACTTGGACACAGTCCCTCCTTCCTCCTGGGGAGCTTATATGGAGCTTATAAAAGCTTTATTTCTTTATGGGAGAAATGATGAGGAAAATGGCTTTTATGGGTGGCCAGTGTAAACAAAATAATTTGCTGTCTTTCCTTATAAAGTTGTTAAAATCACTGGAGGAAATGGAGCAAATGTTACCAGTGAGACTGACAAGGTTCATTCACCCCACGGTGAGGAATGCAAGGCAGCTGAAAGTCCCCCAAGAAGCCCAGCTCAAGTAGCTAAATTTCTGAAGAAGTCCTGAATTCCCAGGCTTGGGGGGCTTTACCAAGTGTGAGAATCATTTTTCTCTTTATCCCTGTCACCTTTGTGACTGCTACACAGAGCTTTCCCTTCCTTTTAATAATCTGTATTGGGCCAAATTTCCACTTTCCTTTTATCGGAACCTGCCAGCAGCTGAGCTGGAGGTGTGCAGGAAGCAATGAATATTGGAATTGCCACTTCACTGCATGTATTTTTGGTTTATTCATGTTTGGGATTTGTTTGCACTTTCATCACAAGTTACTTGTGGGAAGAGCATATATTCTTCAAAGTGATTTTGCAGAGTCAAGTTTGATTTCTGCCAAATTTATTTTGTCCAGTGCCCAGAGGATGCTCAAGGGGTCTCTGTGCCTCTCGCACTGGGGGATGCTTGGGAGGGATTTGGGGGGATTTTTCCTGTCCCTGTCACCCCAGGCCATTCCCCAGGGGGTGTCCCTGTCCCTGTTACCCCAGAGCATTCCCCAGGGGGTCTCCCTGTCCCTGTCACCCCAGGCCATTCCCCAGGGAGTGTCTCTGTCCCTCTCACCCCAGGCCATTCCCCAGGGGGTGTCCCTGTCCCTGTCACCCCAGGCCATTCCCCAGGGGGTCTCCATCATTCTCACCCCAGGGAATGCCTGGGGGGTCTCCCTCCCTCTCACCCCTGCGCCAGGGGGTGCTCGGGGCAGTCTCTGTCCCTCTCAGCCCAGGGAATGCTCGGGGGTCTCTGTCCCCTTGCCCTGGGGGATGCTCGGGGGGTCTCCATCCCTCTGGCCTCAGGCAATGCCTGTGCAGGGCTGGAGACCAGGGGCTCCGAGTCCCTCTCACCACTGAGGGTGCTCGGGGCTGGGGGGGGTCTCCGACCTTCTGGGGAGGCTGGGGGGGTGTCTGTCCCTCTCAGCCCTGCTGTGACCCCACCCAAACATCATCGGGGTCAGAGGGACAGAGACACCCCCAAATCCCCAGAAGGGCTGAACCTGGGGTTTGGTTTGGGGCTGAGGATTTAGGAAGGGGATGGAATTGGGGCTGGGGTTGGAGTTGGGGCTGAGAGTTGGATTAGAGCTGGGATTGGGGTAAAGGCTAGACATGGGATTAAATCTAGGGCTGGGGTTGGGATAGATGAGTTTGGGACTGGGATGAGAATAAATACAGAACTGTGAGTGTGTCTAAACATGGAGTGAGACTGAGACCAGGATCAGGGTCAGGTTTGGGATTGAGCTCACCCAGAGCGGCACAGGGGGGATGTCACAGTGGGAAGGTTGGGGAAAATCCTGGTTTGGGGAAAAACAGGTGTGAATGCCTTGGGTTGCGGATTCCTCCCACCCATGTCCATTTCTAGAAGTCACCTGATGTCCAAAAATCAAGTGTGAATTAAAAAAAGCCACCAGGAGTTTCCCATTTCCAGTCTCATCCCTCTTGGGTTATAGTTGGTCCCCCATCTCAGGGCTGGTGGGGATCCCATGGGTCCTGGGGATCCCTCCTCTCCAGGGTCCTGCTTTTGGATTCTGGGAGGTTCTGCGGTGCCAAGGTCCCAGCCTCCCCTTAATCCAGCCACTTGGGGTTCCCCCTTCTTCGCACCACCCTGCCCTGGATTAGGGCAAATTTGGTTGAAACCCTCCAAAAGGAGTTTCCTCTAGAATGCCGATTCAGCAGCCCCACCCTCAGCCAATTCGGGAAAATATTTCTGTGGAGAAAAGTCTAAAAAAACTTTATTTTAAAGGCAAAGCATTCACCAGCACAAAATTTGAACATTATTAAGCAATAAAACCTCCTGCTGTTCCAAAACAGATGACAAACTTCGAAAGTCCCTCCTTTGGTTGTAGCTCCGGGCACTCAGCGTCTTATCAGTGTCTTATCAGTGTCTTATCAGTCTCTTATCAGTCTATTATCAGTCTCTTATCAGTCTCTTATCAGTCCATCCAGCGCTGGAAATGCCTCCTCGGCTCAGGCCCATCCCGGTGGGCCTCAGGTGGGAGGTGCCGGTGGTGTTCTGGTTGTTCAGTCCAGAGCAGGTTTAAACAGCTCCAAAGAAAAAGAAAAACCACAGTCCAGGGAACTTCTCTGCCTCAGAGGCCTAAAAACTGACTAAAAGCAAAGGAGAGCTCCATCCCGCTGTCTGTCCATCCAGCACCTGGAATGTAGAGGAGTGAGTACAGTTGCCGAAAACAAACTGCATTCTCTTCCTCCTCCCCTTTGCTCTCAGAACCAGCCTTGAAGGTGCAGAACTCATTTCTGGGCTAAACAGACCGATGGGGTACGAGCATCATGAAGTCACCCCAGGACACACCCCTGTGAGGGTCAGGGGGTCCCGTCCCTGCCTCATCTCCAGGCTGCCGGGGTTCCCCCAGCTCTGGTATTGCCCCTTCCCTTCTCCCTGCCCCAGGGGTCCCCCGTTCCACAGCCCCGGCTCTCACGGGGATCCCCAAAACCAATGTCCCGCCCCGTCAGTACCGGGCCATCCCCACGTGGACCCCCCAGGACCCTCCCGAGGGGCGATTGCGTCTCCTCTCCCCCTGAAAAAGCTCCTCTTAGGGAGCCTGGAGATATCCGGGGCTCAAGTCCGGGATCTGCCAGCTCCGAACACTCTCCAAAGAAATCCTCCTGAAGACCCCTGGCTGGAGTTATTTGGGAATTTAGCTACTTGAGCTGGGCTTCTTGTAGGACTTTTAGCAGCCTTGTATTCCTCACCTTGGAGTAAATGAACTTTATCAGTCAAGCTGATATCATTTTCTCCCTTTCCTCCAGTGATTTTAACAAACTTTTCAAGGAAGGAAAACAAAATATTTTCTTTACACTGGCCACTCAAACAGCCATTTTCTTCATCGTTTCTCCAGTAAGTTCCCTAGGAGGAAGGAGGGACTGTGTCCAAGTTTCCAAGAGGTCTTTCAGAAAGAACCACAACCTCCTCAGTGGAAGGAATCATGCTGTTTTCAAAGGCACTTGGGGTCAGAGAACAGTGCCCTGAACTCACTGTGCCAAAATAATATGGCAATATGGTCAAGAAAATTGTTAGAGAGATGCCTCTGCCCCAATTAAGGTGATAACGAGACCAAATCCAAGGCAGATTTTATTGAACAGTAAATGTGAGTTAGAGAGAGCGATGGAAAGAAAGAGAAAAGGGGGAAGAGCAAGGGAATGACAGGGACAGAGACCTCCCCTGGAGCAGGACAAGTGTGACATTGTCCCCTGTGTGTGTGGCCTTCCCAGGGTGGGGGTTTTACAGCTGAGCCAGTTTGGGTAAGGGGGGTGGTGTTCACCCCCTGAGCAGGGATTACCCCACTGTTTCAGGTTGCAATGTAAGATGTAACCAAATGCACTTTTCCAATCCTCATCCTCATAAACTGCTATAAACAGGCGGGGCAGTGTTCTTTATCTCTTCCATGACTCACCCCTGATAACGCACTCCAAGGGAGACATCTTCTGTGAATAGGCCATTGAGTGTCACTGCAGGACTGATAAAATTCCATCATCCCAATGTGGGATGCTCTGCCCAGGGGGAGGATCCAAGCATTCCTACTTGGATAGAAGCTGAGCCTTACACCAGGAGCAGCTTGCCTACTTGATTGCCAGAGGACAAGAGCTCCATAACCACCACTGGACATCCAGAGGAAAACCAGACCCTTCTACAAGATCACTGCTTTGACAGAATCACGTTCATCTCTCCAACAGTACTGCAACCATCATTTAATGGGACTGCTGCCACCACCCTGACCAACAGGGTGTCAGGTTCTATCCTGACTCTGTCAGTTTAAGGCAGTGTTTCTATATCATTTCCTTGATCTTCATTTTGTTTTTAAATAGTTATTCTGGCTTAGACCGTTCCCCAGGTTTGCCTTCAAACCAGTACAAAAAACAATGTGCTCATCTGTTGTTTTCCACCAAAACAGAATTTCCCATCCCCAAACCTTTGCCAGATGGAAGAGGAGGCTACAAGGAAAAGGAACATGCTCCGGGACACCCGGGCAGGTGAGGAGAAAATCAGTGCCCCTTTCCCCCTCTCTCCTGCTCCATCTCCCAGCCGAGCACAGCCCCTGGCTGCAGGACAAACCCATGGTCAACGCCGTCCTGCTGGGGATGCACTGGGGGGATCTCCTTCCCCTTCCCTCTGGCATGGAGACAAATCCCATCCTGTCTTTGTCCTTCCTCCCCGAGACAAGGAGCTGAGGATGGAGACCAGGGAGGAAAAATCCCCATGGCAGAACCTCATAGAAGAGGCTGTTTTGAGCAGCTCCGCGGCACAAGAATCCAACAGGGAGGAAAAGCCAGAGTGATCCCACAGGAGGAGGGTGTGCAAGTCCAGCCCAGTGTGCTCTGAGGAGGAAAGACCCACCCTGAGCCAGGAAGCTGGGCAGAGCTTCAGCCAGTGCTCGGAGCTGGTGGCCCATGGGCAGCTTCATGATGGGGAGAAGTCTTACAAATGCTTGGAGTGTGGCAAGATCTTCAGGCAGGGCAAATACCCTGATTAGCCACCAGATGATTCACACTGGGAAATGGGCTTCTAAATGTGGGGAGTGTGGGAAGGGCTTCAGCTGCAGCTCTGCCCTTGTCAACCACCAGTGGATTCACACCAAGGAGAGGCCCTTCCGCTGACCTGACTGTGGGAAGGGCTTCAACCACAACTCCAAGCTCATCATCCACCAGCACATCCACACTGAGGAGAGGCTGTACCAGTGTCCCACATGTCAGAAGAGGTTTCAGAGCAGCTCCAATCTCCTCCTGCATGAGCGGATTCACGCGGATGAGAGGCCCTTCCGCTGCCCTGATTGCGGGAAGGGCTTCAACCGCAAATCCACCCTCGTCACCCACCGGTGCATCCATACTGGGGAGAGGCCCTACGAGTGTCCCCACTGTGGGAAGAGCTTCTCAGACCGGTCATTCTTTAACTGGCAACAATGGAGGCACCAGTAAGGGAGGCCTTATGAGAGCCCTGACTGCAGGTGGAGCTTCATGCACTGCTCCATCGCCATCCCCATTGGAGGACCCACAATGGTCAGAGCCCTGGTGACCCACATTCCTTGAGATACACAGTGGGAAGTGATATGTGTTCCTTCTTTGCCTCTTAGTGTCTTTTGATTTATCTCCCTCCCTTCATAACACAAATAATCAGGGTAAAAATCCACCCAATTCATCAAAGGCATCCAAAGCCTCACATTTTACTTGTGTTTTGAGGGAAACTTTGATTCTTGGTGATATCTGGGAGGATATGGGGGGGGTTGGGGGTATTTAGTTTGGTTTTCTTTATTTCTTGGTACTCCAAAAGATGAGAGGGATTGATCTGTCAGCTCAAAACCACTCAATGCTAATGAAAACTACTCAATCCCACCCCAAAATTCCTCAATTCCACATCCCCTGGGGATGGAATTAGATTGGGTGAAGTGGGATGCAAATCAGAAGGGATAAGATGGGCATTGGGTGGGGAAGGATGGGTGGGATGTGGTTTGGGAGGTGTGAAATGGGGGAAATACATCTTGGGAAGGGGGTCATGATATCCAGGAGTGGTGGGATGGGTTGGGGTTGGGACTGGGGAGGTGGGCTGGGGTCCGGAATGAGGCAGCTGAAGTTTGGGGATGATGAAGGGAACGGAAGTCCGTTACTGAGTGAGTTCTTGGATATTCCATGTTCGTGAAGAGATGCTGGGGTATCTCACATTTCTGAGGTGGTTTTGGTGCACTCCCCAGCTCTTGGGGGTTTCCTGAGGGCAGCTCCATGGAGCCCCATTGCCAGGGGTGGTTGCCATGGGCACGAGCTCAGGGATGTAGCCAGAGTCTGTATCGGTGCTGGAGAGCAGAGAAATGATGAATGGCCCCAGACAACTCCAGTGTGTGTTTGGAGACCTGTGAGCTTACTGAGGAGAGGTCAACAGCAATCCCCAGGAGAGATGCACCTTAGACTCCGGGTGTTCCTCACAGCTCAGGGTGAGGAAAGAAGCTTCCCCCATGGTGCATTGCAGCACTATATTAATTTATCCCAATTCTTTCCTCCCTATTGGCCCGTTGGCCTTTCCCACCCCTTTTACCCTTATATGTTCATGTTCTGGTGAGTTCTCCCTTCCCTGTAATCCCATTGGTTTTTGTCTCTGGCTATCCACTCTAGCATTTCCTATTGGTCCCTTCCCTGTGTACCACCCGTGAGCCCTCAGACCATTGGATCCCTGATGCTCTTCTCCACCCTCTCTTTTCCTCATTTATAACCTAGACCCACCTTTGGCTTTGTCTTTGGCCCTGGACCTTTTCAGCGTGAAAAGGTCCTGAAATAAAGCACATTGGAACTGCATGCCTGGAACCTCCCATGTCTTCACTGCCGCCCTTCTCCATGTGTGTGTCTGTTTGTATGTGTGTCTGTGTGTGTGTGTGTGTCTGTGTGTCTGTGTGTCTGTGTGTGTGTGTGGGTGTGTGTGGGTGTGTGCATGGGCTCTCATGTCTCCTGCCTGTTGGTGCAAGATGCTCTCAGGGAAGTTGCATCTACCACCACCGCAGACCACAACAGTGGCACCCGAACAGGGACATTCATCTGGTACCCCTGAAGAGCATCTCCAGCATGGCTGTAATCTAAGTCGCCTTTGGGTCAGCCACTAGCCTAAGACAACCTCTGAGTTTTATCTGGGCATGCTGAGGGGAGAGACCTGCAACCCTCCCAGAGTCGTGAGCTGGAGGATTGCTTTCCTTGACACACCTCCACGAGATCCTTTGTTGACACACTGCTGGTGAGTATGTTTCAGTCAGAGTCACCCTTTTCTTTTGTTTTCTCATTTTAACTTATGGGTGGAAAGACTGCAGAATGGGCACAAAACTCGTTCCACAATGGGAGATTTATATCCAAGTTACATTAGCCCTAGTTGCTCGGGAAATTCATTTTTCAAAGGGGAATTTGAAAGCTTTTGTTCATTTTCCTTTCAAATATTTTATGTTACAAAGGAATCAGTTTTATCACTTGAGGTTTGGGATATGGTTGGGATCAAGTTATTGATTTTGCAAATGGAGGGGAATTTTAAAGTGGAGAAGTTTTATTGTCTTTTTCATTCCATTTATGGCAAAAAGTTTTATCTTCTTTCATGTTCTATTTATGATTCAGTTTAAAAATCAGAGGAAATTTGGGAAAACTTTTGGGTCCCCACTTCAAAACCCCTTCCCCTTCATCTCCCCTCAAGCTCTTAAACCCTTTTCCCTGCCTGAGGAGCAATCAGCAGGTGGATGTCGCTATTCAGCACAGGGTTACTGCTGTCTCCCTCATGCCTCCCAGTCTCCTCTCACCCCTTACCCGGACGGCACTGGCCATGCTGCTCTGGACCTTCCCCTCAACTTTTCTCCTATTCCTGCATACGCTCTTTCGTCTCCCTCAGTGGCCATTACCCCACAAAATGGTGCTGGTACGTTGCCAGCCCTGCCATTTTGTCCCCTCCTGATCCAAGTTTTCCCACCCTTGCACCCCAAAATGGCCACTTTCCCACCTCTCCTCTGGCCTTTCCTGCTCCTCCATAATCAGGCTCCTCCCCTTTGACACGCTCCCCTCCACCCATGGCGTCAATGTCCGCTCCTGTATCAGGATCACCCCTTTTCATCAGTGCTACCCTTCTCGATGCAGGCCCTGCCTCTCCCCTCATGGTCTCCACCTTCTCCACCCCGGGCTCCACCCCTGGTGGCCATGACACTTCTGGCTCCCACATCACTGAGGCTGGAAGTGGACATGATGGTGACTGGAAGGCAGCCACCTAGGCTGCCAGTAGCCCACGACCCAGGGCCGCACTGGTTATCCAGGAGCACTGCTCCTCTACCAGCAGGCACTCCTCCTCAGCAGAAGACAGTGATTCCACAGACTCTAACACCAAGCCTGAGGATGACTGGGCAGGGGTGTGGGAACAAGCTGCTAGGGAAGGTGATTGGGAGATGGCAGGGAGATTGCAGACCCTGGAGGCCCCTGTCCAATCCAAAAGAGGGAGGAACCCAAAGCAGGAATTCATGCCTGAGAGGAAGTGTTGCAAGGCATGCAGAGACTGTGAGAGGGGTCCCTGTCCTACAAGAATAACGAGCCTTGCCAAAAGATGTGATGACAAGCACAAGCAGCATGGAAAAGAAAACAAAAGATGCGGTGTATCGATGCAACCAATAACCTGAAAAAGAAAACAGCTCTACACTGCCTGAAAAATACAACTTCCTATTGGTCTTGCATTCCACAAAAAAAGACAATGTTTAATTAGGTCCTACTCATCCAATTATTTCAGTTGTATCCTAATCTTATGTACTATTTCCTTTTTGAGTTAATAATTTAGTACTATTATGACTTATAGCTATTGTTATGTTAGTTATTATCCCTTATTTTGTAAGGTGCTTGCAGAAATCCATAGGGGAAGCCTTCTAATTAAATAGAAAAGAGGAGTTGTGGGGGCCTGTGAGCCTACAGGGGGGAGGGCAACACCAATGCCCTGGAGAGATGCACCTTAGGCTCTGGGCATTCCTCATAGCTCAGGGTGAGGAAAGAAACTTCCCCCATGGTGCTCTACAGCACTACGGTAATTTGTCCCAGTTCTGTCCTCCCCATTAGCCCCTTGGCCTTCCCTACCCCTATTACCCTCATATATTCATGTTCTAGAGAGTTCTCCCTTCCCTGTCTTCCCATTACTTGATGTCCCCACCTATCCACCCTGGCATTTTCTATGAGTCCCTTTCCCTGTATACCACCCCTAAACCCTTAGATTCCTGATGATCTCCTCCACTCCCTCTTTCCCTGTATTTATACCCTAAACCATCCTTTATCTTTAACCCCTGCACCCCAGAAGCATTTGACCAAAAAAAACCCCTCGATAGAACTCCATGCCTGGATGCTCCCACATCTCAACTGCTGAGCTGTTGCTGTGTGTGTGTGTGTGTGTGTGTGTGTGTGTGTGTGCATTTTTGTGTGTTTGTCTGTGTGTGTGTGTGTGTGTGTGTGTATGTGTGTGTGTATGTGTGTGTGTATGTGTCTGTGTGTCTCTGTGTCTCTGTGTGTGGGTGTGTGTGTGTATGTGTGTGTGTGTCTGTGTGTGTGTCTGTGTGTCTGTGTGTCTGTGTGTCAGTGCTGGTGCTCTCAGGGCTCCTGCCCGTTGGCACAAGGTTGTGTCCACCACCACCATAGACCACAATAATAACTCCTTTTCTTCATTTACTCTGTGGTGTAAATGAGCCATTCAGTCTAATCATGACCAGAATCAATCAGAGCTGTATTTATATAAATTTATCTGGTATTCAGTCTTTAATCCTGCAGGACAAATTGTGTAAAAGTTCAATTCCACCAGTCCACTCCTTTACACCTTTGACAAAGTCTGGGGCAGGGATTGGATCCAGCTGTACACAGTCTCCTCTTTTAGAAGGAATTTTAGAAGTCTAGGGGCCCTGCAGGGGTTTGAGGATCCATGGTGGCTGCTGGGTATCATTTCTCCACCCCATGTCTCAGCAGGAGTTTCTCCAATAAAGAAATAAAGCTTTTGCCTGAAGCTCCCACTGTGCCCATGACAGGAACCCCTGTGAGTGTCTGGGACATCGTGGCCTTTTGGCAGCCTGGGGACTCCTGGGATGACACCGTGGAGCCCCCGTGAGTGCCTCTGACAAATCAGTGCCTGAGCAGCCCAGGGTGCCCTGGGATGTCACCATGGAATGGCTGTGACTGCCTCTGACCACAGGGCCCTTTATAATTCCCAGAAAGTCCTGGGAGGTCTCTATGGACACCCTGTCTCTGCCTGTGACATTCCAGCTCTGGAACAGCCTGGAGACTCTTGGAAAGTTCCCATGGAAACTCTCTGAGGGCCTGTGACAAATCTGACCCTTAGCAGGCAACCATCACCAAGACCCTGTTGCTCTGGACAGTTTCCAGGGCAACCATCACCAGCCCCTGTTGCTATGCTCAGTCCCTTGGAAGCTCCATGGAGACCCCATGCCAGGGGTGGTTGCCATGGACACCAGCTCAGGCCTGCAGCCAGAGCCCGTTGCCATGGCAACCATTGGCAGTCCCATCCCCAGGCTCATGGGATCCCAGAACCACAGAATTGGCTGAGCTGGGAGGGACCCATCAGGATCCTCCAGTCCAACTGCTGGCCCTGCACAGGACACCCCAACAATGCCAGCCTGGGCCTGGCAGGGCTGTCCAAACGCTGCTGGAGCTCAGAGAGCCCTGGAGCTGGGACCCTTCCCTGGGGAGCCTGGGCAGGGCCCCAGCAGCCTCTGGGCAAAAACCTTTTCCTGACATCCAACCTGAGCCTGCCCTGACTCAGCTGCACCTGTTCCCTCCACTCCTGTCCCTGGGAACCAGAGGGAAGAGGCTCCCACAGCCCCAGCCAGGGACCCGCTCCCAAGGCTGTTGCCATGGCCACCAGGGCTGGGACTGGCTGGGATGCTCGGTTTCCAGGGGCCAGGGTTCAGAAATGGGATTCCCCAATTTCCTGCTCCTGCTAAAACCATGCTGCCACTCACTGCCCCCCCGCCTCCCATGGAAAGCACAAAAGGCAAAAATCCCACCGTGGGATGAGAAAAATTTATTGGGAACAGCAACCAGATAAGGAACAAACAGGAACAGCAACAACACTGATAACAGAAAGAATCAGAAAAATTAATTAGAGGGAAAACTACAACACCACTGACTGTCTCTTTCCAACCACATGTTCACTCCTGCCTGGAAAGGACACTCTTCTCCTCGGAGGAGGGAGAGAG
The DNA here is from genome assembly GCF_028551555.1 of Melozone crissalis. NCBI lineage: Eukaryota > Metazoa > Chordata > Aves > Passeriformes > Passerellidae > Melozone > Melozone crissalis. The sequence continues at coordinate 16,255,793 of NW_026535824.1, forward strand.
ACAGTCCCTTTCCTACCCCTAGCAACAACCTGATATGGAAGTGGATATAATGACACAACCATGGCCAGACCCTCATGTTCTTGGACCTGCATCATGTCATTGGCAGGGACAGGAAGAGGGATAGGTGTCTTCCAAGCATTGATGACAGGGAACATGGATCACCAGGGCTCTTCCCAAAGGGGATCCTCCAGTGGGGGATGAAACTGGAGCAGTGCAAGAAGCTTTTCCTGCAGTGGGGGCATTTGCAGGGCTTCCCTTACTGGTGCCTCTGTTGGTGTTTGATCAAATGAGAGCTCTGGGTGAAGCTCTTCCCACACCTGGGACACTCGTAGGGCCTCACCCTGGTGTGGATGCACCAGTGGGTAACAAGGCTGATGTTTTCTCTAAAGCCCTTCCCGCACTCAGGGCAGTGGAAGGGCCTCTCCTCTGTGTGAATCCGCTGGTGCCTGACGAGAGTGGAAGTGGTGTGAAACATTTTTGGACGCTCGAGGCACTCGTAGGGCTGTTCCCTGGTGTGGATGCGTTGATGGGTGACGAGCTCAGAGCCGCACCTGAAGACCTTCCCACACTCCAAGCACTTGTAGGGCTTCTCCCCATCGTGAAGCTGCTCATGCACCACCAGCTCCAAGCCCTGGCTGAAGCTCTGTCCACCTTCCTGGCCCAGGGTGGGTCTTTCCTCCTCAGAGCAACCCAGGCTGAGTTTGGTGCCCCTCCTCCTGAGCGACCTCTGGGACTTTTCCTCTCCACTGGATTCCTGCACAGTAGAGCGGCTCAAAGTGGCCTCTTCCATGAGGTTCTGCTGTGGGGATTTGCCTTCCCTGGTCTCCATCCTCAGCTTCTTGTCTGGGGGAGGAAGGACAAAGAGAGGATGAGATTTGCCTCTGTGCCACAGGGAAGGGGAAGGAGATTCCCCCAGTGCTTCCCCAGCAGGACGGCATTGGCAGTGGGGTTGTCCTGCAGCCGGGGGCCGTGTTGGGCTGGGAGATGGAGCAGGAGAGAGGGGGAAAGGGGCACTGACTTCCTCCTCACCTGCCTGGGTGTCCTGGGGCATTGTCTCAGTTTGAATAGGCAGGTGTCTGCTAAGGAAGGCAAGAGCCTCCCTTGAAATGGAAAAATGTAAACAACCTCCTTCCGAACTCTTATATATTTGAAATTATGGGGCTCTACTATAAAAGATATGGGACTAGGAATAACAGTTATATAGCAGGAAAATTAAAATGTAAATGCAATAGTACAAAGAAAAAACACTGACAGATTCAGAATACGACCTGACACCCTGTAGGTCACAGTCATGGTGGCAGTCCCAATAAACGGTGGCTACAGTCCGTCTGCAGTGGCAGGTGTGGCTCTGTTGAAGCAGGGATCCTTTAGGAGGGTGGGGTTTTCCTCTGAAGATCCAGTGGTGGTGGTGTTGGGCCTCGTCTTCCTCTGGGAATCCAGTGGAAAAGGCTGACTCTGGTCTTCCAGCCCTCTGATTATATCCAGGTAGGAATGCTTGCCTCCTCCCTCTGGGCGGAGCTTCTCACAATGGGATGATGGAATTTTATCAGTCCTGCAGTGGCACTCAATGGCCCATTAACAGAAGATATCTCCTGGGAGGGAGGATGGGTTGTAGAAGAGATAAAGAAAACTGCCCAATTAACAGAAGATAACTGCCCCATTAGATAGGAATAGAATACACGCCCCATGTCCGACCTAAGACAGCTGGGAAATGCTTTGCAGTATTCTGTGTCTGTGTGTCTGTGCTCATGTGTATTTTACACTCAAAGTCCCCCAAATTTCCAAGCGTTTTTCCCAGAGGTATTGGTTTGTCCCTGTGTCCATCTGCACCTCCCTGTGTCACTCTGTCACTGTCACGTCCACACATCTCTGAGCCCACTGGAACCTCCCAGGTTTTCACTGAATTCCTCTCTCCTGCCCTCCAGCACCAGCAATGCCCATGGCAGGGAGCTCAGAGCAGGAGCAGCCAGGCCAGGGCTAACGCCAGGATCAGGAGCACCTGGCAGAGGCAGGAGGAATCCCCCATTCCAGGGGGTGCAAGGGGGGCACCCGTGTCCCCTCTCAGCCCTAGGGCTACAAACCAGGGAGGAGATGCCTCAATTGCCTCAGCTGAATTGCTTCCCTTAGCCCTTGGCCTGGGAAGTCTCTGGCTGGAGGACAATCTCTAGAGGAGAGTTTCCCCAAGGAAGAGCAAAGAAAGGAATTGTTTCTTCCCTTTCCCTCATCCCTGCCCCTTGTGCTGATTTTCTTGGCATCTCTTAGCAAAAAAGCATCAGGAATGAGGTGTTTCCCAGGGTCAGTTCCTAAATAGGGCCAAAGGAAGGTTTTCTGCCAGGGAAAAAGTGACAAATGTGGGATTTGTTCAGACATTTGAAAACATGACAGTTTCTAAGCACTGGAAATCCAGAGACTATAAAAACCAGAGTTTGCAGTTGTAATGGTCCATTGTCCTCCCTCTTCCCACTGCTGATTTGTCACATCCCAACTCCAGAGGAGCAGATTATGGAAAGAAGACCTGTAGGGAGTGTTGGAGGCCTAATCCCAGAAACTAGAAGAAAGAGTGAAATCAGGAAAAGATTTCCAGTTGTTTTCTTATCATATTGTCCACAAATAGCTCTGCAGTCCATATGCAATATCCAGATGAAGAGGCACGTTCCTGGTTTTTAATGCCAAATTGCAGTACTTCGGCAATTCTTTCTGGATGAGAACAAACCACAGGCCAATAATTGACCCACTTCAGTTCCCAAATCAGAAATCATTCAACTTCTACCAAGTTGTCTTCCTCTGCAGGTGTCCCAGATTGCAAGGCAAGATGGATTCTATTTGCCATCTGTATGGCAGTTTTCCTTATCTCTTCCACAACCACTCCTCCCTCCTGGGGGGACATCTGCTGATAACAGGCTATTGAATGTCACTGCATGGCTGATAAGAACTACAGCATCCCGTTGAGAGATGCTCTGCCCAGAGGGAAGAGCCAAACATTCCTAACTGGATAAAATCTGGAGATTCTGGAATAGCAGCACAGCTTCTCCCCTGGATTTCCCAGAGGAACAGCAGCTGCCTCTTCTTCCACTGGATCCTCATAGAAAGACTACACCCTTTTCTACAGGACCCCCTGCTCTAACAGAACCACACCTGACACTCCAGGAGGACTGCAGCCACATTTCCAATTGGATTGCTACCAGTACCCTGACCAACAGGGTGTCAGGTTGTGTTCTGACTCTGTCAGTGTTGCTTTAATTTACTGCATTGTTGATTTTATCCTTTTAATTTCTTCCCCATTATATAACTGTTATTTCCTGCTCCCATACTTTTTATTTTTTGCCTGAGAACCCCATAATTTAAAATCATAACAATTCAGAAGGGGAGGGTTCACATTCTCCATTTCATGGGAGGCTCCTGCCTTCCTTAGCAGGCACCTGTCTTTCCAAACCAAGACAGCAGGACAGAAGACACTTTGATTCCTTTTGTCCCAAGTTTCTCCTGAGTTCATGACTTCACATGAACTGGAATGGTCCCAACAGCACAAAAGCAGCCACAATGAGCAGGATCAAATCCCCAGGTCACCATTAAATGTACTCGATCCACGCCTTCCACAGTCTAGCAGCAATTCCTGCCTCTGCCCCAGCTCTGGCTCAGCCTGAGCGGCATCGCTCTGGTGTGTGCGGGGCCGGGTCCTGCAGGACACAGCTCTGGGAGCCGCTCTGTGTCCCGCAGCTTCGGCATCTCAGGCGCCGCTCCACAGCTGCGGGGCTGTGGCACCACTGTTCCATGGCTGTAGTTCCTGTGCCACCACTGTTCCATGAGTGTAGTTCCTGTGCCACCACTGTTCCATGGCTGCAGTTCCTGTGCCACCACTGTTCCATGGCTGTAGTTCCTGTGCCACCACTGTTCCATGAGTGTAGTTCCTGTGCCACCACTGTTCCATGGCTGCAGTTCCTGTGCCACCACTGTTCCATGGCTGTAGCTCCTGTGTCACCACTGTTCCATGGCTATAGGTCCTGTGCCACCACTGTTCCGCCTTTTCCATGCTCACTCCACTGCTGCTCAAAAGCTGTGCTGTGCTGTTTCTGCACGGTTCCTCAGCTCCTGCACCACTGCTCCACTGCTGCTCCAACACTGCTCATCTCCCACTGTTCCACTGCTCCTTCTCTGCATTTCCCTTGCTCCCCTGTTGTTCCACGGCTGCTGCTTCTGTTCTAGTGCTGCTGCCACAGCTGTGATGTGACAGAGAGGGGAACGTTTGGGCAGCAACCACTGTGGTGTCACAGAGACTGGGACAACGGGACTGCCACAGCTCTGGTGTCGTGGAGAGGGGAATGTTGGGGTGGCTGCTGCTGTAGTGTCATAGAAGGTGCAACTGGGGCTGCCACCACTAAGGTGTCACAGAGAGGGGAACGTTGTGGCTGCCACCACAGTGGTATCACACACACACATGAGAATGCTGTGGCTGCCTCTGCTGTGGAGTCATAGAGAGGAGAACATTGGGGCTGCCTCTGCTGTGGAGTCATAGAGAGGAGAATGTTGGGGCTGCCAAAGCTGCGGTGTCACAGATAGGGGTATCTGGGCCTTCCACTGCTGTGGTGTCACAGAGAGGGGGACTTGGGGCTGCCACAACTATGATGTCACAGAGAGGGAAATGTTGGGGCTGACAGTGCTAGGGTTCCACAGACAGGGGATTTCTGGGGCTCCCACCACTGTGGTATCATAGAGAGGGGAATGTTTGGGCTGCCATCCTTGTGGGCTCAAAGATAGGGTAATCTTGGGGCTGCTACCCCTGTGGTGTCCTACAGAAGTCAATGTTGGAACTGCCAACTCAGTGGTATCACAGAGAGGGGAATGTGGGGGAGTCACTGCTGTGGTGTCACAGGGGAGCATTTGGGGCTGCCACCCCTGTGGTGTCACTGAGAGGGCAATATAGGGGTTGCCACTGTGGTGCTGTCATAGAGAGGAGAACGCTGCAGGTGCCACCTCTGTGGTGTCACAGAGAGAGAGGGGAACGCTGGGGTTTCAATTGCTTTGGTGTCATAGACAGGGGAACATTGGTATTGCCACTGCTGTCATGTCACAGACAGGAGAACTTTGAGGTTGCCACCACTGGGATGTCACTGACAGGGCAATGCTCGGTCTTGAACATCGGTGGTATCATAGAGAGGGCAACATTGGTGTTGCACCACTGTTGTGTCACAGATATGGGAACACTGCCAAACTTCCCCTGGTGCTGTGCCCACTCCAGTGCTGCTCCTCTGTGACACTGCAGGGCCTCCTGGGGACATTGTCACATTGTGACAATGGGACTATAGGGGCCCTGTGACACTCCAGGGTCTTGTAGAATCCACGGAACCAAGAGGAGACTGTGAAACTCTGGGACTTCATGGAACCATACATTGTGATACCTCAGGGCCTCATTCTTTCCAGAAATCCTTGTGACACTGCAGAACTAAATGGAACCAAGGGGACATTGTGACACTGTGGAGTTCATGGAACTGAGGGGATGCTCTGAGACTCTGGTGCCTAAAGTTGCTCAGGAACCATTGTGACACTGTGGCTTGTGGAACCAAAGGCACATTGTGACACTGTGGGGTCTCATGGAATCCAGAGGCCCTTGTGACTCAGTGAGGCCAGTTGGAACCAACAATCCATTGGGATCTCCCAGAACCTTGTGGTGTCCAGGGATCTTTGTGACATTGTGGGGCCTCATGGAACCAAAGGGACACTGGGACACTGTGTGATCTCAGGGAACCAAGGGGACTCAGAGACACTGTGGGGCCTCCTGGCTCTCAGTCATTTCTGACACTTGTGTCCATCTACAAGGGGGCAAAACTCAGCAGCTTGAGCCTGTTGATCCAGAATATTCCTATCTCCATGGAGGGTGTTCTTGCCAGTTATGGAGCTTTGTGTTCTCTCTGTGCTCTCTGGGGGAATTGCATCCTACAGGAGACCCCAGCCACTCCAGTAGCTGACACCACAGAGCCTCCTGTGGGGTGCGGGCAGAGGCATCTTTCACTCCATTATCTTGCTCAGAGCCCATCCAAGCTGGAATGTTTCCAAGGATGGGGCATTCACTGGCTCTCCATCAGGGCTAATGGAGAAAGCAGAGCACTGGGGGAGGCAGCAGGGAGAGCAGACGGTTGCTGGGTGAGCGAGGGAAGAGGATGAGTGCAGAAGGCACCGCCCACCAGGAGGCCACCAGACAGAGCCGTGAAGCCTCCCCAGATGAGGGTGACCTGCCCAGGGAGTGCCCTGCTGCCCCCGAGGACTGTGCTGCCACCCTTGGCAGAGGTGTTTGCCCAGCAGGATGTCCCCTGGTCACCCGGGGCTGTGCCGCTGCCCCAGGCAAGAGGGCGCTGTCAGCTGAGTGCGCCGTCCCTGGGGTCAGTGGTGGAGGCGCCCCGAGCAGCCTGGCTGTGTTAAATGAGCACCCTGAAGCCCCTCCGTGCCCTGCCATGGCTGCCAAGACTCCTGAAAGCACTGGCGGCTGTGCAGCTGTGCCCTCTGCTGCCCCTTGTTCTGCCCTGCTGGCAGAAACTGCCGCAACCGCCCAGGAGCAGCACGGGTTGTCAATGGAGTGCGCTGCTGCTGATCCAGAGGGTGGAGAGATGTCATGCTGCAGAGTCACATTGAACAGGCACTCTGCCACTCTGCTGTGCCCTGCTGCCACAGCTGGAACCCCAGAAACAGCACTTGGTAGCAGCAGCGAGGCGCTTTGCCCCTGCAGCCGCTGCAAGGCACCCAGCTGCCACCACTGTGAGATGCCTTGCTCCTGCAGGACAGTGCCTGGCCATGGAGTGGGGTTTGCTGCCCCTCCACCAAGCCTGCCATACCAGCTGAGGTCTCAGAAGCAGTGCCCAGCCCCTGTGAGATTCCAGCTCCTCTGTGCCATGCTGCTGCCCCTGTAGCCATCTCTGCCTGCGGTGGAACCACCTCTCTGTGCTTTGCTTTGACTGAAAGCGCCCCTACAGTTGTGCCCAGCCACGGCGAGACAGTGCCCGGCCCCGGCGGGAAAGCGCCCTGGCACTGTAAAGGGGTGCCTGGCTGAGGAGCCGTTCCTGGCTGCTATGGAGCTGCCCGTGCCTGTTGCCAAGCTTTACCTGGCTGCTGGGAGACTCCCAGCTGCTGTGGAACACCTGGCTACCATCAAGCCGTAACTGTCGCTCCATGTCCTGCTGTCAACTGCTGTGAAAAGGTGTCGGCTGAGTGGTTCGCATGGGGAAGGTCACCAGGGGGTTCCCCAGGCGGGTGCCCCACCTTGGCCAGCACCCAGCAGCAAGCTTAGAATTGGTGCAAACCAGGGGAATCAGACTGTTTAATTAAAGCATCACAAAGGCCTGAGATGGGTGTTGATGGAATGTGATTTCTGCCCAGTGCTCTGAATGTCAAAGTGAAGAAATTCAATGAAATGCAGGCAAATGGCAGGTGCTACTATGACTCTCCTAAGGCAGTGTTTGAGAGTATAGTTACAAACGGGGCATTGGTGCAGAGATTGCACCTCCTCGTGGTCCTGCTGGATACCCTGGGTAATGTAACCCAATCGATCTCTGCCCCAGCACAGAGGCAGTGGGGAACGTTTGGCGCCAAAACTGAAGCGGTCCAGCTGGAGAAAAATGGTCCTTCTCGGACGTCCCATACAGCTTTCCAGCACCGCTAGCAGTAGGTGGGCACTATCCCAATCTGCGTGGTTCGGGACAGCACCTAAGGCAAACGCTCCGTGCTATGAAAGTAGCGGTACCTTGTGGTAGGACGTGGCTTGGCATATGGCTACAGTCAGCAGAAATAAGAAGAGAGCGCTCTCCAGCTGTGGTCAATCCAGGTTTATTGAGTCCCAGGGGAAACTGACAACCGAAGAGGAAGAGGGGGAAGTTGCAGCAGCTTATAAGGAGGGAGGGACACAGGGGAGGAGTCAGTCCTTGGACGAATATGGTTTCAGAGGGGAGTGGGATACCAAAGATTGACTTAGGGAAGACACCAATGGGGATAACTTGAGGGTGGAGCCTCGACCCCTGAGCCAATCACTCGACGCTCTAGTTAGATGTTTCTAGAGAGTTCCAGAGAGAAGGGTGGGAGCGCCAAGTGACGGACAGGGCACCGGGGAGGGATTTGAGACAGGGTACATTTATCTCCAAGGCAACAGGGGAGGAGCTGGGATAACTGGCAGCACAAGGGAGGGAAGGGAGAACCAGGGCAGAACCATTACAAGATAGGGCGGAACAGAACAGTCCAACTTATACAGACCCAACACAACAGTGAGGGATTGCAGGACTCTTTTGATTCCTGAGTCAATTGAACCAGATCGCCTCAAGGAAATTACCAACTGGTGACCTATCCCAATCAGTTCCATCTTGCTAAGACTGTTCTCCAGGATTTTAACAGCCACACTGACCAAGGCTTGACCCTCAATCCAAGGCAAAGAGGCTTTATAAGAGCAGTGGGATGCTCTGAAAACCTGAAACTCCTGCAAATCATTATTCGGTCACAAAAGGAGAACACAAACCCCTGGGTATTGTATTTGTGGACATCACCAAGGCTTTTGACACCATAAGCCAGCAGCACATTCTACATGCCCTACAGGAAAGGGAAGCAGATCGCCACATCGTCAATTTGGTGAGCAATATTGTGAAAAATGTTTTTGTGATTTGTGTCAATCTGCAATGGAATCAGCAAATGCTTGTATCTGCTGTGTGGAAAATGGATGCATTCCTTGGGATAGATACAAGGAAGGGTTTTGAAACTTTCTATAGCCAAATAAAGCTTTGAAAAAGGGAAGTATGGTAAATTAAAGAGATGAGGTAGTGTCCTGGTTTAGGGTCACCCCAGGACAGGTAGAAAGATGGCTGATGCTTAGAATAAAATAGAGGAAGTTGTAAAACTAAGGGGACTGCAATGTGACTAAATGCTTATGTATAATAAAAAGCTTAACAAAATATTGTAGCGGACAGTGGTGAAGGGGCCTCCCTCCAGACGAGCACAAGAAGGACAGGAAGCCAACAACCACCTGGAAAGATGATGAAATTGCTGATTCCAGCTTACTGATATTTACTCATTTGTATTAACCAAGCACATTGGAAAATGCTTTATAAGCTTAAAAACAGTATATATACTTTACTGAATTTGTAAGTAGTGTGTGCCGTGAGTGGAGCAGTGACTCCTCGGCCACCCAGCGCTGCTTGCCCACCTTCTTTCAAATCAAAGACATAGAAATAAAATTCGCATTGACTATTGAAATTTTATGTATTAGTATGATCTTTATGACATGCCAGCATTCCCAGTATGGTGCCAGAATAATCCCAGTTACTTTCAAGCACTCCCAGGATGGTGCCAGTTACCTGCAGCTAGATCAACCCAGTCAGTCCCAGGATTATGCCAGTTGCTCCCAGTGTGCTCCCAGTTGCTCCCAGTCACCCCCAGTCCAGGGATGATGTGCATGGTGTGTTCCCACTCACTCTCAGAAACTCCCAGTGTTAATCTAGTCAGTACCAGTACGATACAGAGATGAGCCCACTGTGGTCCCAGTTGCTACCAGTATGAACCACTTGTACCCCACATGGTTCCAGTTTCTCCCTTTCACCCTGACTTTTGTTCCAGTCTCTCCCAATATATCCCAGTTCCTTCCAGTATATTCCCAGTCACTCCTGGCATAATCTGAGTTCATCCCAGTGGAAGGCCAGTTGCTTCTAATGACTCCCAGTGTGCACCCAGCATGATCCCAGTTCCTCCCACTTGCTCCTGGCATGATCCCACTTGCTCCCAGTATATCCCATTTGCCTCAACAGGGCCACAATTGCACCCAGCAGGCTCCTACTCAGTCCCAGTATGATCCCATTCACCTCATTGTGATCACAGTCTCCACCAGCAGGAGTCCAGCTGCTCCCAGTATGATCCCAGTATGATGTCAACACAAACCCAGGATAAATCCAGTCACTGCCTATATGATCACAGTATGATCCCAGTACAGCTCACTTCTTCCCAGTGATGAAACTCCTGGGATCCTCCAGCCCTCTCTGCATTCGCCCCTCCTCCTCCTGGATCTCCTGAGTGGAGCCCCAAGGGCTGGCAGCGCCCAGGCAGGGTGCCCAGCAAGACCCAGTTTCGATGTTCAGCCCCCAGTTTTCCCAGTTTGCCTCTCCTTTGGCCCGGGCTGGGTTCCCCCCGCCTGCAGCGGCTGGGAGCAGCCAAGAGCCCCGCACTGCCCATCCCAACCTGTCCCGGCTCCATCCCCGCTCCTGCCGCAGGCTGCGAGGGCTGCGGGAACGGGGCACCGAGGGTGTGGCTGCTGCTGGGGGAGGAGGAGGGAGGGAATGGGAGGAATAGGAAGATGAGGGACAAAGGAGGATCAGAGAAAGCAGAAGGAACCACAAGGTCAAGCACTCCATGAATTCGCATCCCCACCCATGGGATCTTCACCCCCCCCCTCCCGCCATCACACAGGTGACCGGTGAGGGGGGGAGCTTGGCTCAGATATCCTGGGGGGTTCTCTGGGCTGGGTTTTTTTGAGGGGATGTCTGGAGAATGAAGAAGTCCAAGGCTGAGCGGAAAAGGCCCCTTGAGGGACATTGGAGGGTCCCAGTGGCAGCTGCCGGCAGAGGCAGCCTGGAGGAGCAGAGCCCTGTGTCTCCCAGGAGCCCAAAGTTGGGAGCCCAGAGAGGGGGAAGCACCGCCATTGGCAGGAGCCTCAAGAGCCTGGAGAGGGGAAGGAGGGACTCCTGGGATCCCCTGCACTCCAAAGCAGAGAATTAGGAAAGTAGGGACCCTAGGATCCCAAAACCCCCAGCATCCCTAAATGAGGAGATGGAAAAAGGGGAAACATTTTGCTTCTTGGGACTTCCTGCAGGGGAGGGTGGGGATCAAGTAAACAGGGGACCCCCAATCCAAGTGTAACCCACACCAGCTGGGACAGGGGGCAACCCTGAAACACCAAAGGGGAGAGACCAGAGACAGGCAACTCCTGGGAAGCATTTTCAGGGCTGAACTTGATGTTTGGGAGGTTTTTATGGAGCGCAGATGGCCAGTTACTTCTAGAGATGGACTTGGGCAGAGGGACATTCAATCTCAATCTGTGCTAAACCCTTGTTTTTCCAGAACCAGGATTTTCCATTCCCAGTCTTTGGTGGCATGGAGGAAAAGGCTATGAGGAAGATGGAGATGCCTGTCTTAGGTTGCAAGATGTAGCTGGGGGTTTGTCAATTCCCATCTGTTGGAAGTGGGGCAGGTATCATCTGTTAATTGAGCAGTTTTCTTTATCTCTTCTACAACCAATGCCCCCTCTGGGAAATATCTTCTCTTAATGGGCCATTGAGTGTCACTATATGACTGATAAAAATTCCATCATCCCATTGTGAGATGCTCTGCCCAGGGGGAGGAGCCAAGCATTCCTACCTGGATATAAGCTCAGCCTTGGAACTCCACAGCCAGCCTTTCCCACTGGATTCTCACAGAAGCAGCTTTCTTCTCCACAGAATTCCCAGAGGAAGATCAGACCCAACACCACCACCACTGACCTTCAGAGGAAAACTCCACCCTTCTACAGGATCCCAACAGAACCACATCTGTCACTGCAGGAGCTCTGCAGCCACCATATAATGGGACTGCTACCAGCACCCTGACCCACAAGGTGTAAGGGTACACTCTGATTGGGTTAGTGGGGTTTTTTGTACAGCTGCATTTGTATTTTTAAATTTTTTCTAGTCAATAGCTGTTTTAACTAGTCCCATATTTTTGCCTGAGACCCCCTTAATTTTAAACGTCACAATTCAGAGGGAGGGGATTAATATTTTCCATTTCAAGGGAGGTTCTTGCCTTCCTTAGCAGACACCTGTCTTTTCAAACTGAAACAATGCCCCCAGACACGCAGGCGGGTGAGGAGGAAGTCAGTGCCCCTTTCCCCTTCTCTCCTGCTCCATCTCCCAGCCCAACACGGCCCCCAGCTGCGCAACAACACCGCTGGCAATGCCTTCCTGCCAGGGATGCACTGGGGGGATCTCCTTCCCCTTCCCTGTAGCACAGAGACAAATCCCATCCTGACCTTGCCCTTCCACCCGCAGGCAAGAAGGTGAGGAGGGAGACCAGGGAGGACAAATCTCCACAACAGAACCTCATGGGAGAGGCCACTTTGAGAGGCTCTACTGCACAGGACTCCAACAGAGAGGAAAAGCCCTGGAGATCCCACAGGAGATGGGGCTCCAAACCCAGCCCAGTGTGCTCTGAGGAGGAAAGACCCACCCTGGGCCAGGAAGGTGGACAGAGCTTCAGCCAGAGCTCAGAGCTGGTGGTGCATGAGCAGCTTCACAATGGGGAGAATCCCTACAAGTGCTTGGAGTATGGGAAGAGCTTCAGGCAGAGCAGCACCCTGATCTGCCACCACATGATCCACGCTGGGCAACAGCCCTACAAGTGCTTGGAGTGTGTGAAGGGCTTCAGCTGCAGCTCCGCACTCGTCACCCACCAACGCATCCAGACTAAGGAGAAACCTTACGAGTGTTCTGAGTGTCAGAAAAGGTTTCACACCAGCTTTCATCTCCTTCTGCATGAGCGGATTCACACAGAGGGGAAGCCCTTCTGCTGCCCTGACTGCAGGAAGGGCTTCATCCACAACCCCCAGCTCAACACCCACTGGTGCATCCACGCTGGGGAGACGCCCTACGAGTGTCCCAAGTGTGGGAAGAGCTTCACCCAGAGGTCTCACTTGATCAAACACCAACAGAGGCACCAGTAAGGGAAGCCCTGCAAATGCCCCAACTTCAGGAAAAGCTTCTTGTACTGCTCCAGCTTCATCTCCCATTGGACAACCCCCGTTGGGATGAACCTTGGTGATCCATGTTCCCTGTCATCAATGCTGGGAAGACACCAGTCCCTTTTCCTGTCCCTGCCAATGACATGATGTGGGTTCAAGAACATGAGGGTCTGGCCATAGTTGTGTCATTATATTCTCTCCTACATCGGGTCATTGCTAGGGGTAGGAAAGGGACTGTCTCTCTCCCTCCCCTGAGGAGAAGGGTGTCCTTTCCAGGCAGGAGTGAATATGTGGCTGGGAAGAGACAGTTGGTGGTGTTGTAGTTTTCCCTGCAAATAGATTTTCTTATCCCTTCTGTTATCAATGTTGTTGCTGTTCCTGTTTGTTCCTTATCTGTTTGCTGTTCCCAGTAAATTGTTCTTATCCCACACTGGGATCTTTGTCTTCTGTACTTTCCATGGGAGGCGGGAGGGCAGCGAATGGCAGTGCAGTTTTAAAAGGAGCAGGAAACAGGGAAATCCCATTCCTATACTCTGGCCCATGGAGACCGGAGCATCCCAGCTGGTCCCAGTCCTGGTTGCCATGGCAAGGGCCTTGGGAGCGGGTCCCTGGCTGAGGCTGTGGTGAGTGAGAGTAGAAATTCTCCAGACTAGAAATTCATTTTGATTTAGGTACATCTTTGAAATGTACATCTTTGAGTTAAGTCTGTAGTTTGAAAACATAGCTATTTAGTCTGACTGCCTGTTCTCATAAGAAGCCTAGGCTCAGAGAAACTGCTTCAGTGAAGGACAGAGATAAGGGGGGGGACAGAAAGACTGCTGTGAGAGCAGGTCAACCTGACCTTGGAATTCTTTCTGATAAAGAAGAACTAGCGGCAAATGTGGAAATGGCGAAATTTGTGTAAATGAATATGTATGAACCTATTGTAAAATTGTATGCATATCTATTTGAGAGGGGGATAAAAGGGGACCTGAAATTCCCAGAAGTACGCATCTCTTTTAAGGAGAGTAATCTCCACATGCATCCAGCGCTTTAATAAACACACTGGCTTTACAACTTTCACAAGATTGTGGAGTTTTGTTTATCTCCACAAAACAGGCACTGGCGAGCCAGGTAGGAGGAGTCATCTCTGTCCCCACAGGGGCAAGAGGCATAGACGGACCTCCAAAGCTCACCCTGGGATTTTCCCAGAGGAGCTCTGCTTGTCTCGGTTTGCCTCCTGTGGAGACAGAAAAGGACCTGCTGGTGTGCGGAGGATACAGTATTCCCTCGAGGGAAAAGAGAGATAGGATGGCTGAATAAGTCACTAAGAAATGTCTGAGTGCTCAGCCTCATTCCTGTGCCTGCAGGCAGACCGGTCGATAGAGCGACTGGGAGACGGGGGTTCAGTATCCAATAGAGTGGCTGCTAGCAACCCCGGGGGTGGGTGCCCAAAGCAAGAACCCCCCTTGTGGTTTGCCACCCCGCCTCACTGGGTAAGTGAAAAAACGATCAGAGTAGTGGTATTTCACCGATGGCCGGGACGCCGGTGGGCGGGTCACCCCGCACCACCGAGCACACGCCCAGCCTCCCACTTGTTCTACACCTCTCATGTCTCTTCACAGTGCCAGACTAGAGTCAAGCTCAACAGGGTCTTCTTTCCCCGCTGATTCCACCAAGCCCGTTCCCTTTGCTGTGGTTTCGCTGGATAGTAGGTAGGGACAGTGAGAATCTCGTTCATCCATTCATGCACTTCACTAATTAGATGACGAGGCATTTGGCTATTTTACAAACACATATAAATAATATATGTTCCTTTTCTGGGTTAAATAAAGATGGCTCGTCCACCTTGGACAAATCTGGTAAATTGGTTCAAATACAGTAAATTGGTCTGAATCAGGTGCTAATTGATGCGTTATGAATTAAAGTCTTTGTCCCTACTCACTATGAGCCACCTAACTGTCTTGTGGCTTCCTTATGAACCTAGCTACTCTCTAGTTTATTAAAATATAAAAGTGATACAAAATAAAAAATTGCATACAAAAATCAACATATAAAAACAGCAATAAAAATCTACAAAACATTACAAAGTATAAAAAATGCAATAATTCACTACCCTGAATCATTTAATCTTCTGGCCCTGCTGGTGAACATATGTACAATGTCCACAGATGATAGGAGTGCTTCTGTGGATAAAGTCTTTGCAACCATATTTTGCCTCGATTTGGAGAGGCCAAGTGTACTCAAAAGTTCAACGTTCCCCTCGTACCATTTCCCCCGCGCTCCAAGGGGAAAGCCCATAAAAACAACGTCCTTTGCATTGGTGAGGCTTTGCACCTCAGTTTCCAAATGTTTTCACATGTTTACTTTCTCTACAGTGGCTTCTTCCAGACATGTTTTGGAGACTACGTATCGTACTGTTGCTTCCACGACAAATGCACGTCCGTCCTTAACAAATATCAGATCTGGTTTGTACAGCTTCTTGATGGTTTCCTTTATGTGTGGTTCTTTGAACACTACCCAGTCCCTCTTCTTCGCCTCCTCAATAAGCCTTTCACAGATGTGATTGTGCCTCTTGATTTGAGCATCCTGAGTCACTGGGCAGTAGCCGATGATGTGGGTGCGGGTTTCGTTGTCCGCATCACAGTGCCTACAGGCCTTGATGTAATTTTCCTCTCTACCCCGGGAGAGAAATTCTCTCGTGGGGTAGAGGTTGGCCCTAAGTTGTAGTGCAGTGAGGAGTTTCCTGTGAGGTATGCGTCTATAGTATTGGAGCCAATCACTACTAACTTTATCACCTTTAAAGCTTTTAATTTCATGGCCTTGGGACACTAATTTGGTCCATTTCTGGAATTCTTTTCTCCGCCAATCACAAGGTTTAGGAAATTTAGTTTTCAGGGTCGGTGCTTCCCACTCTGAGGTTGTGTCTGCACTGTTGGATGGTTCATTCACCAGGAGTGCTTCCCAAATTGAGGGTATCTTCTCGCTTTCCCCTCCAGCTTGAATCCACAATTTCTTATACAGTTGTTCCATTTGATCTTTCTCTAGGAACTCCTTCATTGTTTCATCCGAGGACTGCGCAATCCAGTGCGGTCTCCGGGCCTGTACACTGGGGATCAGTCTCGCCAACTTGGTGACGCCCAAACCACCGTCCTTCGTGCTCAAGTACAAGATGGCATTGCAGGCGCACAGAGGTAGTTGCAGCCAGTCCTTGACCGCTGTTCAGATCTTCTGGTCAAGGGCTTCAAGGGCCTTGACCAGAAGATCTTTTCATTTCTGAATGGTCAGCCAGGTAGGTCAGTCGAGGGATGGTGTATATTTTGAGGATATCAAGTTTTTGCAAGGTTTAAGTGGAGCTTGATCAATTCATTCGAGCCAGAATTCAAGTTTTGTGGAGAGGTTTGTTTTTGCTAACCCAGTCCAGGGGTCAAACTGTAGGCCAAGGTATTTCTCATATTCCCCAGGGTTGATCATGTTCAGGAGTGTGCCATTGATGGTCCATGCAGTGCAGTTATTGAAGGTGTAAGAGTCCTTTGTGGGCTTGATGTAGAAGCCATGGCACTTTTCCCCTTGTGTTTTGAGACCGGTGAGATCGCAGAAGGTCTCTAATATCTTGATGTTTGTTTTCCTGTTTTCCCAGGAGTCGCTCAACAAGACCAGATCGTCGGCGAATGCCATTGCAGTTATACTACTCTGTCCTCTGTGGAATCCTTTACCACTCTCTTCCAGCTTGCACAACAGGGGGTCCATTGCCGGGTTAAATACAAGGGGTGACAGTGGGTCACCCTGCTTTACTCCAACCCGGATCTGGATTTTGTCTGTGCGTGTGTTCATTTTTGTGGTGACATACATACTGAAGTCTTTGTACATATTGTTCGTCAGGGCAATGATGTGGGGATCCACTCCCCTCTGCTGCAAAGCATGTATGATGTGATGGTGGCCTACGGTGTCAAAAGCCTTGGCGATGTCCACAAATACAACACCCAGTGGTCTGTGTTACTTTTGGCAGTCCGAACTATAGTTTGCAGGAGTTTCAGGCTTTCAGAGCATCCTGCTGCTTTAATAAAGCCTCTTTGCCTTGGGTTGAGGGGGCACACTTTGCTCAGCCTTGCTGTTACAATCCTGGAGAACAGTCTCAACAAGATGGAATTGATTGTGATAGGCCTCCAGTTATTAATGTCTTTCAAACGTTCTGGTTTTATAGATTTAGGAATCAAAGCAGTTCTGCACCCCGTCACCATGTCCGGGATCTCCCCAGATGTTAACCATAAGTTGAAGAGCTGAGCTGTACGGGAATACCTGGGATCCATCTTTTTGATGTCCCCAGGAGTAATCTGGACCTGGTGCCGAGCCCTTTCTTATTTCCTTCAAATTTCTTTCAATTTCTTTGGCCGTGATTAAGTCTCTGAAGGTTCTGTTGTCTGCCTTCCCATTAAATTCAAATTCCCCAATGCCAGGAAAATTACCAGGTGTTTCCCATCTGGCTTTAAATACTGAGTAAACATCTTGACAGTTTCCCCCTGTCAAGATGGAATAAATGCTGAAAGTGAAGGTAATTACCGTTTTTGATCACTCTGTGTTTCATCCAGTTCTGAAACAGCTTTCTTGGTTGCTTCTCCTGGGTCTCCTTCCCATTTTTTCCATGTGTAACATTTCTTACTTGGCTTATTGATTCTAGGCATTCAAAGCAGTCCTGCACTGCCTGATTAATTATTCTGAGCATCTCCTGGCCGTCCATCAATTGCTTGAATGCTCTGGGGAAGTGTTTAATTGCTCCAGCTGAGAAGCGTTCCTTGATTGTCTTTTGGTAATGAGCCTGCAGCTGCCCTGCCCTCTGCTGGTTTCTGGCGACAGTTATCCTTATCAGGGTGTCGTCTTAACTTATCCATTGTTTTCCCTCTGGCAGCTGACCTCCCTGGCAGATGGTTCTCCCCAGGTCCATTGTCCACAGTTCTTGCCTGGGATTGCTGACTCAACCCACGTTCCATTCCCATGCCCTCAGCTGCTCTCCTGGTGCGATGACTCACCACAGTTCCTCTGTCAGCTCCATCTGTTGGTTTCCTAGGCAGCAATCTTCTTTTGTCACTAATTTGCTTAGCTGTTTTGGTTGTTATGTGTTCAGTGATAAGTTTATTAATGTTTTTGTTTCCCTGGAACTGTGCCTCCAGTCTTATCAGCAGTTCTTCCTCCTCTTTTGTCCAGCATCTTTTGTGGGCTCCTCGATTTGATGTTTCTTTCACTTGGGAAGCAATGATCCTTTCTTGGTATCTTATCAACGGGTGTGCCAATCTTTTGTGTTGTCCCAGGCCAATTTTGGTTGTGAAGTCTCTGCCGCATATCTCACAGATCCACTCTCCAGCTGGAACCATTTCAGTTTCTGGACCCCTGCATTTTGCAAAATGACAAATAACACTAGGATAGTTAATATTTTCCTTTCCACACTTGGCACACCGAAAGCAAACCCTCCTTTTCCTGTGCGACTCCTTTAGATGTTCAATCAGGCTTAACACAGAGTTTACCCGGGTACCACATCAGGGACAAGGTGGATTTTTGTCAGGAACAGTCACCTTCACGATGTTATCCGGTGACTGCCCTCCATGTTCCGCAGGCACTGGAGGCAATGCCTCTGGTGTGCCTTCACTCACCTTTTCGTCGCTTCCCTCACCAAGCACAAACGGTTCACTGTCTCGTGGGAGGCTAGGATCTAAGTCTGAGTGCCCACCGATACCCTGGACAGGCGTACTGGCAGCCCCTAGAGCGCCCCCCCTCCGAAGGACAAAATCCAGATTTAGAGCCATCGAATTAGGACCACATTTATTTAGGTGAGAACGGAGTGGGTGGTCACTCCACTTCGGAGCTCTTTGCCCCTGTCTGCAACCGGGGGGCCAGGTTTCAGGCAATAAGCCACGCGGCCTTTACCAAGGAATTTGTTTCACCGAATTTGGTAGGAGTTCATTGGTGTCTTGGCTTGGAAAGACAGGAGTCTGCTAAGGAAGGCAGGAGCCTCCCCTGAAATGGAGAATGTAAACCCTCCCCACCCCTCTGAATTGCTATAAATTTTAAATTAAGGGGCTCTCAGGCAAAAATATGGGAGTAAGAAATAACAGTTCTTTAAGGGGGAAAAGAAAAAAAATGTAAAGGATGAAATAAAACAATGCAGTACACCAGAACAACACTGACAGTCAGAACCTAACCTGACACCCTGTGGGTCAGGGTGTGGGTGACAGTCCACTTGGAAATGTGGCTGCAGACATCCTGAAGTATCAGGTGTGGTTCTGTTGAAGCGAGCGGGATCTGTAGAGAAGGATGTATTCTTCTTCTGAAGATCCAGTAGGAGTAGAGACAGCCGCTGTTCCTCTGGGGAATCCTGTGGAGAAAGCCGTGCTGGTGTCTCAAAAACCTCTGGATTATATCTGGGTAGCAATGCTTGGCTCCTCCCTCTGGGCGGAGCATCTCACAATGGGATGGTATAGTTGTTATCAGTCATGCAGTGACATTCAATAGTCTGTTATCATCAGATGTCTCCTCCAGAGGGAGGTGTGAATGTGGTCACTCAAAGAGAGAGATAAGGCAAACTGCCCACTTGACAAAGGTAATCTGCCATACAGATGGTAATGGAAAACATCTTGCATGCAATCTTCAACATTATCCACCCCTTTTTCTATTTCCATCTGCACCACAACAAAAAAACCAAAACCAAAAAAACCCCCTTACACACAGTTCTCACTTAAGACTAGGTCTCCCTGTTATACACAACACCTTTCTCCATCTTTCTGCACTACCCACCAAGTGTAAACAGTCATTGAGCAAAAACCATTCCACGGATGGGTTTGTCTTTGCCTGAGGTGGGATCAATCCAAACAGGCCTTCCTAACATACCTTTCACATTTACAACAGGGACTTTATTTCCACCCACTGTGCGCAGGGGTTCAGACTGGGCAGGACCAGCTCGATTTATGGACCCTCTGGTGTTGACCCTCCAGGTGACTTTTGCTAGGTTCATTTCCCAATTTCTAAAAGTCCCACCCCCCGCACCGAGTGCCTTCAGGGTTGTTTTAAGTAGTCCATTGCACCGTTCAACTTTCCCGGCAGCTGGTGCATGGTAGGGGATATGATATATCCATTCAATACCATGTTCCCTGGCCCAGGCGTTGATAAGGCCATTCTTGAAATGGGTCTCATTTTCTGACTCAATTCTCTCAGGGGTGACATGTCTCCACAGGATTTGCTATTCCAGGCCTAGGATGGTGTTCTGGGCAGTGGCGTGATGTCATGGTTTGACCCAGAAACATGATTTCTGGGATGCTGTGGATGGGGCCAATGGGTGCTCCACCTCTGAGAACACAGGGTAAAAGCAGGGCTCTCCCCCTGGCAGCTTCTCTTTGGGCTTCCGGCGCGAAGGAATTGGGTGTCTCTCCCCCGGCCCAGTTGCTGGCTGGGCGGGGGGAGGGGAAAAGCCATGCGGCCCGGCTCGGGAGAGCAAGGCCTGGCCCCCCCCAAGGGTGGAAGGAAGAAGTAAAGAAATGCCGGGAAGCAATGGGCAGCCTGTCCCCCCCTCTTGGAGACAGACAGACAGAGAGAGAGTGCAGCCTGTGTTTGTGTGCCATCACCTTGAAATTTAGTAAACATATGCTGGCAGCAGGCAGCCCGGCTGAGGAGATGGGGGGGTGCAGCCAGGAGTCTAGCTGCTTGGAGGAGTTTTTAACCCTTTTTGGACAATGAAAACTTCACAGAACATTAACCCTTCCTAGACGAGTGATGAAGGTCTGGATCAGAGAGAGAGAGAGTGAGAGATGGTGGAAAGATGGAGAAGATGGAGTGGCATTTTATGCTGGACTCTTTTGTGTAGCCATGGACAGAGCCATGTTTCCGTGTAATACAGAGACTGAGTCCAGGGGGAGAAATGTCCCAGAGCCAAAGAAGATTCAGTGTGGGTACCCCTCGGCCCCAGGGGGTATATAAAATATGGGGGGGACAGATGTCCCAAAGGTGATGTTGCCTGATTGATAAATGACACAAAACTCGGATAAGTTTTGTGGGTGCTTTATTACGGGCCTGGGGAGCTGGGGGGACTCACGTCCCAAAAACCCAAGCCCCCGATTTCACATATGGGTGCTTCCCTCTTATACATGCGATTCACAACAAAGTCTCCAAGAAACAGTTCCCTTGTGATACATTCCTTAGTTCACAGGCAAGATCATAAATCTTCTGCTTATCTTATTCTAAGAGCATTGTATCCTGCCTTCAGACAGGTTAGCATTCTTACTCTCCTACACTAGTTTAATTATTTACTAAATTCCTAAGACTACCTGCTAGGTTACTCACAAACCCAACCCACACACTATCAACGGCTACAAAACTGCAAAACTGCTTTTAACAAACCAATTCACACACAACTCATAACTAAACTATAATTACACATTTTGCTAAATTTCATTTCTTTTCCAACATTTCCCCCCTTTTGAGCATCCTTCAGTCCTGCTGCAAGGATGCTCAATCAACAGTATTGACAATAACATCTTCATAACGAGGTGGGGAGTGTTCTTCATTCTGCCGCCCGCGGGTCATCGCCTTCAGCAACCGGAGAGATCGCTTCTTTTCCTTTTCGATCACTCCTAAGAGGCATCTATATACAATCCATATAGTCACTAAAAATACTAAAAACATTAGTGCACACTGTATAGCAGACGTAATCCAGCCAGACAGGTGAAGCCCCAAAGAATCAAATACTGCTCCTATCCAGTTATGCTGTGCTTCCTTTTCAATTTCCTTGGTTTTTGTTTCCACTTCTGCCAGTTGAGAAATATCTTTCTCAACTTCAAGTGTAACATTTGGAATGCGTACACAGCAATGATCTATTCTCCTACTCAGATAACCACAAACTCCATGCTCTTTTAACAGTAGCAAATCCAATGCCATTCTGTTTTGTAGGGTCATTCTTGATGTAGCTTGCAATTGCAAATTTAGATCTTTAAATCCCTTCTTAGTAGCTGCTGCCAACCTTTCTGTCTGTCCTAACAAGTTGTTGAGCATTTCCCTATTTCGATATGTCGCTACCGGAGGGAATAATGATTCTAATATCCATCCAAAGTGTACTCCTGAGCCAGGTTCATGCCACTGCTCCTCTAGGGATTCTTCCCTCTTTCTGAGTCCTTTCCTTTGGATCAATCTATTCTGTTTCCAGTATGGACACAATGTGGGAACCCCTAGGGTGATTTGTGTTACTGATCCATCTAGAGGTAAATGTGTGGTCCACTGTCCATGTCCCAACACCCAGACTAGATTTCCAGGGCTATGCACAGTAGTATATCTGCAATCTATAGGTCCCTCCATGGACTCTCTGCTAACCGTGTGATCATACCCCCTACACTCACATCCCCACTTTAATGCCATTTTCACCGGTACCAATCCAATTCGGTCTTCCGGTGTATCACATGCAAAAACCTCAGTACAATTCCAATCCTCTTTCTGCGGTCTGAACTCTCAGGAGATGTAGATGTGATGAGGGCCCTATAATGTGACTGATTCTTTACTCCTGACCATTGGATGCACCATTGTACGTCCCCAAGGTAATTATAGTGTTCCAAAACACTAGGTCCCCATAATGTCTTCCAACTATTCCAGGTGTCAAAATTCTGTGTGACATTCTGACAACTCATCTCATTTCGGTGGGATTTCGTTCTTATTCGTACTGTATTGCATGGCTCATCTATTGGGGTTGCAATTAAGCACCTCCTGGTATTTTGAATCCAACCATAATGATTTGGTTTCTTTTCACATTCCTCTCTAGTCATAGCCCGAATGGTCCTACACAAATCCCTCCATACATCCACTGGTTTGGGAACTGACTGGCAGGACCATGAAACATTCTTGAATGTTTCAGGCATTTTGGTTACCGGTATTATTCCCCAGGGAATTGGTTCACCTGCAGCCTGTGGTAATGGTAGGCAAGCTGTTATTTTAGTCACGTTCTGCATGATCCCAAAATCTCTAATTAATCCTACCACTAAGTTTTCCTGCTCAGCATTCCGTTCTATTGTATCATTAGCCTCCCGTCTACTCCTTCTACCGTGTCTCTGTAAGGATAACATCATTCTGTCATGCCTCCACCATGCATTTCCTATTCTAGGATTAGTGACATTCAACCACCCACAACCTTTGCCTTCCTTCTCCCACCAACTGGTCCCGTCCTCCATTCTGTCCCAGGTCAGTTCCCTATTTTGCTTCCACCATTTGACCCGTAGGTTCCTTTGATATCTTGATCTTACTAGGAAGGAACAATTTATTCTAAGGGGTGCCCCATCCCACATGTCCGCTGCCATTGATACTGGATCAACCTTTATGTTTTCAGCACGATTCCCTGTCCCTGGCAAAACCCTCATACTCACTCTTTTGTAATCAAAACTATCCCGTATCTTGACCAAACATGTATATTCTCCCGTATCGTTTGTGGTTACCTTAGTAAGATTCAGTACCGTGTTTCCTTGTTGTTTATCCTGATCCCAACCGACTCCGATCTTGCCTCGGCTTCTTTCAGCCCCCCGTTGCCATATTGCAATAACTTCACCGGCCTCAACTCTCTGGCTGTCAAATATAACACAAGTTAATTGAACATCCATCCCTTCCATGACTGTAACCTTTGTTTCTTCAACCTGTACTAGAGTAGACCCTTGAACGGGTAATAGTCTCATGATCACTAGCAGTAATATAATTAAGAAGGCGGCTTTGCGCGGAAGATCATCCGGGTTGGAGACACTATCTGGGTTTCCCATTGGAACGGTGCCTTCTTTACCCTGGTGTAATGGATCCAAGCATCCATCCCCTGGACCTTCACCGCCGTGTAGGTCGTCATCATCACCTGGTGGGGTCCGCTCCATGATTCCCGTAGCGGATCTGTGATCCACTTCTTGACGTACACCTGGTCCCCAGGCTGGATGTCGTGGACAGAATTCTCCAGCGTGAGCGGTCTATTCCACTGTAAGGTATTTCTTAAAGAATTCAAGATCTTATTAAGTGACATAACATACTCTGCAATCGCCTGGTCCCCACTCACATATACCTCCCCTTTTAATACAGTTGCATGATATGGTTTGCCATATAGTATCTCATATGGACTTACGCCTACCTTTTCCCTTGGTTTAATTCGAATCCTGAGTAGGGCCAAAGGCAAAGCTTGAGGCCAGTGCAGTTTAGCTTCCTGGCAAATCTTTTTGATTTGTCCTTTCAGGGTTTGATTCATCCTTTCCACCTGCCCACTAGACTGAGGTCTCCAGGGGGTATGCAAATTCCAGGTTATATCTAACAGTCGTGCTAGTTCCTGCACTACCCCGGCTATAAAATGCAGACCCCTATCTGATGACAATCCTAAAGGTACTCCAAATCTTGGTATTATTTCTTTTAACAAGGTTTTTACCACCTCCTTAGCCTGATTAGTTCTACATGGAAAAGCTTCTGGCCACCCTGAAAACGTACATACGTACACTAACAAGTATCTGTATCCCTGTGCCCTAGGCAATTCGGAAAAATCAACCTGCCAGTAATCTCCCGGTTGTGGCCCGACTTGCAGCTTTCCCATTTGTATTTGTCTCCTAACTACTGGATTATTTTTCAAACATACCAGGCACATTGCATTAACTCTTTTTGCCATCGTTAACATCTGATTAGAGATTATCTCATTCTTCAAAAATTTTACCAATACTTCTGCCCCCCAATGACATTTGTTATGTTCTGATTCCAAAATAAATTTCATTATGCGACTAGGTACCACTATTTGTCCCATTGGTGTAACATACCACCCAAGTTGATTTCTCTGTGCTCCTAGCAAGTTTATTAGTTTTCCATCTTCTATTGAATATTTGGGCTCCTGATTCAGGTATGGGGTAGCCGGATTCGTTCTTACCGGTACCAATGCCATTTGAGTCCATATTTCCTGTGCCACTTGCCGTGCTGTAACATCAGCAAATCGATTTCCTCTGTAAATGTCTCCTTCCGCAGTCTGATGTCCTCTAACATGCATAACTGCAACTGCTTTGGGACTATGTACAGCATCCAGTAGCTGTAGCACTTCTTCCCGGTGCTTGATGTTGGTTCCCTGTGAATTCAAAAGCCCCCTTTCCTTCCATAACGCCCCATGTACATGAACCACACCAAAGGCATATTTAGAATCTGTCCAGATATTAACCCTTTTGTCCTTGCTCAAATACAGGGTTCTGGTGAGTCCAATCACCTCTGCCTTCTGGGCCAAAGTTCCAGGTAACAAAGCCTTTGCCTCTATTACCTGATCCAATGATACCACTGCATACCCGGCATAGCGAGTCCCATTCTCGACAAAACTGGATCCATCAGTGTATAGTTCCCATTCAGGGTCTTCCAATGGTTCATCCTTTAGGTCGGGTCTGCTGGCATATACTTGTTCAATTACCTCTACGCAATCGTGCACCAGTCCCCCAGCCTCCTGGTCACTGCATAAAAACTCTGCTGGATGAACATGATTAGTAGTCTTTATTTCAATATCATCCTGTTCTCTCAGGATAGCCTGGTATTGCAACATTCGACTGGATGATAGCCAGTGACCCCCCTTTTGCTCCAAAACGGCCATGACCATATGGGGAACAAACACTTTCATTTTTGCCCCCAAAGTCAATTTCCGGGCCTCTTGAATAAGAATTATTGTTGCCGCCACGGCTCGTAAGCACGAGGGCCACCCGGAACTTACCGAATCCAGTTGTTTAGAGAAGTATCCCACTGGCCTCTTCCAGGATCCCACCTTCTGGGTGAGGACCCCCAATGCCAGTTTTTGCCTCTCATTCACGTACAACTGGAATTCCTTGGTCAGGTCAGGGAGTCCTAGGGCTGGGGCCTCCTTTAGTGCCTGCTTCAATTCCTGGAAGGCCTTCTTTTGCTGTGTTGTCCACTCCAGCCGATGCTGCTTCAAGGCCTCATACAGCGGCTTGGCTAGGAGACCGAACTTCATGATCCACAGTCGACACCATCCCACCATTCCTAGAAAAGATCTCAATTCCTGATGGTTACGAGGCAAAGGAATAGCACATATTGCCTCTATTCGGTTTACTCCCAAATGTCTCTGCCCTTGTGTGATCTCACAACCGAGATAAATAACGCTATTTTTGACCAATTGAGCTTTTTCCTTAGAAACCCGATACCCTGCTTGGCCCAGCATGTTGAGTAATTTAATTGTTAATTCCACACACATTTCCCTTTCCTTAGTAGCCAGAAAAATGTCGTCCACGTACTGCAGGACTACATACAAGGATGGGGAATTTCTTACCTGGGTTATCGTCCATTCCTCCAGCTCCTTGGCCAGTTGGTTTCCAAAAATAGTGGGGGAGCATTTAAATCCCTGTGGGAGTCTCGTCCATGTAAGCTGCTTCTTCCTCCCAAAATCAGGACTCTCCCACTCGAAGGCAAAATATTTCCTACTCTCTACTGCCAGTGGGATGCAGAAGAAAGCATCTTTAAGGTCAATCACTGAGAACCATTTAAACTCCTCCGATACAGATGTTAACAAGGTGTAAGGATTAGCAACAACTGGATGTATGTCTTTCACTATTTCATTAATAGCCCTTAAGTCCTGTACCAAACGGTACTTACCACTTTTTTTTTTTACCATTACTTACTTAATGGTAAAAAAAAAAAAAAATTGGAGTATAATACTCCAATTTTTCCTTTACTGGAAAAATTGGAGTATTATACTCTGATTCACATTCCTGTAATATTCCTTGAGCCAAAAATTGTTTAATTAACGGGGCTACTCCCCTCCTTGCCTCAAGCTTCAAGGGGTATTGCTTTACCCTCACTGGTTGGGCCCCTTCCTTTAGTTCCACCTTTACTGGCTGTGCAGCTTTAGATTTTCCGGGGACCCCTGATTCCCATACCCAGGGTACTACAGCCTGCTCAATTTCTTCTGGAATAGGAGAGGCATCCACTTCCTTGATCACAAAAATGCCTGCTATTTGTTCCTCAGGTATTTCCAATTTCACCCTTCCCCCTTCAAATATTATTTTCACATTAAGTCGGGACAACAGGTCTCTGCCAAGAAGGGGTGTGGGGCAATTTGACATATGCAAAAATTGGTGATCTAATTCCTTCCCCCCAAACCTAAGATTTAAAGGTTGTAAAAATGGTTGTTCGTCTAGCTTCCCTGTTGCCCCCACCACCTGTACTGTTGTGTCACTCAAAGGTCCCAATCGTCTATTAAGTACAGAATAGGTTGCTCCAGTGTCTACCATAAATTCTTGATCCTTTCCATCTATTTCCAGAACTACCCTAAGATCCTTTTCTAGTCAGCTTTGATTCTGATAGTTTCCCAAAACTAGTGCTTGAGCGACTTCTGCTGGTCCTCCCGTGAATCCTCCCGCAGGAGCATTCCCCATTGGACCTGTCCTTAATCCTATGTTTCCCATGCCCATACCTCCTCTAACCGGGCATTCATTTTTCCAGTGTCCCAACTGTTGGCAAAACGCACACTGGTTTGGATCCAACCTCCCCATGTTAGGTGCAAACCCAAATCCTCCCCGACCTCTTGCCAGCCCCCTCTGTCTGTGAATAGCTCCTCCCCGACCTCGACCCCTAATGGGTCTTCCTCCTGCCCCTGTCTGTTGCATTACAGCCAGAATACTAGCTTGTTGTCTTTTTGCAGTTTCTTTTTCCCTGTTGTTGTATACCTTCCACGCTACCTCCAACATTTTATCCAAACTCCGGGTGTCCTCTCCTTCCAGCTTTTGTAACTTTTTCCTAATATCCTCTTGTGATTGCCCCATAAACAACAATGCCAATTGAAGTTTTCCTGATTGATCCTCTACATCTAAATTAATAAACTTCCGAGCCATGTCTTTTAATCGTTCTAAAAAGGCAGACGGTGACTCATTCTTGTCCTGCTTGACCGAATACAGCTTAGACCAGTTCATAGTCTTAGGTATTCCTGTCCTAATTCCTTCCACCAACAATTCCTGATATCGTTTTACAGCCCTTATTCCCCCCGTAGAATTTGGGTCCCACCTTGGTTCCTCACTAGGTACCAATTCATCAACTGTTTCATTTAGTTGTCTCAACCAAATTTCCTCACGAGCCTTTTCTCTAGTGGCTCTAATAACCATTTCCTTTTCCGTGGAATCCATTATAGTATCTAATAATACCTGTAAATCATTCCAGTCCGGATTCTGAGTCTTTATTACCATTTTAACCACCCTTGCCACCCTTTCAGGATCCTCCCGATAACTCCCCGCTGATTGCTTCCATATTACCAAATCCCCTGGGGAGAAAGGCACCTTTATAAGTATCCTTACTCCCTGTGGTCCCACAGTTTCCCTTAACGGCGCAATTAACTGTGGCCCCTTCTGCCCCTTCCTCCCCTTGCGAGTCCGCCCTGCTAACGGAGTTCTTTTAACACTCTCATTCTTTTCACCATCATCACCATCACTATCACTCTCACTAGATCCCGTTTTTATAGCTATATCCACAGGGGGAGCAGGGGGCACATTAGGAGCAACCGGAGCACTCGGGCGTGCTATACAATAAGACAAATCTTCCTCAACTGAAGGATACAAATTACGCTCCTTTCTTTCTTTACATCCCACACACTCCCTTTCATCATTCACTTCTAAAATCAAAATACCACACTCCTTTTGCCATTCATCTTTCCAGTACAAAACGAAAAACAAATCCAAATATGGTATTTCATCCCATTTCTCATTTCTCCTTAAAAATTGCATCAAAGATTCCATTATCCCCAATTCCAGTGTACCATTCACCGGCCATCCCGCTTCCCCAATCTCATATTCAGGCCACCAATGATTACAATAATCTATCATTTTACTTTTATCCAATTCTTGATAATACCCCTCACTTTTCCACCGTTTCAATATACAACCGAATGGCGTATTTCCAGGTATTTTACCATTGGCTTGCACTAAGGTTTTAAAAGTTTTAAAAGACATCATATTAAAGCCTTTAATTCCACCTTTAGTCCCAGTAAACCAATACACCTTAAACCAATATACCTTCTCGCCATCCGTCCCAAACAAAAACAGGAGGCGAGTTCCGGTCCTGCATCCTTAGACGTCTTATGGCCGGAGCCTAGGCTTTTTACCAACCACCAAATCCAAATCCAATTATCACCTTTTACCAATATAAAGCAACTTCGGGCTTACCTTAATGCAGTTTGTCTGACAGGCGTGGGCGTCAGGCACGACCGATGACTCCCCGAGAAATGTTCGGTGCCGGCTTGGAGTGGATCGAGACGTGGAACCGCCCCAGCTGCCTCCGGAGTCCTGCCGAGGTCGCCAGAAAAACTGTTGCCCGATTGATAAATGACACAAAACTCGGATAAGTTTTGTGGGTGCTTTATTATGGGCCCGGGGAGCTGGGGGGACTCACGTCCCAAAAACCCAAGCCCCCGATTTCACATATGGGTGCTTCCCTCTTATACATGCGATTCACAAACAGTTCCCTTGTGATACATTCCTTAGTTCACAGGCAAGATCATAAATCTTCTGCTTATCTTATTCTAAGAGCATTGTATCCCGCCTTCAGACAGGTTAGCATTCTTACTCTCCTGCACTAGTTTAATTATTTACTAAATTCCTAAGACTACCTGCTAGGTTACATACAAACCCAACACACACACTATCAACGGCTACAAAACTGCAAAACTGCTTTTAACAAACCAATTCACACACAACTCATAACTAAACTATAATTACACATTTTGCTAAATTTCATTTCTTTTCCAACAGTGAGATACTGGGCTTTTCTGGAACTGGACACAGCATCCTTAAAAAGACAACCCTGGATGCAGCCCTGATTCTGGTTCGGTGCTGAGAGCACCGGAACAAGGATGGAAAAGGCCACCACGACACATGGAAGGACTCCCTCTCCTCTTGAGGAACTGAAAGTTGAGCATTCTAAAGGGTGGTGCTGGACCCAGAATTGATTTTGGATTGTATTGTATTGGGAATTTGGGGGGGAGGAGGAGGAGGAGAGTGTTTTTGTGAGGTTTTCATTTTCCTTGTGTTTTTTTCCTTTCTGTTGTGTGTAGTTTAGTAATTGTTTTTGTAGTTTAGTTAATAAACTTTTCTTTTTTTTAAATGGGAGCCTGCTTGGTTTATTCCTGGTCAAAATCTCACAGCAGACACCAGAGTAGGTGTATTTTCATGGGGGCATTTGGCCTTGTGCCAGTGTCAAACCTTGCCACGAGAGGCCCAGGGTAGGTCTCCAAACATACTGTGGTGGCTTCCACCATGGTCAGCACGTAGCGCTTGCCCTGGCGTGTCTGGGGCAGTGTGATGGAGTCAATCTGCCAGGCCTCCCCATACTGGTACTTGGACCACCGCCCACCTTACCAGAGCAGCTTCACTCACTTGGCCTGCTTGATGGCAGCACACATCTCAGTCATGGATAACCTGTGATATACTGTCCATGGTTAGATCCACCCCTCGTGTCCACTTATAGGTGGCATCTCTGCCCTGATGACCTGAGGCATCATGGGCCCATTGAGCTAGGAACAACTCCCCCTTATGTTTCCAATCTAAGTCTGTCTTTGACACCTCTATCTTTGCTGCCTGATCTACCTGCTCGTTGTTTCGGTGTTCCTCATTAGCCCGACTCTTGGGGACATGAGCATCCACATGGTGGACTTTCACAGGTAGCTTCTCGAACCGAGCGGCAATGTCTTTCCACTCATCAGCAGCCCAGATCGGTTTTCCCCTACGCTGCCAGTTGGCCTTTTTCCACCTTTCCAGCCAGACCCAAAGAGCATTGGCTACTATTCATGAATCAGTATAAAGATAGAGCTTTGGCCATTGCTCTCTCTCAGTAATGTCCAGGGCCAGCTGAACAGCTTTGAGTTCTGCAAGTTGACTTGATCAACCTTCTCCTTTGGTATCTTGTGCAACCTGTCAGGTGGGGCTCCATACAGCCGCTTTCCACTTCTGGTTCATCCCTATGATGAGACAGGAACCATCAGTGAAAAGAGCATAGTGTGTTTCCTCTGGGGGCAGTTGGTTATATGGAGGAGCTTCTTCAGCACGTGTCACTGATTCTTGATCCTCTTCATCAGTCAGACCAAAGTTCTCATCTTCAGGCCAGTTTGTAATTATCTCCAGAATCCCAGGGTGATTCAGGTTTCCAACACGGGTGCGCTGTGTGATAAGAGCAATCCATTTACTCCAGGTAGCGTCAGTGGCGTGGTGGGTGGAAGGAACCTTGCCTTTGAACATCCACCCCAGCACCGGTAGTCGGGGTGCCAGGAGGAGTTGTGCTTCCATGCCAATCACCTCTGAGGCAGCCTGGACTCCTTCACAGGCAGCCAAGATTTCCTTCTCTTTGGGAGTGTAGTTGGCTTCGGACCCTCTGTAGCTTCGACTCCAGAATCCCAGTGGTCGGCCTCGAGTCTCCCCAGGCACCTTCTGCCAAAGACTCCAGGACAAGCCATGGTTCCCGACTGCAGAGTAGAGCATGTTCTTTACCTCTGGTCCTGTCCTGACTGGGCCAAGGGCAACCACATGAGCGATCTCCTGCTTGATCTGGGCAAAGGCTTGTTGCTGTTCAGGACCCCAGTGCAACTCCTTCTTCTTGCAGGTAAAGAGGGTTCACAACCTGGACTGTATTCAGGAATGTGCATTCTCCAAAACCTATGGCACCCAGGAAAGCTTGTGTTTCCATCTTGCTAGTTGGTGGAGATATCGCGGTGATTTTGTTGATGACCTCAGTGGGAATCTGACGCCGTCTGTCTTGCCACTTCACTCCCAGGAACTGGATCTCTCAGGCAGGTCCCTTGACTTTGCTCTTCTTGATAGCAAAGCTGGCTTCTAGCAGAATCCTGATGATCCTTTCTCAAATACTTCCATTGCTGTGTTCCCCCACACAATGATGTCATTCATGCACTGCAGGTGTTCTGGAAACTCAGCCTTTTCCAGTGCAGGCTGGATCAGTCTATGGCAGATGGTGGGGCTGTGCTTCCACCCCTGGGGCAGTCAGTTCCAGGTATACTGCACTCCCCTCCAGGTGAAAGCAAACTGAGGC
This sequence comes from Melozone crissalis, assembly GCF_028551555.1. Classification (NCBI taxonomy): domain Eukaryota; kingdom Metazoa; phylum Chordata; class Aves; order Passeriformes; family Passerellidae; genus Melozone; species Melozone crissalis. The sequence continues at coordinate 16,287,540 of NW_026535824.1, forward strand.
CTGCATTCTGCTGCCAGAGGAATGGAGAAAAATGTGTTAACAATGTCAATGGTGGCGTATCACTTTGCTGCCTTGGATTCCAGCTCGTACTGGAGTTCCAGCATGTCTGGCACAGCAGGGCTCAGTGGTGGAGTCACTTCATTCAAGGCACGATAGTTCACAGTCAATCTCCATTCTCTGCCAGACTTGCGCACAGGCCAAGTGGGACTGTTGAAGGGTGAGTGGGTCTTGCTGACCACCCCTTGGCTCTCCAGCTCACGGATCATTTTGTGGATGGGGATCATGGCATCTTGATTCATCCGATATTGCCAGCGGTGCACTGTCATGGCGATTGGTGCTCTTTGCTCTTCCACCTTCAGGAGTCCTACTGCAGATGGGCTTTCTGATAGTCCAGGCAAAGTGTTCAACTACTTGATGTTTTCTGCTTCCACAGCAGCTATGCCAAAAGCCCATCTGAGTCCCTTTGAGTCTTTGTAATAACCATTCAGGAGGAAATCTATGCCCAGAATACACGGGACCTCTGGGCCAGTCACAATAGGATGTTTTTTCCACTCTTTCCTAGTCAGGCTCATCTTGGCTTCTAACAGGGTCAATTGCTGTGATCCCCCCCGTCAGCCCGGCAATGGAAATAGCTTCTGTCCTCACATGTCCTGATGGTATTAGGGTACACTGCACAGCAGTATCAACTAAAGCATCATACTTTTGTGGTTCTGATGTGCCAGGCCATCGGATCCACACCGTCCAGAAAATCCGGTTTTCCCGTGCCTCTCCATGGCTGGAGGCAGGGCCTCTCTAACCCTGGGTATACATGGTAGAGGTACCTTCCAGGGGATCTGACAGATCATACTCAGCAGCTCGGTCATGGGAGGTTGAGGCTACCTTCACTTTACTGGAGTTCCCTTGATTTGTGTTTCCCTCCTTGAGCTGATGCACCTGTGCTGCCAGGACAGAAGTGAGTTTTCCATCCCACCTTCCCATGTCTTCTCCATGGTCACGCAGAAAAAACCACAGGTCAGCCTGTGGGGTGTACCCCCCCTCTCTCTAGCTGGGGAAGGGTGGGCTCTGACTCTGGCACCTGTGACTCACAGTGGTACAATGTGGGAACTGTTCCTCCTCACCTCTTCCCTCACCACCTCCCTCATCTCCTCTTTGAGGTCCTTAATCACAGCAGAGACATGAGCCTGCATCAGTCCATTGATCATACTTTCATAATTCCTAAGATTGTTGGCCACAGAATCCACTGTCTCTCGGTTTGTGTTGGCATTAATTGTTGCAATAAAGGTGGTGTATTGAGATGGCCCCAGATTTGCCAGGCTCCACAACATTCTCCCTGTGCACCTGACTTTGTCGGGGTTATTATCATGCTGTCCATCCCTCCCAAAGAGCACCTCCAATACTGCCATTTCTCTCAGCTGTTGGATCCCATCCTCAAGAGTCTTCCCGCACATTCTATGGTGCTGCTCCTGCGTTCTTTCTCTGTGAACAAACCTCTCTCTGACACTTTGTAAAAGCCACTCCCAGAGGGAAAGGGACCCTGGCTCCCTTACAAAAATCTGATTGATACCTGACTCCTGGTAAGGGTCCCAAATTCCTTGCCTCACCACTATCCAGCTGCATGCCTGTACCCATAAGGTCCCAGACCCAAAGTAACCAGGTTGTATAAGTCTCACGTCTCCGTCGTACAATGTCTTTGTGCAGATTACGGAGACTTACGTACATCAGGGACTCGGTGATGATTGCAAACTCTGGCTCCCCTGTGGGTTGTGAGGGCCCTCCCCTATCTGGGTGCTCTGCTTTCATCTTAGATCTCCTTGTTTCTACAGGGGCAACTGCTGCTGGCTGTGTCTGCCTTTGCAATTCAGCTGGAAACCTGGACAGTTGTAACATCTGTGGGTTCCGCTGCTGCACTATTAGACTTTCCCTCTTCAAGGCAGGGAGAGGTTTTCTCACCAGCTGGGGAAGTGTATTTCTTCAGCATCTGGCCCATCTCATGTATCTCCTTCACCAGACGCCCCCCACCCAATCTGGGTAGTTCACATCTGGGGTGGGCTGTGGGGCAGGGTCAGGCTCTGGGGCAGCAGCATCCCTAGACGACTCTGGTGGCATGTTAGGTTCTGGGGTAGGTGTCAGGGTGGTTATCCGGGTAAGTCACTCCTTCTCTCTAAATGCTAAATAGAGCAGGCTTATCAGCAACACTAGCCACTGTATGATATAATTAATATTCAGAGTGGAACTGAACCCTTCAAAAACTGGTGGAGCGGACCCAAAGAAATGGCTAAAGGGTTGGGAGAAGATTTCGCCCAGTGTCATTTCCTTACAGCAGGTGCCATTATTAAAGTAACCCCAAAAACATACAGTTAGTGTGTGATAGCTGTGAATCCATGTGCCTGCTGTCCAGAGGAACTTAAAAATCCATTAATTCCTCACCTTATTCACCCATAAAACAATCCAGATAACAGACACAGAAGCCTTGGTTATAGGACCCATGTTTAGATGAGGGCCTACAAATGGGAGAAATAAGACCATGATCACATGCCACCCAAACCAGGGCAAGCTGGACCACATGGTGTCACTTAATGAGGTTTCTATAGCCACACACAAAAATTAGATTACTCAAGAACTGTTATTCCCTTTTTTGTTGCTGTGCCCTCAAACCTCACGTTGGGCGCCAAAAAGGGTTTGGAAAAGACAGGAGTCTGCTAAGGAAGGCAGGAGCCTCCCCTGAAATGGAGAATGTAAACCCTCCCCACCCCTCTGAATTACTGTAAATTTTATATTAAGGGGGCTCTCAGGCAAAAATATGGGAGCAGGCATATGGATTTGCTCACACAAATTAATGCTCACACATCAATTTGCTCACCAAATTGATGATGTGGGGATATGCTTCCCTTTCCTGTAGGGCATGTAGATAGTGCTGCTGGCTTACGGTGTCAAAAGCCTTGGTGATGTCCACAAATACAATACCCAGGGGTTTGTGTTCTCCTTCTGTCAACCGAATTATGATTTGCAAGAGTTTCAGGTTTTCAGAGCATCCCACTGCTCTTGTAAAGCCTCTTGGCCTTGGGTTGAGGGGGCAAGCCTTGGTCAGTGTGGCTGTTAAAATGCTGGAGAACAGTCTTAGCAAGATCGGATCTGGATGGGTCTCCAGTTGTTAATGTCCTTTAGGCACTCTGGTTTGGTTGACTTAGGAATCAAAACAGTCCTGCAACCCCTCACCATGTCTGGGATTTTTCCTGATGTTAACCATAAGCTGAAGATCTCCGTGGTCCAGGAGTTCTCTGGGTCCATCTTCTTGATGTCTCTTAGAGTTATCCCAAACTGGGAGCTGAATTTTTGCTCATCTTCTGCCCATTTTTCTCAATTTCTTTTGCTGTAATTAATTCTCTGAAAGCACCATTGTCGGCTTTCCCATTAGTTTGAAAGTTCCCAAGGCTATCAAGTGTTCTCATATGGCTTTTAAAACTGAAAAATGTTCGATGGGTATGATTTCACAGGACAAACACTGTGTCATTCAGGATCATTTTAGCAAGTTTTCCCCTATCTAGATGGAACAGGTCCTGGACGAAAAGAAAATTACCTTTCTTAACTGCTCTTCTTTTCATCCATTTTTGAAAAGCTCCTGTTGTTCCTTTTTCCTGGGTCCCCATTTTTCCCTTATCTCTGGTTGCTATTCTTATCTGGCTGATTGATTCAAAGCATCAGAAGAATTCCTGGGCTGATTGATTGACTGTTGATTGCATCTCCTGGCCATCTAGGAAGTACTTGAATGCCTGTGGGAAGGTGTTAATTGTCCCAGCTGATACCATTCACTGAGGGTTCTGAGATAATGGGTCTGCAGCTGCCTCTCCCTCTGTCACTTGCTGTTTCCCAGCTGTTGTTATCCTTATCAGGGTAGTGACTCATCTTGGGATCTGTTTTCCTTCCAGCAGCTGCTCTCCCAAGCATCTGACTCCTCCCAGGATCTTTGTCCAAGTCCATTCTCAGGCCCTCATGTGGTCTCCTGGTTTGATGACTCATCCCTGTTTCTTTATCTACATCCTCGGCTGGTTTCTTGGGCAGCAATCTCCTTTTGTCCTTGCTTTGTTTAGCTGTTTTGCTTGTGATGAGTGTCTTGCAATGAGTTTATTGATGTTCTTGTTCCCCTCAAACTGAGCCTCCAATCTTATCAGTAGTTCTTCTTCCTCTTTAGTCAAGCATCTTCTGTTGGCTCCTTCGTTTGAAGTCTCTTTTGGGTGGGAAAGCAACCCTTTCCTGATGCCTAATCAATGAATGTGCCAATCTTTTGTGTTGTCCCAGAACAATTTTCATCTTGAAGTCCCTGCTGCATTCCTCACATACCCACTCCCTGCCTGGAGCCATTTCTGCTGTTCCCCTGCATTTAGGAAAGTGACAAACAATACTATGATAATTACTCTACTCTTTTTGACATTGAGCACACTGAAAGCAAACCCTCCTTTTCCCATGGGTTACCCTCAGATGTTCAATCAAGCCCAACATACACCTGGGTACCACAGCAAGGACAAGGTGGATTTTTTATCAGGAACAGTCACAGTAAGGATGTCTTCCAGTGTCTGTTCCCTGCAGTTCTCTGTCTGAGCTGGGGATGTTGCCGGCTTGGTGTTGTTCTCTGGCTCAGCAGGTGATGTTTCTGGTGTGCCCTCAGTCTCAAAATTGCTGTTTCTCTTCCCGTTGTCAAGCACAAACGATTCACAATTCCTCAGAAGGCAGGTCTTCAGTCCCACACTTGGCCGTGGTGCAAGCTGTTCATAGACCTCAGGCAGCCTGCTCAAACCCTCCCAGCTTGTGGGAAAATGAACACATTCAAAGTTATTCACTAAAAACTCTGATCTATAAAACCCCAAGTTCACCAGCGTAGCCAATCCATGGTCTGCCAAAATGGGGGGTTCTGATGGTAAACGTTTCAGCACTAGGTCTACCCAGTTTTTAGACAAGAGGTCTACCTGCTTTTTAGAAAATAACGACATCAAATTTCCCTTACAAAATTGAGACAAACTGTCCACTTTAAAACCCTGGGACACCAAGGCTACCTAGTCACATTTAGAGGTGTGGTTTTAAAGTGGTTCCCCATTTTATGGATCTGGATAGTAAATTTGCCACAATTTTAGGAGAGGTAGAATAAGAATGAGAGTGGACCCCCAAGGACGTAGCAATCTTTTGCCCACTTTCAAACTCTGATGTTGCAGTGTGATGTTGGAATTAAATCCCAATACTCTGGAGCCAGGTTTTGGGCAAAAAGCCACACAGCTCTTACTGTAAATTTGTTTCAGGAGGATGAAATTTCAACAGGAGGATGTTGAACTGGCCATCCCCACTGCCTCTCTGCTGGGACAGAGATTGACTGGGTTACATTACACAGGGTATCCAGCAGGACCACGAGGAAGTGCAATCTCTGCAGCAATGCCCGGTTTTGAACTATACTCTCAAAAACTGCCTCTTAGGAGAGTCATAGTCGCTCCTGCCACTTGCCTGCATTTCATTGAATTTCTTCACTTTGACATTCAGAGCACTGGGCAGAAATCACATTGCATCAACACCCACCTCAGGCCTTTGTGATGCTTTATTTTAATGAAACAGTCTGATTCCCCTGGTTTGCACCAATTCTAAGCTGGCTGCTGGGTGCTGGCCCAGGTGGGGCACCCGCCTGGGGACCCCCCTGGTGACCTCCCCCGTGTGAACCACTCGGCCGACACCTTTTCACAGCAGTTGACAGCAGGACATGGAGCGGCAGATACGGCTTGATGGTAGCCAGGTGTTCCACAGCAGCTGGGAGTCTCCCAGCAGCCAGGTACAGCTTGGCAACAGGCACGGGCAGCTCCATAGCAGCCAGGAACGGCTCCTCAGCCAGGCGCCCCCTTACAGTGGCAGGGTGCTCTCCCACTGGGGCCGGGCACTGTCTCGCCTGGGCACAGCTGTAGGGGCGCTTTCAGTCAAAGCAAAGCACAGAGAGGTGGTTCCACCGCAGGCAGAGATGGCTACAGGGGCAGCAGCATGGCACAGAGGAGCTGCAATCTCACAGGGGCTGGGCACTGCTTCTGAGATCTCAGCTGGTATGGCAGGCCTGGTGGAGGGGCAGCAAACCCCGCTCCATGGCCAGGCACTGTCCTGCAGGAGCAAGGCATCTCACAGTGGTGGCAGCTGGGTGCCTTGCAGCGGCTGCAGGGGCAAAGCGCCTCGCTGCTGCTACCAAGTGCTGCTTCTGGGGTCCCAGTTGTGGCAGCAGGGCACAGCAGAGTGGCAGAGTGCCTGTTCAATGTGACTCTGCAGCATGAAGTCTCTCCACCCTCTGGATTGGCAGCAGCGCACTCCATTGACAACCCGTGCTGCTCCTGGGCGGTTGCGGCAGTTTCTGCCAGCAGGGCAGAACAAGGGGCAGCAGAGGGCACAGATGCACAGCAGCCAGTGCTTTCAGGAGTCTTTCCAGCCATGGCAGGGCAGGGAGGGGTTGCAGGGTGCTCATTTAACACAGCCAGGCTGCTCGGGGCACCTCCAGCACTGACCCCAGGGACGGCACCCCAGCTGACAGCGCCCTCCTGCCTGGGGCAGCAGCACGGCTCCGGGTGACCAGGGGACATCCTGCTGGGCAAACACCTCTGCCAAGGGTGGCAGCACAGTCCTGGGGGCAGCAGGGCACTCCCTGGGCAGGTCACCCTCATCTGGGGAGGCTCCACAGCTCTGCCTGGCGGCCTCCTGGTGGGCGGTACCTTCTGCCGTCATCCTCTTCCCTCACTGACCCAGCCCAACCTCTGCTCTCCCTGCTGCCTCCCCCAGCACCCTGCTTTCACTGTTAGACTTGGTGGAGACCCAGTGAATGCCGCAACTTTCCCGTCTTTGTGACACTGCAGCTGTGGAAGCCCCACGTCCCTCTCTCTCTGACACCACAGCAGTGGCTGCCCCAACCTTCCCCTGTCTGTGATACCACAGTGGTGGCAGCCCCAAAGATCTCCCAGTGACACCACCGCTGGGGCAGCCTCAATGTCCCCTTCTCTGTGGCACCACATCAGTGGAAGCCCCAAAGTTCTCCTCTCTATGACACTGCAGGGGTGGCTGTCCAAAGTTCTGCTCTCTATGGCAGCACCACAGTGGCAGTTCCAACATTCCCCTCTCTGTGACTCCTCAACATTTGCAGCCCCAGTGTTTCCTTGTCAGTAACACCCCAATGGTGGAAACCTCAGTGTTCCCCTCTCGGTGACATGACAGCAGTGGCAATACCAATGTCCCCCTGTCTATGACACCAAAGCAATTGCAACCCCAGCGTTTCCCTCTTTGTGAAACCACAGAGGTGGCAGCACCAAGTACTCTCCTGTCTGTGATACCACAGCAGTGACTCCCCCAACACACCCCTCTCTGTGATACCACTGCATTGGCAGTCCCAACATTGACTTCTCTGTGGCACCACAGCAGTGGCAGCCCCAACATTCCCCTCTCTGTGACACCACAGCTGTGGCAGCAGCACTAGAACAGAAGCAGCAGCCATGGAACAACAGGGGAGCAGGGGAGGAGCAGAGAAGGAGCAGTAGAACAGTGGGAGATGAGCAGTGTCGGAGCAGCAGTGGAGCAGTGGTGCAGGAGCAGAGGAACCGTGCTGAAACAGCACAGCACAGCTTTTGAGCAGCAGTGGAGTGAGCATGGAAAAGGCGGAACAGTGGTGGCACAGGACCTATAGCCATGGAACAGTGGTGACACAGGAGCTACAGCCATGGAACAGTGGTGACACAGGAACTACAGCCATGGAACAGTGGTGCCACAGCCCCGCAGCTGTGGAGCGGCGCCTGAGATGCCGAAGCTGCGGGACACAGAGCGGCTCCCAGCGCTGTGTCCTGCAGGAGCTGGCCCCACACACACCAGAGCGATGTCCCTCAGGCTGAGCCAGAGCTGGGGGCAGAGGCAGGAATTGCTGCTAGACTGTGGAAGGCGTGGATCGAGTACATTTAATGGTGACCTGGGGATTTGATCCTGCTCATTGCGGCTGCTTTTGTGCTGTTGGGACCATTCCAGTTCATGTGAAGTCATGAACTCAGGAGAAACTTGGGACAAAAGGAATCAAAGTGCCTTCTGTCCTGCTGTCTTGGTTTGGAAAGACAGGTGCCTGCTAAGGAAGGCAGGAGCCTCCCATTAAATGGAGAATGTGAACCCTCCCCCTCTGAATTTCTATAAATTTTAAATTAAGAGGCTCTCAGGCAAACATATGGGAGCAGGAAATAACAGTTATTTCATAGGGAAGAAAATAAAACGATAAAATAAACAATGCAGTAAATTAAAACAACTATAGCAGAGTCACAACACAACCTGACACCCTGTTGGTCAGGGTGCTGGTAGCAATCCAATTGGAAATGTGGCTGCAGTCCTCCAGGAGTGGCAGGTGTGGCTCTGTTGGAGCAGGGCTTCTGTAGAAAAGGGTGTAGTCTTTCTATGAGGATCCAGTGGAAGAAGAGGCAGCTGCTGTTCCTCTGGGAAATCCAGGGGAGAAGCTGTGCTGCTATTCCAGAATCTCCAGGTTCACTCTGGCTAGAATGTTTGGCTCTTCCCTCTGGGCGGAGCATCTCCCAATGGGATGCTGTAGTTCTTATCAGCCATGCAGTGACATTCAATAGCCTGTTATCAGCAGTCCCCCCAGGAGGGAGGAGTGGTTGTGGAAGAGATAAGGAAAACTGCCATACAGATGGCAAATAGAATCCATCTTGCCTTGCAATCTGGGACACCTGCAGAGGAAGACAACTTGGTAGAAGTTGAATGATTTCTGATTTGGGAACTGAAGTGGGTCAATTATTGGCCTGTGGTTTGTTCTCATCCAGAAAGAATTGCCGAAGTACTGCAATTTGGCATTAAAAACCAGGAACGTGCCTCTTCATCTGGATATTGCATATGGACTGCAGAGCTATTTGTGGACAATATGATAAGAAAACAACTGGAAATCTTTTCCTGATTTCACTCTTTCTTCTAGTTTCTGGGATTAGGCCTCCAACACTCCCTACAGGTCTTCTTTCCATAATCTGCTCCTCTGGAGTTGGGATGTGACAAATCAGCAGTGGGAAGAGGGAGGACAATGGACCATTACAACTGCAAACTCTGGTTTTTATAGTCTCTGGATTTCCAGTGCTTAGAAACTGTCATGTTTTCAAATGTCTGAACAAATCCCACATTTGTCACTTTTTCCCTGGCAGAAAACCTTCCTTTGGCCCTATTTAGGAACTGACCCTGGGAAACACCTCATTCCTGATGCTTTTTTGCTAAGAGATGCCAAGAAAATCAGCACAAGGGGCAGGGATGAGGGAAAGGGAAGAAACAATTCCTTTCTTTGCTCTTCCTTGGGGAAACTCTCCTCTAGAGATTGTGCTCCAGCCAGAGACTTCCCAGGCCAAGGGCTAAGGGAAGCAATTCAGCTGAGGCAATTGAGGCATCTCCTCCCTGGTTTGTAGCCCTAGGGCTGAGAGGGGACACGGGTGCCCCCCTTGCACCGCCTGGAATGGGGGATTCCTCCTGCCTCTGCCAGGTGCTCCTGATCCTGGCGTTAGCCCTGGCCTGGCTGCTCCTGCTCTGAGCTCCCTGCCATGGGCATTGCTGGTGCTGGAGGGCAGGAGAGAGGGTGTCATGGTTTGGGCCTGGCACAGAGCTAGTGCCCCCATGAGAATACCTTCTCCCTGGTGTCTGCTGTGAGATGTGACCAGGAATAAGCAAAGCAGGCTCCAGCTTAAACATAAAGAAAACTTTATTACCTAAACTACAAGAAAAGAAGGAAAAAACCTATAAGGGAAAAAAAATTGAAAACCTTACAAAAAACACTTTCCTCCTCCCCACCACCAAAATTTCCCAATCCAATACATTCCCCTCAAATCACCAACTGCCCAGTCTGGCACCACCCTTTAGGATATTCAAACTTCAGTCCATGAAGAGGAGAGGAGTCTTTCTTGCACCATAGGCTTCCCCTGGAAACATGCTGAAACCTTGTGTGCTTCCATGTCACTCAGCACCGCCCGGAAAGTCCTTTTGCCGCTTGTGACATCTTCCTTCCATGCGCAGTGCTCTCACCACTGGGCATGGACCAGAGCTGCTTTTAGGGTTGTCTTTTAAGGATGCCTTGTCTCACTCCAAAAAGGCACAGTCTCTGCTTTGGGACATCTGTCCCCCCCATTTTTTTCCAACCCCCTGGGGCCAAGGGGTCCCCACAATGAACCCTCCTGGTTCTGAGGCACTGCTTCCCCCTAAATGCAGTCTCTGTGCCACAGGAATAAAACTGGTTCAGTCTATGGCCACACAAGAAAAGTCCAGCCAAAAGGCCACTCCAATCATCTCTCCCCACTCAGCAAGGCTTCTCAACATCCTTCGGGCCAGGTCCTTGTTATCTCATCTCTTATCTCCCTTCTTATTCAGCTCCGAGGAGGATCAGCATTTTTGCGAGGTCCCAGTCATGAAAGAAAGGGGTTAAAAATTTCAGTCTCTGTCTGTCCCAGAAGTCTGGCACTCCCACACTTGCTGCTGCTCCGGCCAGCCAGGCACCTCCTCCCTCGCTGCATTCCCCCCCCTTTCTCCTCCTGGGCTGGCTGCTATCACATTCATCATTGCCGGCTCTCCTCTCTCTCTCTCCTGGGGGGGAGAATGGCTGCCCGATGTCTCTTGGGGCTCCTCCACCCTTCCATCCTCAAGGGCCTCCTCACCCCCCATCTCTGTCCAGGCCCAGGCGTACCACATGGCTGCCCCTCCCCTGCCCAGCAGCAGCGGCTGGACGAGGGAGGGAAATCCGACCTCCGTCCCTCAAAGTCCCAAGAGAGCCTCCCAGGGCCAAAGCTCTGCTTTTAACCCCTGTGTCTTCTCGGAGGTGTGTCCAGATCCCACTGGCCACATCAGGTGCCAATATCAAAATCCGAGCACCCATTGGTTTGACCACAGCATCCCAGAATTCCCACTTCTTCCTGGTCAAACCACCACAGAGGGATTCAGTGCAAACCTGGGAGGTGCCAGTGGGCTCAGAGATGTGTGGACGTGACAGTGACAGACTGACACAGGGAGGTGCAGATGGACACAGGGACAAGCCAATACCTCTGGGAAAAACGTTTGGAAATTTGGGGGACTTTGAGTGTAAAATGCACACGAACACAGACACACAGACACAGCATACTGCAAAGCATTTCCCAGCTGTCTTAGGTTGGACATGGGGTGTGTATTCTATTCCTATCTGATGGGGAAGTTATCTTCTGTTAATTGGGCAGTTTTCTTTATCTCTTCTACAACCCATCCTCCCTCCCAGGAGATATCTTCTGTTAATGGGCCATTGAGTGCCACTGCAGGACTGATAAAATTCCATCATCCCATTGTGAGAAGCTCCGCCCAGAGGGAGGAGGCAAGCATTCCTACCTGGATATAATCAGAGGGCTGGAAGACCAGAGTCAGCCTTTTCCACTGGATTCCCAGAGGAAGACGAGGCCCAACACCACCACCACTGGATCTTCAGAGGAAAACCCCACCCTCCTAAAGGATCCCTGCTTCAACAGAGCCACACTTGCCACTGCAGACGGACTGTAGCCACCGTTTATTGGGACTGCCACCATGACTGTGACCTACAGGGTGTCAGGTCGTATTCTGAATCTGTCAGTGTTTTTTCTTTGTACTATTGCATTTACATTTTAATTTTCCTGCTATATAACTGTTATTCCTAGTCCCATATCTTTTATAGTAGAGCCCCATAATTTCAAATATATAAGAGTTCGGAAGGAGGTTGTTTACATTTTTCCATTTCAAGGGAGGCTCTTGCCTTCCTTAGCAGACACCTGCCTATTCAAACTGAGACAATGCCCCAGGACACCCAGGCAGGTGAGGAGGAAGTCAGTGCCCCTTTCCCCCTCTCTCCTGCTCCATCTCCCAGCCCAACACGGCCCCCGGCTGCAGGACAACCCCACTGCCAATGCCGTCCTGCTGGGGAAGCACTGGGGGAATCTCCTTCCCCTTCCCTGTGGCACAGAGGCAAATCTCATCCTCTCTTTGTCCTTCCTCCCCCAGACAAGAAGCTGAGGATGGAGACCAGGGAAGGCAAATCCCCACAGCAGAACCTCATGGAAGAGGCCACTTTGAGCCGCTCTACTGTGCAGGAATCCAGTGGAGAGGAAAAGTCCCAGAGGTCGCTCAGGAGGAGGGGCACCAAACTCAGCCTGGGTTGCTCTGAGGAGGAAAGACCCACCCTGGGCCAGGAAGGTGGACAGAGCTTCAGCCAGGGCTTGGAGCTGGTGGTGCATGAGCAGCTTCACAATGGGGAGAAGCCCTACAAGTGCTTGGAGTGTGGGAAGGTCTTCAGGTGCGGCTCTGAGCTCGTCACCCATCAACGCATCCACACCAGGGAACAGCCCTACGAGTGCCTCGAGCGTCCAAAAATGTTTCACACCACTTCCACTCTCGTCAGGCACCAGCGGATTCACACAGAGGAGAGGCCCTTCCACTGCCCTGAGTGCGGGAAGGGCTTTAGAGAAAACATCAGCCTTGTTACCCACTGGTGCATCCACACCAGGGTGAGGCCCTACGAGTGTCCCAGGTGTGGGAAGAGCTTCACCCAGAGCTCTCATTTGATCAAACACCAACAGAGGCACCAGTAAGGGAAGCCCTGCAAATGCCCCCACTGCAGGAAAAGCTTCTTGCACTGCTCCAGTTTCATCCCCCACTGGAGGATCCCCTTTGGGAAGAGCCCTGGTGATCCATGTTCCCTGTCATCAATGCTTGGAAGACACCTATCCCTCTTCCTGGCCCTGCCAATGACATGATGCAGGTCCAAGAACATGAGGGTCTGGCCATGGTTGTGTCATTATATTCACTTCCATATCAGGTTGTTGCTAGGGGTAGGAAAGGGACTGTCTCTCTCCCTCCTCCGAGGAGAAGAGTGTCCTTTCCAGGCAGGAGTGAACATGTGGTTGGAAAGAGACAGTCAGTGGTGTTGTAGTTTTCCCTCTAATTAATTTTTCTGATTCTTTCTGTTATCAGTGTTGTTGCTGTTCCTGTTTGTTCCTTATCTGGTTGCTCTTCCCAGTAAATTGTTCTTATCCCACACTGGGATCTTTGCCTTTTGTGCTTTCCATGGGAGGCGGGAGGGCAGCAAGGGCAGTGCGGTTTTAGCAGGAGCAGAAAACTGGGGAATCCCATTTCTGAACCCCGGCCCCTGCAAACCGAGCATCCCAGCCGGTCCCAGCCCTGGTGGCCATGGCAACAGCCTTGGGAGCGGGTCCCTGGCTGGGGCTGTGGGAACCTCTTCCCTCTGGTTCCCAGGGACAGGAGTGGAGGGAACAGGTGCAGCTGAGTCAGGGCAGGCTCAGGTTGGATGTCAGGAAAAGGTTTTTGCCCAGAGCTGCTGGGGCCCTGCCCAGGCTCCCCAGGGAAGGGTCCCAGCTCCAGGGCTCTCTGAGCTCCAGCAGCGTTTGGACAGCGCTGCCAGGCCCAGGCTGGCATTGTTGGGGTGTCCTGTGCAGGGCCAGCAGTTGGACTGGAGGATCCTGATGGGTCCCTCCCAGCTCAGCCAATTCTGTGGTTCTGGGATCCCATGAGCCTGGGGATAGGACTGCCAATGGTTGCCATGGCAATGGGCTCTGGCTGTAGGCCTGAGCTGGTGTCCATGGAAACCACCCTTGGCATGGGGTCTCCGTGGAGCTGCCAGGGGACTGACCATAGCAACAGGGGGCTGGTGATGGTTGCCATGGAAACTGACCATAGCAACAGGGGGCTGGGGAGGGTTGCCATGGAAACTGTCCAGAGCAATGGGTTCTGGTGATGTGTGCCTGCTTAGGAACTGAGTTGCCACAGGCACTCAGAGGGGCTCCATGGGAGGCGCCTTGATATTTTAAGATTTTCTAAGATATTGATATTCTTGTAGCGAACTTTCTCACACACTTGCTGTAAATAACTCATTGTTTTGCATTCCTTTATGGAGGAGGAGAAAGTTGATGGACTCTTGGTTTGTCTACTGTCATTGGAGAGGTGGCACTGTCACCCTCCAATCCACTGTCACTCTTGGGAAACTATAAATGTTGGAGTCAGAAAATTAACTTTCCTTTTTTTTTCACCATGAGAACAGCGATGTGTGCTTGTGTTCTTTCATGTCCTATAGCAACACATGGGGACATTCCAAGAGTCTCCAGGATGTTCAAGACCTGGAATGTCCCACGCAGAGACAGGGGCTCCATGGAGACCTCCCAGGGCTTTCTGGGGATGGTAAAGAGCCCAGTGCTCAGAGGCAGTCACAGCCATTCCACGGTGATATCCCAGGGCACCTTGGGCTGAAAAGGCACCGATCTGTCACAGGCACTCACGGGGGCTCCACGGTGTCATCCCAGGAGTCCCCAGGCTGCCAAAGACCCAGGATGTCCCAGACACTCACAGGGGTTCCTGTCATGGGCACAGTGGGTGTGGGATCTCAGTCTCTCAGAACTGGGGTGCAGGGTGAACAAGACCCCCCCTGGGGGGCTCGGGAGTCCTGGAATGCTGCCAGAAATGTCTGGTGGCTGGACTTTGATCCCACATGGGAGATGACATCAGTATGAGGACGGGAGGATTTCACTGGGGTGAATGGTGAAGGGACAAGTTAATTGGAGTGTGAGATACAGAGTTTAAGATCCCTGTACAGGGGGGTCTAGAGAGGCAAGATGGAGGGATTGGGGCGTGCCCTTCTCCTTCTTCTTCTTCCTCTAGGCCTCCATCTTCTGTGGTGATGTTGGCACTCCGGGATTGGACCTTACTAGGGGAACACTGGTTAATATGGGTAGAGGGTATTAGAGAAAAATGATAAATATTATATACGTAACTCCAAGTATAAAAATAGGTGACCGCCCCAGGGGCTTTCAGTGTGTGCCCATGGCTGACTGCTGAGCAGAACTCTGTCAGGCCAAGAGAAAATCTTTTAGATAAGCAATTAATAAACACCAAGACCAAGAACAAATCTGAAGCTTCCTCTCGTCCTTTCGAACCCGGGGGCCCAAGGCCATCTTTGGGCTTTTTCCCCAGACCATCTAAACAGCACCGAAATCGGACAACTGGCGTCCACTGTGCGGGCTATCTCCCACCAAACCTTTCGGGGGGGGGAAAGCCCTGAAGAGCTGAAGAGCCAAGAGAACAGCACTGATAACTCCTGAGGAGAGAAGCCTGAAGAAAGAAAGAAGAAAAAGAAAAAACCGGCCGGGAGAAGCTGCAAAAATCAGCAGTCACTGAGAAATCCCATCTCTCAGCTTCTGCTGAAGACAGCTCGTAGCAGAGCGGCCTGGACTGGGACCAGAAAGGCGCCTCTGATCCATCCCTCGTGATCTGCTGGACGGAGAACAAGGGCCTCCAGACCACGCTGACGACAGATTCGGTAAGAAGGCCAAAATAAAATCATGGGGGCAACACTCTCCCAAGAACAACGGGAAATCTTATCCACCTTACAAAGTGTAGCAGAATTATATACAGAAGGGATCCCAAAGAAAGAATTAAAACAGCTGTTATTATGGGCAAGGCTCAATTATCCACTTGCAGAGACATATCTGCTGTTCGAAGTAGGGTTTTGGCAAGAAATTAATAGGCATTTATATATTTTAGCAACAAAAAAAGATGAGACAGCGTTAAAGCTACTCTCGCCGGCAAGAATCATGTTACAAGGTATTTCACTGCAGTCTAAAAGACTGGAAAAGCAGCGAGAAGCTGCGGTACCCTCAGAGAAGGGGGCGGAGTGGCAGAGCTCCGGGAAAAAAATTACTCTGGCTTTGAAAGGCCAGGGGGAAAGGGCTCTCGAAAAAAGAGAGCAGGAAAAAATATTAAAACCCCCGATCAAAAAATGCAACAAACCCCAAGGGCGTCCTGAAACTCCAGAGAGTGTGGAGGAGTCAGGAGCAGAAGGGGGGGAGCAGGAAGATAAGGGATCGGGGGGGGGGCCTGTTCGCGGTGAAAGCGGCGACGCGGCGGCGGCGGCGGACGCGAGCAGCGCGGGTGAGGATGAGGAGACGCGCGCGGAGGGCGAAACTCGCAAAAACCGGGGTGTAGACTCACACGCGAACGCGGAAGGCGGGCTGAGGGAAAATTTGCAGCCTCAGAGGGCCGCCGCGGCGGGACGCAGGAGGCGCGCGGTTGTGACGTCAGAGCCGGTGCGACGGTCAGCTCGAATCGCGGGTAGAGCCGGGGTGCCGGCGGGAGAGGCGAACACAACGTCAGAGGAGGAGGGGTCGGATTCCGGGACAGACCGAGGGGCTGGGACCTCGGAGGTGAGACAGGGGGGAGACGATGATGACGTCACCTTGGGGGACACCGGAAGTAGCTCAGAGAGTACGCATGCGCAGAGAGTAAGACGCGGGCGGGCCCGAGCCCGGTCCCCTGTGACGTCGCGGGTGAGGAGGGGCCGTGCTAGGGATTCTACGTCCCAGGGCTCCACACCGTCTCCAGATCTGGCGCCTTTGGTCCAGAGCCTTGGTGTCTCAGTTCCTTCCCTTCATGGGAGACGCCGAGCAGGAAGAGGAAGTGGGGCAGTCGAGATTGCACCGTCATCCGAGCCAGGGAGGCCGGTGACAGCGCCACCTAGTGGCAGGAGGGCAGAAGTGCACGACATGCCGGGTCGGCTCGGCGGAGCCACAGCGCCATCTCGTGGCGAGACTGCAACAATGCAGCAATTTTTTCCAACAATATATAAAAAGAAAAGCACCTCGAAGAAAACAATGTTAACACGACAAAGGGATTATCCATCCACTTCGGGATTTCATGAAGATGATGAAAGCTCAGATGAAGAACAGCTACAAGGGGAAGATGTCATAAGGATCACAGCATCGGAAGGTGTCCCAACATGGATGCTATCAGCAGCAGAAGCAGCAAAAAGCTTCTTGCATTCATTCGATGCAGTAAAGAAGAAATATCAACAGGATCCTCGAGTTTCCTTTTCGGATTTGGGAGCAAGGCCAAAAACCTCAAGGCGAAAAATGAGACACTATGAATCACCGATGACATCTACAACACCATTATTCATGCAAATCCCAATGGAGTCTGATGAAGAGGGGTTTCAAGAGCCGGTGAAGACAATGGATTGGAGGCAAATCAGAGAAGCATTGGAAAAGGAAAAGCATTTATTCCCGGGATCAGGGGATTTGACAATGCCAGTGACATATGATGCCCAGGGACAGAATCCAAGGTGGGAAAGGATGGGTCATGAGACACTCAAAGACTTAGGGAAGGCAGCTCAGACTTTTGGGCTGAACTCACAATACTTCAAACAGCTATTAAGAGGGACATTCTCTATGTATGATCTCACACCATATGACATTCGAAGTATTGTGGCAATGATCCTCACTGACACACAGAGTCTTGTCTGGGAAAAAAGGTGGAGAAAATATCTTGCTGAGTTGCGGAACAGATACCAAGGTGGGCCGAATGCGAACCTCACAGAAGGGCAATTAGCAGGGGATCCTCCAGATGATAATCCAGGGGAACAAGCAGCGCGGCTTCCACGAAGAGTGTTAAGCGACATCAAAGAAGCAGCGCGATTGGCAATCATGCAAATTACGCCGACAGGAGCTCCGGATGTCCCGTTCTCTTGCATCAGGCAAGGTCCCACAGAGCCATTCATGTCATTCATCGACCGACTCACGCAAGCCGTGGATCGACAGGTGACAACAGAAGAAGTGAAGAGGCCTCTCTTGGAGAATTTAGCTTTCGGCAATGCCAACCCGGATTGTCAACGGGTGATTAGCACCATGCCAGGACGGCCATCCTTGGCAGAGATGGTGGAGGCATGCAGCAAGGTGGGGACGCCTCAGCACGTCGCAGCGATTGTAAAGGATGAATTAAAAGAGGAATGGGAGAAACAGCTAAAGGGACGCTCAGAAGGGCAATCAGAGGACAAGACATTGGAGAAGATGTTCGAGAAATTACTTCATCAACAGGACGAAAATATCAACAAAGTTCTTGCGGCAATGCAGAAAAGGAACAGACCCCAAGGAGGACAGTGCTACGGATGTGGGGAATCTGGGCACATGAAAAGGAATTGCCCACGGACACATATACCAACGCCAGCCCAGAGAGCGGAAAGACCAATTTGCGCACGGTGCGGAAGAGGAAGACACTCTGTGAAAGAATGTTATTCCCGGACAGATGTGGAAGGAAATCCGTTGCCGCATCCGGGAAACGGGGAATTGAGCGCGGGAAATCCCCGGCGCGCTCCGACACAAATACTGGCGGTGTCACAAGAACAGACAGGGCAGTCATCAGTGAGCGACAAGCAGATGCCCTCAGCAAAACCCTCAGTCGATTCCACAGTGACCCAGACCTCCTCCCACCAGGGGCACAGTGTGCATTGGCAGCTTCAAAACTAGTATGCTTTCTAGATGAAAGTCATGCGGAGATACCAACAGGTATCTGCGGGGACTCATACAAGAAACAAGATTTTTTGATAGTTGGACAAGATAAGTGCAGTATTCTTGGGCTCATTGTCTATCCGACAGTTGTCTCAGCAGACAAAAATACAGAGTTAACAGTTTTGGCAAGAGCGCTTCGTCCACCATTGACTGTACCGGAAAATACTGTGGTTGCGAGAGCCTTTGCATTGCCACCACATGCAGTTGGAGAGGTCATGTCAATCTTCGACGAAGAAGGTCTCCCTATGAAAGAGCATGTTGAAGTACATACAACATGGGTGAAGCACATAGGTCGAGACCGACCCACGCTCACGTGCCAATTGACGTGTGGGGACAGGACAATATCGATCAGAGGTATGCTCGACACAGGGGCGGATGTAACAGTAATATCGTACATCTTTTGGCCACGCAATTGGAGCTTGGTCGCGCCATTGGGCTCTCTCTCAGGCATCGGGGGAGCATCTCTGTGTCTGCAAAGTGAGAATTCCGTCGTTGTCACGGGACCAGGAGATAAGACGGCGATCATTCGTCCTTTTGTCGTTCAAAAGCCGATCACAGTCTGGGGTCGAGACCTTTTGGCACAATGGGGCGCGAAGATCGAAATGGATTTTTAATAGGGGTCACTGCAGCACTCGCCACACTGAAGCTGACATGGAAAACAGATGATCCAGTTTGGGTGGATCAGTGGCCTCTTGAGCGGAAAAAATTGAGTGCTTTGAAAGACCTGGTCCAAGAACAATTGCAGAAGGGACACATCAAGCCAACAGACAGCCCTTGGAATTCTCCGGTGTTTGTCATCAAGAAAAAGCTGTCGGGCAAGTGGAGGTTGTTACACGACCTCAGGAAGATCAACGAAGTCATAGAAGACATGGGGCCACTTCAGTTGGGACTTCCATCTGTCTCGATGATTCCCAGAGATTGGCAGCTTGTGGTCATTGACCTCAAGGATTGCTTTTTCAGTATCCCACTCCATCCAGATGATGCTCCGAGATTTGCCTTTTCAGTCCCGAGTATCAACAGGGAAACGCCTCTGCAGCGGTACCATTGGGTCTGTCTTCCACAAGGCCTGAAAAATTCTCCGACGATCTGTCAATGGTACGTGGCGCGAGCTTTGGCACCAGCACGAAAGAAATTTCCGAAGGCGAAGATCATTCATTACATGGATGATTTGCTCATCGCAGCATCAACACGACAGGAGCTGCAAGAAGCTCGTGACTGTGTGATCGCAGAGGTGCAAAAGGCAGGTCTGGAAATCAGCATTTCAAAGATTCAAGAGGTTGCACCTTGGAAATATCTAGGGTGGAAAATCTCAGAGAAAACAATAAAGCCTCAAAAGGTGGAGATCAGCACGAAGGTCAACAATTTGCATGATTTGCAACAACTTTTGGGAGAAATCAACTGGATGAGACCAGTTTTGGGAATCACAAATAGTGACATTCCAGCACTGCTTGATCTCTTGAGAGGAGACACAGACATTCGTTCTCCCAGGACACTCACACCAGAAGCAAGAAAAGAGTTGGAGAAAATCTCGGATGCGATACAGAAAAGGCAGGCACATCGATTTGTTCCATCGTTGCCTTTTCAGTTGGCAGTGCTGGGGAAGAAAACGCAGTTCCATGGTTTGATCTTCCAATGGGATGAATCACAAAAGGACTCTTTGATAATCATAGAGTGGATTTTCCTACCGCACAGGCCCGCGAAAACGATTCTCACAGATCTGGAGATGGCAGCACAAATCATCATAAAGGCGAGAACAAGGCTGCTGACAATGGCAGGAAGAGAATTCTCAGTCATCAGGTTACCTCTGAAACGAGACTACTTCGATTGGGCAATGCAACAATCGAAAGACCTATTAATCGCATTGTTAGCGTTCCCAGGAGCTTGCACAATCCACTTTCCCCAAAACAGAATACTGCAGTCGCAAATATGCTATAGAGCAAAACCACAGGTAAGTGAAGAACCTTTGGACGGGATCACCGTGTTCACGGATGGCTCGGGGAAGACACACAAGTCAGTGATCACGTGGAGAGACTCAACGACAGGGGATTGGGAATCAGACGTGAGGATGGTTCAGGGCTCTCCACAAATTGTGGAGTTGGCAGCCGTTGTCCGAGCATTTCAGTTGTTCAAACAGCCTCTCAATCTGGTGACAGATTCCGCATATGTTGCGGGTGTGGTCAAGAGATTGGAGGGTTCACTCTTGAAAGAAGTCAGTAATGAAGTTTTATACTCATACCTGACAAGCTTGAAAACACTGCTAGAGAGCAGGGAAAGAGAGTATTTTATCACACACATTAGAGCGCACACAACACTTCCAGGGTTTTTAGTGGAAGGGAATGCTCGGGCGGACAGGTTGACAATGCCCATTTTGCAAACACTGCCGGACATTTTTGAGCAGGCAAGGTTAAGTCATGCGTTCTTTCATCAGAATGCGCAAGCACTGATGGAGTCCTTTCGTCTCACAAAGAGTCAGGCGAGGGAGATCATTAGTGCTTGTCCAGACTGTCAGCTTGTGCAGCCACCTTCTTCTACCGGGGCCATCAATCCGCGGGGGCTGCAAAGTCTTCAGTTGTGGCAAGCTGATGTCACAAAATACCCATCTTTTGGGAAGCTCAAAAATGTTCACGTTTCTGTAGATACATTCTCAGGTGCAGTCTTTGCTTCAGCACATGCTGGGGAAACAGCAGACCATGCTTGCCGACACTTTCTGCAGGCATTTGCAGCATTAGGTGTGCCTCAGGAGATAAAAACAGATAATGGTCCAACATACACAGGCAGGGTGCTTGACAGATTCCTGAAAAGGTGGGGTGTCAGACACACGTTTGGTATTCCGCATTCACCCACAGGTCAGGCAATCATTGAGAGAACACATCACACCCTAAAATCCCTTCTGGACAGACAAAGAAGGGGTGAGCCAGAGGCAACACCTCACATGAAATTAAATAAGGCACTGTATGTGCTGAATTTCCTAAATAGCTCATCCTCGGAACCTGATCCACCGATCGTGAGACATTTTCTAAACAACACACAGGCAAAGCTAAGGGAAAATCCTTTAGTTTTGATCAGGAACCCGGAGACCGGACAAATAGAGGGTCCTTTCAGACTAATCACTTGGGGAAAGGGTTTCGCTTGTATCTCCACAGATCGAGGTCTGAAGTGGGTGTCAGCACGGCACGTGAAGCCATTCCGAACGCGAGAACACGAGAATGCTGATCCGAGAAACAAAGAGACGAGTACTCAGACAGAAGTCGAGACTCAGACTGCGAAAAACGACCCAGAAGAGAAATAAAAGAAACTAAGGACTTTGGGGGGCTTTCACATAAAAGCAAAAAAAGGTCTTTTGGTGCAAACAGAAGGGGGAGATGTGGGATCTCAGTCTCTCAGAACTGGGGTGCAGGGTGAACAAGACCCCCCCTGGGGGGCTCGGGAGTCCTGGAATGCTGCCAGAAATGTCTGGTGGCTGGACTTTGATCCCACATGGGAGATGACATCAGTATGAGGACGGGAGGATTTCACTGGGGTGAATGGTGAAGGGACAAGTTAATTGGAGTGTGAGATACAGAGTTTAAGATCCCTGTACAGGGGGGTCTAGAGAGGCAAGATGGAGGGATTGGGGCGTGCCCTTCTCCTTCTTCTTCTTCCTCTAGGCCTCCATCTTCTGTGGTGATGTTGGCACTCCGGGATTGGACCTTACTAGGGGAACACTGGTTAATATGGGTAGAGGGTATTAGAGAAAAATGATAAATATTATATACGTAACTCCAAGTATAAAAATAGGTGACCGCCCCAGGGGCTTTCAGTGTGTGCCCATGGCTGACTGCTGAGCAGAACTCTGTCAGGCCAAGAGAAAATCTTTTAGATAAGCAATTAATAAACACCAAGACCAAGAACAAATCTGAAGCTTCCTCTCGTCCTTTCGAACCCGGGGGCCCAAGGCCATCTTTGGGCTTTTTCCCCAGACCATCTAAACAGCACCGAAATCGGACAAGTGGGGGCTTCAGGCAAAAGCTTTGTTTCTTCCTTGGAGAAACTCCTGCTGAGTCATGCGATGGAGAAATGGCACACAGCAGCCACCATAGAACCCATAAAACATTCTAGGACCCCTAGAATTCTAAAATTTCTTCTCAAAGAGGAGACTGGGAGTGGCTGGATCCAATCCCAGCCCCAGATATTGACAAAGGTGCAAAAGTTTGTCAGGAGGAATTGAACTTGTCCCACAGGATTAATGATGGTATACCAGACCGATTTCTAGAAATACAGCTCTGATTGATTCTGATCATGATTAGACAGAAAGATCTTGATCAGAGTTATTTCCTCCACAGCATAGGAGATCTAACAATTAGAATATTCTGCTCTAGGCAGCAATTTTGAAGTCAACAGGGCCTTGCTGGAGTTGTTGGAGCGCACTGCAGGCAGAGCCTCCTGCTCCAGCAGGAGCTGCCTTTCCTGTGCCATGAGCAGGGCAGGTCCCACTGCAGGAAAAGCCCCAGGCCAGCCCCAGCACAGGGAAGGGCTCGGGCACAAGGGCAGAGTGCCGTGCTGGGAGCTGTGCCAGGGAGAGCCTGAGGCACCAAAGGCACCTTGGCAGCAGCAGCTGCTTGCAGGCCATGGCCAGAAGCCTCCCTCGGCAGCCCGGCCTGGTGGCCACCACTGCAGAGCTGCTGCCTCAGGGCTCATTCCTGGCTGGGCTCGGAAAAGCCACTTCTGCCCCAGGAGCCTGAATGGGAAGCCATTGGCCCCAGCCTCGGGGACAAGATATTAATGTCAAAACTCCTCATGCCAGCAGAGCCAAGGCAGGGGCAGAGGAAAGGGGAGAGCCAGGCCCAGGGGACAGGGCTGCCATGGTGATGGCTGTGAGGCCACTGCCCCTGCAGCAGCCTGGCTGCCCTCAGCAGACATTCTGGCCAGAAGCCTTGTGAGGGCACTCAGCACAGCAGAGAACACACACTACGGGAATTCTGTTCTTGGGGTGGGGAGGGTTTCACTGGGTCAGGCTGCACAAAGCTCCTGTTCTTGGACAATTCCTGGGATAGGGCATCCAATTCTCTAGAAAAACAGCTGCAGTTTCATGCCACTTTCATAATTGTAGAATATTTCTTCCTTCTAACAAATGTAAATCCACCTTCATTCAGTTTAAAGATATTGACCCTTTTTCTGTCATGGCAAGATTTGGGAGACAATAACTTTGACCACAATTTTTCCATTTTCACAGACCTTATTTTTTTCCAAAAATCTCCCAGGATGGGGTTTTGGAGGCCTCATCACAAAACCAGCAGGGGGAGTCTGCAGGCTCTGGGCTCAGTGGTGTGGAGACTGAGGACAGAACAGGAGTAGCCTGGGAGGGATGGAAGGGTGGTTTCAGAGGGGCAGGAGCTTTTCTTCATAGTGGGAATGAGCCTGAAGAAGACATAATAGCACCAAGAGCAGCTGGGGAGGTGCAGAGTGGGCACCAGCAGAAAGGAATTTCCCTGCCAGGGCAGGGCTGTGGTGCAACATGTCCCCAGCAGTAGCCTGGAGCAGCCCAAGGCTCTGTGTGGGCAGGCAGAGGCAGGCAGGAGGCAGAGCTGTCAGCAAAGGAAGGGCCCAGCCAGGTGGGGCAGCCGGGGGATGCTGACAGCCTGCAGGGACAGAGGTGCAGGGCAGGGACAGCCTGGGCTGCACAGGGATGGGCAGCAGCTGCAAGACAGCCCTGCCAGAGCCAACTTGGGCAGCACTTTGGCCATGGCTGCTGGCCCTGGGCCTGAGGCCATGTGAGAGTCTGTCCAAAATATCCTTCATTTTTGCCTCACGGTTGCCATGAAGAGAGACCATCAAAAAACTAAAAACTGATGAACCAGTAGTGGGGGGGAAATCATGTGCCTCTTAGCTCTGTTTCCAGAGGTGTTGTTTGCTATACGCAACACTGAACTTGAAGGAGCACCCTGCCCTTTTTCCTGAACAATGGTCCTGGAATTTCTCCCCGCCTCCTGGCCTGGCGGGTTTGAGCTTTAGCGTGGTCCCCCCTCCAAGAGAAGACCCCTCTCGCCCGTCCTCAACCATCGTGATAGACAAGTAGAGATGTAGGCCTCTTCATCAAGGACCCAAGACATGAAACCCCTGTGTGAGAAGGCTCCCTCTCACCTTCTTTCAGAGACTGGGACTGAAACCCTCCCAACTCGGGGGAGCTGTGCAGAGGGCAGGGAGGAAAGCTGCCCAGAGCAAGCACAGGTGCAGGCAGTGGGCCATGAAAACAATGGTTCTCGCTTGCTGCCTGGCTCAACTTTGTGCACCCCTGAACAAATACTATTCTTTCCCCCGAAGACCTTTGTTTCGGTTGTGAAATTCATTCCCCCTTCCCCCAACAAAAAATAGTATAACTTGGGGTCCAGAAGAACTGTGCCTCCAAGATCTCCCCGGACGTGGCCTGGCAGACTCCATTGGCTGGATCCCGAAGGATAACGCAGCACCACGTTTGGTAGCTGTAACCCACCCCTCCTCTTCCTCCCTCTTTTCCTTATTTTCTCCTTTGTTCCCCCGGTTCCCCTCACCAATGCATTTCTCTTGTGGTTATTTCAAGAAAATTGCACTTGTTGATTGTTACTGCAAATCCCCTGTGCCGTGTTGGTTTTTTTTGCACCCTGAGATCACCCCTACAAACCATCACATCATCCATTCACTAGGACGGATCATGGTAAATGGTCTCCATGATTCCATGGGGCCTTGAAATGTCACAATGATCTCCATGGATCCACGGTGCCCCTTAGGATCACAACGGCCCTTTGGCTCCACGAGGCCCTGAAATGCAACAACGGCCTCTTGGTTCCACAAAGCCCTGCTGCTTCACACTGGCCCCTTGGGACCTTGGGACCATGCAGCCCAACAGAGCCGCAATGATGTCCTTGTTTCCACGAGGCCCCACAGTGTCACAATGGTCCCTTGGATCCATGGTACTCT
The DNA here is from genome assembly GCF_028551555.1 of Melozone crissalis. Lineage (NCBI taxonomy): Eukaryota > Metazoa > Chordata > Aves > Passeriformes > Passerellidae > Melozone > Melozone crissalis. Next base: position 16,312,829 of record NW_026535824.1, read on the forward strand.
GCAGTGTCACAATGGCCCCTGCATGTCACAAGGCTCAAAAAAGTCACAATGGTCGCCATGGTTCCTCAAGACCCCACAGTGTCACAATGGCCCCATGGATCCATGGTACTCACAGTGTCACAATGATCTCCTTGGTTCCACAAGTTCCTACAGTGTAACAGGCTCCACAAGGGCCTGCAGTGTCACCATGGCCCATTGGCTCCACAGTGCCCCACAGTGTCACAATGGTCTCCATGGGAAGGAAACAAGTGAGCCCCAATGGTGCAGGGGCATATGAGAGGCAGTCACTAGAGGCCAAGGCTAGCCAGACTTGACTGTATTAGCAGATTTTATCTGGGAGCAACCCTTGGATACAGGGAATTTTAGAGGTGGAATCCTAATTTCAGCCATGGGAGGCTAGACAAGAAAGACAGTTCTTTTGCATAGGAATAAAAGCACAGAGCCCCAGTGTGTCATGGTCAGATGGGAAGTGGCCTTTGGCATGGCTAATTCAGTGGGACCTGTCAGACAGCCCACAGGAGGCCAAACCAGGCAGACCTGTTCCATGTTCCCCTGATTTCATGGAGTCCCATACTGTCACAATGATCCCCTTGATTCCACGAGGTCTTGCAATGTCACAATGGTTTCTTGGTTTCATGAGGCCCACATGGCTCCATGCGGTCCTGCTGTGTCACAATGGCTCCTTGTTCCCATGGGCCCCACAGTTTGATCATTGACCCTTGCTTCTAATAGGGCCTCTGAGTTGCACAATGGCCTCCTTGATTCCATGAGGTTCCATAGTCTCACCGTGGTGATCTTGGACCCGCATTGTCACAACTGACCCATGGTTCCATGAGGTTCCGTAGTGTCACCGTGGTCGCTGTCAGAGGCTGGATGAGATCGACGTGCCGAGACACCTTGGGATGCTCGGAATGCCCGTGTGGGGCCAGGGCCGGGTCATGCCTTGGTTTGTGGTGGGACAGAGCCCCGCCCCAGCCCTGGCCTGGCAGAGCTGTCAATCACACAGCAGGGGGTGATGTTAACCCAGCTCTGATTAGCCCAGCTGTTAATCAATCAATCACACACTAGCAGCTGGTGCTACCCTGGCTCTGATTGGACAAGCAACTGGCAGTCCCACCCCAGGGCCGGGCCCATGAGGGCCCAGGGCCTTAAAAGCCGGAGGACGAGGACAGCCCAGGGTGTGGATCCTGCCTGTTTCTGGGGTTTCTGTGTTAGTGATGCTGGAACCTGAGCAGTTGGTGCCTATGTGCATGTCCTTGTCCTTCTATGGATCTTCTGTCTTTCTGTTGTTTGCTATTTCTTTTTCTAATCCTACTTACCTGGAACCTTTTTGGGTAACTAAACATCTTAAGGGATAAAGGTTTTTAGATTCAATTTGCTAAGTTATTGAATTTAATGCTATGGTAAGGGTTTCATATTGAAGTGGATGTTGTATTAAACCCTTTGCAAAAGTTCCTTGATTGTCTATATTTTGCCAGTAAAATTTTGGGTCCTTTTGACCTCTTAGCTCCATTGATCAGAGCATGGTGCTGGTGTCAGTGAGGCTGTGGGTTCAATCCTGTGTGGGCCATTCACTTAAGAGCTGGACTTGAGGATCCTTCTGGGTCCCTTCCTATCAAGAATATTCTTTGCATCTGGCCATGTTGATAATATCTGGTTGGTGTTTCTCCTGTGCACCAAACTCGAGTCAAGGAACCTTTGGTTACCCCCAGCATTTCAGTGTTCTGGGGTGTTGCAGCCCTGCAGGCTCACAATGGCCTCTTGTTTCCATGAGGCCCCACAGTGTCACACTGGCCCCTTGGTTCTATGGGCCCCAACAGTGCCACAGTGATCCTCCTGGTTCCACAACTTTCCACAGTGTCCCACTGGCCCCTCAGTTCCCTGAGGATCTGGAGTGTCACACAGGTTTATGGCATTTGTCCTTGCTGCCCTTCACATCCCCCTGGCCCACAAACAGCCCTGAGCCAGCTGTGAGGGACAGGCCCTGCTGTTCCAGGCTGGGCTCAGGGCTTGGCCTTTCTGCTTCCTGCAGCCAAGCCAGGCCTTGCTCAACACTGCAGTTCCCTGCTCAGAGCCTTGGGCTCCCTGCAATCCTGGCCTCAAGGATCTGCTTTCAGCAGTCCCTGGACAGCCTTTGGCACTCCCTGCCCTCACTGGGGCCCAGCCATGCTCCAAGGCACTTGGAGTTTTGCTGCTGACTCCTTGAGCAGCTTCTTCATCCTTCTCTCCGTGCCTGAGGCTCCTGGACCCAGCTCCAAACCCACCATGGGGATCATGAAAATACAGAATGTCCTCGGGGACTCTTTGTCTCCCTTCCATTGTCTTTGAGTCTCCAGGGCTTGCGCAGTGATTGGAGTTAGTTTGGAGTTCTGTTCAGGAGGAAGATTTCAAAGTGCACCTCATGATTTTTAGTTTTTTAATCATGAGTATTGTTTTTTATTTTTCGGTTCATTGAAGAGCTGATAGACATATTCCCCAAGTGATCTTGATGCTGAATGTCTCCTTAGGAGGTCTGGGCACAGAGAAGAATGACACCCTTGCAAGCTGACTCTGTTTGGACAACCTGCTCCTCATCCCCAGCCTCACCATGTCTGACATCATCCACCTGCAACTAACATCCAAAAATATAAAAAAAAATTAGTGCAATTTATTATTTATTTTTAATATTTTTTTCAATTAAATGTATTTATTGTATTTATTTCTTATTTGTAATAATAGTTGTTTCATTTTTATTACCTAATTTTATATTTATATCAAAAATCTATGCGTGTTTAGCAACCAATAAAATTAATGGTAAGTGGTTCTAAGTATCACAATTCCCTTCATTCACTAATTCACGTCTATTAGTTATTAATTTTTACCCTTTCTGCTACTTCGCCTTATGTTTAGTCGTTTTGTAATCTTTTTAATCATGTTTTTCTCACACATGGTTCAAGGGGGCACTTGGGCTTACATGGAAATAATTTTGGGGCACATTTGGGGCAGTTTTGGGTCTGGGGACGGAATTCAGAGAGAACTTGAGCGTCGGGAGAACACTTGGGGGAGCCGGGTGGGAAATGGGGGGTGGGGGGAGGCACTCAGGGATTCTGAGGGACAATTCGGGGTCCAGGGAACCCCTTGGGGATGCAGGGGGGCCCTTGGAGATCAGGGAGGGGAATTTGGGGCCCTTCGGGGTCCGGGCGGGCCCTTGGGGGGCTCTAACGGGGCTCTCTGGGCGCGCGGGTGAAGGCAGAGCGCTAATGGCGCCCTGCAGAGCGCGGGGGTGACGGGAAATGAAGTCCCGGCTGCATTCAAACGCCACGAGCGCCGCGGAGCATGATGGGAGCTGTAGTCCCGGAAGTAGCTCCACTGCAGCACTTGGGGGTCCAGGGAGCCAGTTGTGGGTGCGGGCGGCCACTTCGGGTCCTCAGGGGGCACCTGTGAGGAACCTATGGTGCCGGGAAGCCGTTGGGGAGCACCTACAGAGTCGTTATCTGTCCCTTTGGGGCACGGAACATGACGGGACTTGTACGGCCGGAACGGGTTATGTCGGGGCTCTGGGGTCGCGGGGCATATTGAAGATGGTGGTCCGGCTATAAAGACGCTCTACGGTGCGCAGAGCATCACGGGAGATGAAGTCTCGGCTGCAATGGCGCTCAGTGGATGCCGCGGTGCATGATGGGAGCTGTAGTCCCGAAAGGACCCATTGCTCGCTGTCATCTTCACCAGCCCATTCCATCATTCCAGAGGCTGGTCCATCACAAGGGATGTCCTGAATCCACTCGGTGTCGGCTTCTTCCCCAGGTGTCTGTAAGGTTGCTTTGGCAATGAGTACTACACTCTGATTAAATTCTTTCATGAGGCACCTGTGCCAATAGCACCCATTTCCAAGCTCAGGACAGTGTTCCAGGCAGTGACATGGGACACAGGGTCTGTCTGCAGTCATCACTTGTCGTGGTGGGTTTGGGGTATAGTCAGTCTGCCAGGACTCCCCACACTTATATTCCAGCCCTCAGGAGCAAAATCCTCCCCAAAAAGGTTTTTTATTTGGGAGGTCAAAAACTCTTTATTTGATATTTCTGAGCCCAAATCCTCCCTAAATGAGTGTTTCTTAGCTCCCTAAACTGGTGTTTCAGACACCAAAATATCCTTAAATTGATGTTTCTCAGCCCAAAATCTCTCTAAATTGCTGATTCTGAGCTAAAAATAGCCCTAAATTGCTTTCGTTGAGACTCGGAGCTCCCTAAATATTTTTTCTCCCGAGCCAAAAGCCTCCCAAATTCAGTGTTCTGGAGCCCCAAAGCCCCCAGAATTAATCATTCTCTGCCCCAAAGCTCCTGAGCTCACCGTTCTGGCTCCGAAGCTGCAGACACAGGGGTTTCTAAGCCATGAAGTTCCCAGATCAGTGTTCCAGAGCCCTGATGCCCCTCACTCACGCCCTGTGCCCGGCGTGCCATCAGCCCGTGGGGTTCATCCCAGCCTGGGAGGCTCCGGGAGCGATGGGCGGGGAGCGCTGGCTGTGCCCATTTCCCACCCCCAGCCAAGGAACCGCTCCCTGACCAGAGCGGGGAAACCTCATTTAGGGGAAATCGGTGTAAAAGCAGGAAAGGAGCGGGGAGAGAGGGAGGAGCCCGTGGGGGCGGGAACGGGTCGGGCACAGTGAGCAAGTGAGCTGTATCTATCCCAGTTTTTAAGCAGTGCTTGCGCCCCAGCGCAGAGCGGCTTCTTCCCAGACCTGCCCCAGGTAAGCGCCTGCCCCTTGCTCCCGGGTTTCCTCAGGGCTTGCTCCTTCTGCTCCCGAAATTGATGTTTCTCAGCCCAAAAGTTCCCTAAATCGCTGTTTTGGAGCTCCAAAGCTCCCTAAATAGGGACTACAGAGCCCAAAATCGGCTTAAATTGGTTTTTTGGAGCCCAAAAGCTCTCTAAATTGTTCTTTTTGCTCTGAAAATATCCCCAAATCACTCTCCCTGATTCCCAAAGCTCCCAACATGATTTTTTCTCAGCCTTGAACTCCCCAAATCAGGGTTTCATAGGCCTGTGTGTCCCTAAATTGGTGTTTAAGAGCCCCAGTGCTCCCTAAATCAGTATTTCTGAACTCAAATGCTGTTTCAGGTCCCAAAAACGTCCCCAGGTGGGTGAGCCCCAATGCTCCTGAGACTCCTGTATTCTCAGCTGTGAATGTCCCCAAATACCAATTTTTGAGGCCAAAAGTGTCCTGAAATGGTATTACTGAGCCCCAAAGTATCCTCAATTGCTGCTTTTGAGCCCCAAGTGTCTGGAGACTGAATTTCTGAGCCCTGAAGTTCATTAAATTGGTGTTCCTGAGCCCTGAAGCTCCCCAAGTTGCTTTTCCTAACCCGCAGAGCTTCCTGAGTTCCCTTCACCTGAGCTCCAGGTGAAAAGGCAGCGCTTGGGAGGTGGAGCACACGGGCCAGCAGCCAAGCAAGGCAGCAGCACCCGCGGCTGTGTGAGCAGGAGCCCCGCCAGGGGAAGGGCTGATCCCTGCCCAGCACGTTGACACCACACCTGCCCAGCCACAGGGGGCTGTGGCACTCAGGAACCACTGCCCTGGAGGTCCCTGGGGTGGCAATCCTCCTCCAGCTGTCCTTCAGTCCCGGTGGGATTTCCTAAAGAATATCAGTGTCTGCAACAACAGAAGCGTGACCCTGTCCAAACAGAACTGTCTGCAGCAGAGCAATCTGCACAGTCTGCAGCCTCCCCTGTGGGCAAGGCCAGTGCAATCACTGTTGGCCATGCACAGCAGTGACACCCCCTCCTCACAAGGCCTCTTGGGCAGTGACCGTCCCTGGGCTGGGCACTGCTGAGGGCCCTCAAGTGCTGAGATCAATTCTGCCAGAGGGGATTGAGTGGGAAAAGCTCCCTGGACTGTCCTGCGGCCTTCACTGAGTTTTGCTAAGGCCTGAGGGAGCCCTGCTGCCCTCCAGGGCCCCAGGGCTTTCAGTGTCTTTGTCTCATCAAGGCCTAGCAGTGCAGCAGAGGGTGGGGGACCAGTCAGGAAGGGTTGGAGGGAGACCACAAAGTAAATATTTCATAGAATTCCTATTCAAAGCCGATTGTCCCTTCCCACCCACAGTCTACAGACACTAATCCAGTTCCTAATTCATTCCTACATAGAGAAAAAATCGTCCATTCAGGCCTTATTTATTTATTTAATGTTATTTTTGACCAATAGCAAAAATTGTTGCCATGACTCTTGCTACACATTAAATGGGAGAAAAGTAAAAAGTAAGTACCATGTTGATTAGGCCCAGCCTGGATGCCATGAATACATTATGACCAAATGTTTGTTTCTTTGATCTTGGGGGATCAGGAAATATTTTTAGTCTGAATATGTAATAAACAATTATTTCATGGAGTGATTAGAACTTAAAAATATAAAATATAAATATTAAAACAATAGCTCACCTTAGCACCCCAGACAAAGCATAATGAGATTTCACCACCACTCATACAATGCTCCTGGATTTAACTCACATGCTGGTATTAATGTTGTATTAGACTCAATGCATAACTCAAAATGTCTAATTTATTGGGCCTCTGTTGGCAGACCAGACTCTGTTGGTCTCTGGGCAAGAGACAGCACTGACAATGCAGAAGAGAGAGTTTTTTGTGAGTTTTTTTTTGTTTTCTTTTGGCTTGGTTTTTTTGTTGTTGTTGGTTTTGTTTGTTTACCTTTCTCCTCTCTCCCTGCAGCGCCTCATTTTCTTTTCCTTTATCCTCTCCTCTTCTGTCTTTCCTCCTTCATTTTCTTTTTCCACCTCAAAGCTTCCACTTTGGCTCAGGATTGCAGCTCTGGCCCTGTCGAAAATAATTCTCCTGTCTAAAGCAGTTGTCAGGGCTCCTTCCAAATATGAGAGACAGAGAGAACAATGTGTCTCTGACTGTGAGAAGTGGGGTGACCCATCCCTGGAAGCACAATCATCTTTCCATGAGCGGTGATCTGAGCTAATGTCTGTGCTCATCAGTGATCAATGGCAGAAGCACATCCAGGACAGCTCCACATGCACATCACCTACTCATTGTTACTGTTTGAGAAGCCATCTCGCTATTGCTCTGCTTTAGGAGAAAACCTCTCAAACTCTGAGCATTTTTTGCCATTTATATGCTTTCCCTCCTTTCAGACCAGAGCAAAACAGCAAAATGTAGTGGGAGGAGATGGAGCAGGGTTCATTCCTGGGAAATCACCCCTGGCATTTCCTGTCTGATGCCTTCAGTTAGACCTGTGGGACAGCCATGGGCCCTGGGGCTGTGACTTCTCTTGGGTCCCTGCCAGCATTTCTCTATTTCTAATCCTCCCCTCTTTTCCTCATCTGGGTCTATCCTCTCCTTGAGCACCAGGAAAGCTTTCTTACATGCAGCAGCTTTTGGCAAGGGGTCCCTTAATTCAGTCCAGGTCCTCCTCCTTCTCTGGAACGTGGCCAAAGAAAACAGAAGGTCCCAAGGAGCAGAAAGCCCAAGGAAATGGAGTGCAAGAAAGAGGGAGAGCAGAGCACAGCAGTGAGCTGTGCCCTGAGCAGACCTTTCCTCACTCCTGAGCAGTCCCTGTTTCTGCCTTCACCTCGTCCCTGCTGCTCTGATGGATGTACTCAGAAGGGACAGGTGGCTTTGTTGGAAGGGTCAGCAGGGCCCTGCTTTCTGCAGCCAGCTGTGCAGAAGAGGATATTTGGGAAACTTCCCAGTCTGACCCTTCCCAAGGCTCTCTGGCCATCACACTCCAGCCACCAGAGGTGTTCAATGTTGGGAGGAGCCCCTCCACAGCAGTGGCTGCAGTGCCCCAATGGGCCCTGCTGGACTCCCCACACCCAGTCCCTGTGTCCTCCCTGGTTCCAGCCCAGGTTTCCCAGAGCAGTCTCAGCTGTCTGATTCCATAAAGCCATTTATTCCCAGTGCAGTGACACAGGAACAGCCTGAGCTGTTCCCCCAGCAAGGGAGCCCCTCAGTTTTATCCCCTCAGTCTGCATGCCCAAGGCTCAAGTCTGGCTCTTCCTCCCGGGCCCTCAGCTCCTGCTGGGTCTCTCGGTGCCCCTTCCCCAGCGGTGCCACCACTCTTGGTGCCCTTTGTTGGGCTCTGTTGGCCATTCATGAGCTCTTGTCTCAGGCTCCCACCTGGAGCTCAGCTTGCATCAGGCACTGCAGCTGCCCCAGCTACCTGCACCAGGTGTGTTCACAGCCAGGAGAGGGGAGAGTGGGAGTGAGGTGATTTCAGTTTTGTCTTTGTGACCCAGCTTGCTGCTCTATTGGGAATTGCTGAAAAAGCAAAGCAATCGTCCCCAAGTGGAGTCTGATTTGCCCATGGTGGCAGCTGGAGAGGGACGTCCCAGGCTTTATGTGAGCTCTTCAGTTGTATTTTTTCCTCCTATCCAGTTGAGGAGGGGGAGTGAGAGAAGTTTGATGGACATTTGGCAGCCAGTCTGTAAATATTCTCAGTTCAGTCAAAGAATGAACAGAGACAATTTCTCACAAACTGAACCTAACAATCCTAGGAAAAAAAAAAAACCAAACAATTATTATCTCTCTTTCTATAACCATTGTTTATAAAAATGGTTTGTTAGAGTGTACTATTCATAGTGCATCAATAGTGTGAGAGGTTTTCACCTTAAGACCAATCAGGTCTTACGTCCACTACTGTTCCTATATGAACTGTATATTTCTTAATACTGTACATGAATAATAAAGTGTCTTTCATGCCTTCTGCATCATGGAATCAGTGGTAATTACTCCCTGGTCGGGACACCTCCTGCGTCGACTCCAGCCAAGGTCACTTGTCCTTTCACCATAGATTTCTTCATAGCTGGTCAAGATAACCTCCAGGATTTGAGTCTGAAGGAATGGAAAATGGTCCCTTGCCTCTGAGGAAAATATGACTGGGGTTGAACACCAGGTTCTGCACTCTGCAAAAGCAGAAGGTCTTAATTTTTGCCAAGGAAGATGAAGTGTGTGTCTGCGAGAATTCTCAGAGCTCCAGGGCAGACAAGATGGGTTAGGGACCAGCTGGGAGTGCAACAGAACATCTTATCAACGGCCTTATCTTCTCTAGTGCTGAGATGTTGCTCACCACAGAGATTTTGCCCCTCTTTTCCCTTGCATTGCAGAGTGAACCTAGAGAAAATGATACGGGAGACCACAAGCAAGGACTGAATATCTTGGAAAGAGCTGTGTTCTGTTTAGACAGTGATGCAAGGCAAAATCAGTAAATTAAAAAACCCTGAGTAGATCAGAGGTTTGAGTAGTATGAGGGATCTATGTGTCACAGAAAAGCTCTTAAATGCATTTTTAAAACCTAAGGGGAAATATCATAGTGAAGCTTCCTCTTGTTCATTTTTCTTTTTCTTTCCAGGTGAACCTAATGGCCCCAAAAGAGGGAGTTCATGGCAGCATGACCAAGGAGGTCAATTTGAGTTCATAAGTAAGTGTGGACTCATGGCTCCCATTGCTCTTGCCTGTGCCCATCCTTGGGAACCTTGGATGGGATGTGTTATCCCTGAGAGAAGTGAAGCCAGTGGAGATCTCTCCCCTGAGCACGTTGCCTGCAGAACCCCTTCCAGAGCACAGCAGAAGGCCTGGCCTTTGGGCTGGGATCAGTTTGGTCAGAGGGCTGACCTCCTTTGACCAGGGACACATCCTACTCTAGCAAGGGATGTTGCTGAGCAGGGCTTTGAGGGTCAGGCTGAAATGAATGTGCCAAGGGACAGTGAAGGGGCCTGGGAGGTTCCTCTCCACTCCTGGTGTGTGGCAGAAGAGTCTCACCCTCTCATGGGTGGCTGTGCTCTGGTGGGACTGAGGCACCTGTATGGTGCCTGAGTGCTGTGGCAGCTGAGGCAGCTCCCTGGCCCAGGAGAGCCTCAGTGGGCCCGAGGGTCAGGGACCCCCAGCACTGCATGGGGCTCCTGGGCCAGATGTGGGATGTGTTCTGCCCCAGAACCTGCTCAGTGCAGCCCTGGAGTTCCTTGGGGAAAGGTCCTTGTTAAATATCCTGTCTTTGATTTTATTTTCATGTGCACCTGATGTCCAGTGTCTGTGGCTGCTGGCTGTCTGGCTCAGAAAGGTGTAGAAGCGCTATTCAAAGAGCTAAGTAAGTGTGCTGGATCCCATTGCTTGTGTCTGTGGCCATCCTGGGAACCCTTGGGATGGGATGGGATGTGTTATCCCTGGGAGAAGTGAGGCCAGTGGAGATCTCTCTCCTGAGCACATTGCCTGCAGAACCCCTTCCAGAGCACAGCAGAAGGCCTGGCCTTTGGGCTGGGATCAGTTTGGTCAGAGGGGTGACCTCCTTTGACCAGGGACATGTTCTACTCTAGCAGGGGTGTTCCTCACAGTTGGTAATGGTTTCAAAGACACAGCACATCCCTTCTGGGATTTCCTTTCCTTTCTTTGAGCACTAAAAGAGGAATCTCACCCTGGGTTTAGCTACAAGGACAAAAGTCAGAAGCCTTTCTGTGCAGGTGAGTGCCAGTCCTTGCCCACACTACCTGGAAACTGAACCCTGCGAAGCAGGAAGGAGATCCAGAGCTCTGTCCTGCATGAGGGCCCAGTGCAGTCAGATTGAGCAATCCCACCTGTCCATAAATTCCCATTTCCAAAGGCCTGCAGCCAGTCCTTTGTTACATTGCCCGTCCCTATGCAGATGCCCAGGATGCCAGGGTGCAGAGATGTCCCAGCAGGGGGCTTTTCCCAGCACAAGCAGAAGGAGAGGAAACAAAAAACCAACCTGTAGAAGACCTAAGAAGAGACCTGTGGGAACCCAGAACATCCCTCTGGCAGTCCAGGATGGCTAGGACCCCTGCCAGGGGGCTCAGAAGCCCTGGCACAGAGCCCAAAACACCAGTGGATTTGATTATGACCCGTGGAGCAAATTACAAACCTTATATGAAGATCAGCAGGCCACAACAGTTTAAGCAGAATATTAGTGAAGTTATCATGGGATGGAAAAGTAGATTTTGGGGTTTTTGGTATGGGGTTCAGGAGGCAAGATGGAGGGAACTGGGTGTGTCCAGCCTTTCTCCTTCTTCTTCTTGGCCTCCATCTTCTGCTGTGATGTTGGCACTTACTGATTGGTTTAGAGTAGAAGCTTACTGTCTAACATAGGTGATAGGTATTGGAAAGTAATTGTAAACATTGTACACGTAGTTTTTAGTATAAAGACATAACACCGCCCCGGGGGCAGGCAGAGTGCCTCAGACTGTCCTGCTGAGCTGACCTCGGCAGGGCAGAAGAAAATTTTTTATAGATAAGATAAAATAAACAACCTTGAGACTGAGAAATGAAGAGCCCTGACTCCTTCTTCAAGCGTCAGGCTGGGAAAAGAGACTTTGAACTTTTCTTGGGGTCACTCTGAGCAGCAAGAGACCCTGAGACATTGGCATCCCTGGTGGGCTCCAAGAGGGCACCCAGGTGGGCTCTTGGCAAGCAGCCACGCCACAGCCATCAGCCGCTGAAACCCAGCCCGAGAAGGAAAGGAAACAGGCACTCTCAAGGGAAAAATCCAGAAAGAGCATCTCGACCTCTGCTGAGAAGATTCATTTCAAGCTCGACCCGGAAAGAGGAGGACCAGAAGCATGCCTGGAAACCCTCACCTGCGAGCTGCTGGACGGTGACCAGGGCAAACTCCGGACTGACCTTGCAGATCATTCAGCTTTTGGTAAGAAAAGTCAAAATTGAGAACATGGGGGGGACATGCTCCCAGGAACAAACCAGCATCTTGTCAGCCCTACAGGGCATGGCAGCCACACACCCTGTGAAAATCTCTGAAAAAAGATAAGACGGCCTTGAAGCTTTTATCCCCAGCAAGGGTAATGTTAGAGGCAATTTCGTGGAATTCCGCGGGGGCTGCCAGCTATCAGCAGGCAGCAGTATTCTCTCGAGGATGGGGGAAGTCATCCTGCCATCAGCAGGCGGCAGTTGCCCTTACTGACGAGGGAGGGGCAAAGGTAATCCCTAGCAAACAGGTGTGGGAGGAATTGGCATCATCTCCAGAGTGCCCAGGGTCCCATGGGTCCCCAGAACGCCCAGAACTCTCAGGGAGAGGAGGGCGGAGGGGGTCGGGGAACCCGGGGCAGAGCCGCTTCTCGGCGACTGGCGAACCCGTGCCACGGCGGCGCCGGCCGGGAGCAGCCCGGGGGGGCCGCAGAGGAGGCCGTGGGGGCTGCGGAGGCCGGCGGGGGCCCACGGGGGCAGCGGGGCAGTCGCAGGCACAGCAGCGGCGGAGGCGATAGCGCGCACGGCGGTACCCGCGATCGCAGCAGCGGGCGGTCGGCAGCGTGCAGGGCACGGCCGGCGGCTGCGGGGGCAGCGCCGAGCGGGGCCGGGCCGGGCGGAGCGCGGGAGCGGGAGGCGCGGGGCAGGCGGCAGCGGCGGGCGCATGCGCGATGGCGGCGGCGGCGGTTTCACGCAGGGGGTGCCAAAGCCGCGCGCGAAGGGCAGAACCCGCGCGGCTGCGATGGCGGCGGGCAGCGGCATCCGGGGAACGCGCACGGGCCGCGGCAGCCGCGTCGGGCGGGACTGAGGCGGACGGGACGGGACGGGACGGCTGCAGCGTCCCTGCGACCGCCACGGAGCGCGGCAGGCGCCCGGTGATGACGCACAAACCCGGCAGCCGCAGCGGGGCGGGTTTTTCCCCAGTGCGCAGACGCGGCACGGACGCGGCCGAGCGGGGACCGGGGCAGCGCCGGTGTCGGTCACGGGCACAGGGGGCGTTCCCCAGACCGCGCCTGCGCCCAGAGAAGCGCAGGGGAGGCGCGGTCGGGGCGGGAGCATCCGCACTCCCGTGAGGGCACCGGCAGAGACCGGGCGCGGTCTGGGTGCAGAGGGTGCCCGAGCGACCGGCCCTGCTCCGGTCCCACGGCAGCGGGCACGCAGCCAGCCCCGGCAGCCAGCACACAGTTTCAGCCTCCATCAGAATCTCAAGCGGGAGATTTTTCGCGGGTGCAGCGCATGTTATGTGAGGCGCACCGAACTCTTCAACAGCCCGGTCCCACAGAAGTGACGGAAACAGCATTTACCAGATGATCAGGCTTCAGATGCAAAAGATGGACATGTAAAAAAGCTGTCCAAAATCAGTGTAAAGTGAGAAAGCACACAGGCCTTTTCCCAAGATACAGAAAAAAGGGGAAACCAGTGCAAATCAGGGGTATTCCAAATATGAGGTAGATGGAAATCTTCTATTGTGAAAAATGCCTCTCAGGGAGGGAAACCACCATAGAAAGATAGAAGTATTAGTAGTGATTCAATTACCTGAAATGTCTCTGAAGACAGAGCATTTGAGAAATATCAATCAGATCCTATCTGTGGCGTCACCAGCTGATTCTCCAATGGTCCAGAGTTTTGTTGGTATTGAGTTTGTAAACTTTGTTATTTTTGGATTTTATAGGTGATACTGATAAATAAGGATTGTTACTAATCCTATATTAATACTTTAAAAAAGTTGTCATAACCCCTTCAAACACTTCCTGTTGATAAGTTGATTTTATAAGGAGAATTCTCAGAATTTATAAGAATTATGATCAAGGTATTGTTGTAATATTTACAGCCAGCTTTCATGTGTTTCACTGTCTCTGTGTGATCATCTACAAGACACGTGTCTCTTCAGAATCTTGTCTTTTTGTTTCTTAACTACTCATGTTTTGTGGGTTTCTTTTAAATCCAGATTGCCAGTTTCATGGTTTTCTTCAGTTATTATTTCTTCAGTTATTATAGAGTACTTCATCCAAGAATTCAAGAGGTTTGCTGTGTTTAAAGAATTTCTATTCTGACAGAAGTTTTGGAGGGATTCAATTCTTTAATGGTTTGATTGATCTTTAATCCTAAGGTTTCCTATTCATAATTGCTGGTTTTAACAGTCTTGTTTTAAAATGTATTAAGTGATGTCCATCAATTACAGATTGAACTCTGGCCAAGTTCTAGCTCTACTTGAATGGAATGTTTGACAATCAGCCCAGATGTTTTCTGCATCAAAAAGTATTCAAGTTCTTTTGGCTTGGCAATTTGACCATGTATGATAGCTGAGCCTGTTTTCAAAGGGAGTTTGGAGAAACATGAATCTTGACACGAGTTCTCCAGCTCTCTGTTGTTTTAAAGTTCATCAGCTGTCGCAGACTCTGGGATGACAGTTCAGTGTTGTAGTGACTGATAATGGTGTGATTGCAGATGTGTCATTGGTCATGTGCATTATCTGATTCATTTCTAATTGCTGTTATCTTATATTTCCCTATGCAATATTGCATAGAGACTGAAACAGAACAGACCAATGTTTTATTTTCATATATGCAAAAAGCCAATCATATAATGTGCATTTTTCACAGTGCTGGTAGCACGTAGCTGCGACCCAGCTTTGTCTCCCCTTCCCAGGGAAGTCCTGCTCCATGACCTTTATCTGCCTCCCCAGCAGCTCAGTGGTAGGAAAAGCCACTTGAAGTGGCTGGTGGATTCTCCCTCAGTTTTTTGGCAGAGGCTTTGAGCCAGGAGGTTCTGTGGAGGGATGCTGGCTCTGGAAACCTCTCCTGAGCTTGCAGGTGTGGAGTAAAACTCCCTGCTGGGCCAGTGAACAGCAAGTTATCCTCTGATCCATCTGGGACCCCCATGGCTTGGGGTCAGTCCTTGCTGGGGAGCTGCTGCTTGGGAGAAATAGCCACTCCCTTTTCATAAGTTGAGAGAGATTTATTAAACCTTGTCAAAGATGCAACAGAAGACTGAATAGAGAAAATGTTATGGCGCCAGGAGCAAAGGATTTTCCGCACCATGTGCTCACCCACACAATGGAGGTTTTGCCTTTTAACCCTTTAGCCCCTCCCAAAATTCTGTCCATTGACCCCTTCTTCACTGTCCAGTGGTGGAGTTTACTTCCTCAAATCTTGATTGGAGGTCAGATGTCACTGTAGTGACAAGCCAACCCTCCCAAATATCCCAACCCTGGCTGTCCCTTGATAACAACTGCGGGGGTAAAAAAATTTTTCTTAACCTCTATACATGGTATTTGTCTGTTAATTGTGAGAGTCAATCATTGTGGCATTCACATTCTCTGAACAGAAACACATAATTCTCTCTCTCAAGGTTTTTTCTCCTGGAGAATCACAGAGAAAAGAAAGAAAACAATTCTTATCTCTATCATGTGGAATGTGTTAGGAAGATTATTTACCTGAAGTGATTTGTCAGTTGGATTCTGCTGAGCATTGTTTTGTTTCCTTGGCCAATTGGAAAAAGCTTTGTCTTGGCTGTCTGGAGACAGTCACAAGTTTTCCTTAGTATTCTTTGTAGTATAGTATGCTTCTTTAATATAGTGTAGTACAATGTAATATAATATAGTTTAATAAAGCAACTGTTCAGCCTTGTGAATCAATGGAGTCAGCTGCCAATCATTCCCTGCAGTGGGGCACCCTGCTTTTTGATAAATCATCACATTACTCATCTCTCACACTGCTGCTCCTCCCCAAGTCCTTTGCTCTCCTGCACTCACACTTCTCTCTGCCAATCTATGGCTTATTAAACAGTCTGCTGGCTTTGTCTCTCCTGTGGCTGCAGGCAGCATCGATTCCTGCAGACATGGAGAGAGCTGTGGCTGGAAAAATTAATGGAGGGGAAAGAAACAGGGAAGGAGAAGGGCTCTTGTGAAGATCACACTGCCCTCCTGAGGCTCCCGGGGGAAAAGGCAAAGTTGCTCCAAGACCCCAGGCTGTTCTCTGATGACATTTTTTTCATTGAGCCAATGGTAAGTGATAGCTGAGACCTCATTTTCCTCCTCTTCTTCCTCCTCATCCTCCTCCCCCTCTTCCTCCTCCCATCCACTCTACCCCCGGCTGCAGTCACTGGGCAGATCCTCAGCTGGCTCAATGTGCTGGGAGGGAAGACATTGAGTTTCTGATGCACCTGCAGAGCTCGCCTAAAAATGCCAAATGCTAAAAGCATTTCTGCCCTGGAGGCTCAAGGCAGGGCTGGGAGCCTGACAAGGCCAAGCTGTGCTGCCAGGGCCTGAGCTCAAGGGCACTCTGTGCATGTCCTTGCAGTGTCCACAGGGAGCAGTTCTTGTAGGTAGGGGCTCCCCCTACATGTGAGGTTCAGCAGAGGCTGTTGGAGCACTGCCAGCTCACACACTGACCTGAAGCTTGCAATGTTTTGCTGGGAAAG
Organism: Melozone crissalis; assembly: GCF_028551555.1. Lineage (NCBI taxonomy): Eukaryota > Metazoa > Chordata > Aves > Passeriformes > Passerellidae > Melozone > Melozone crissalis. The sequence continues at coordinate 16,328,945 of NW_026535824.1, forward strand.
TGAGGCCAAATTCAGCCTAAGGCTAATCATAGAAATGCCAATCCCCTCCTGTAACCACGCCTTGCACTATTTCTGAGTGTCCCTTCCAGTGTCCTCTGTGAGCCTGGACACAAGGGTGGAAGGTTGAAATGGGCCTTTGGAGTTGTCCTGCACACAGGGACAGAAAACCTTTTCCTTTTCTGTTTCTGCAAGCAAACCACCACGTCCTCGTATCAACTAGAGCCCTGATTCTGAGTACTGGCATTGTGAGAGACGATGAAGGCCTGGTGTCTGCACAGTGCAACATCCCTTCTCATCTTGGAGTAAACGCTAGAATAATGCCAGCCTCTGCTTTCTTTCAATACACGTTAAACTAATATTTTTATTTCCAAGGTTCTGGTTCTGGGCAAATTTGGGAGAGAACCCCCAAAGGGGCTCCTCTAGGAAAGCAGATTCAATCGGCCCCTCCCCCAACTGGTCCTGGAGAAAAGACCTCCTTGAAGTGGAAAAAACCTGTTTATTAACCAATAAACCCTAAACAGTATTAATCAATAAAACCCCTTGCTGCTCCAAAAGAGATGACAAACTCAGAAAGTCCCTCCCTGGGTTGCAGCTCAGCTCACTCAGTCTCTGATCAGTCCCTCTGGGGCTGGAAATGTCGCAGGCCAGGCCCGGCCCGGTGGCCGCAGCTGGAGCTGCCGGTGCTCTTCTGGTGTTCAGTCCACAGCAGTTTTGAACACGTCCAAAGAAAAGGGAAAAAAACCCCACAGTCCAGGGAACTTCTTTGCCTCAGCAAGCTAAATTAACTAAAAGCAAAGGAGAGCTCTGTCCCGCTGTCTGTCCATCCGCAGACAATGCAGTCCAGGAGCAGGAGTGTGGAGGAGTGAGTGCAGTGTCTGAAAACAAACTGCTGCTTCTTCTCTCCCCCCTTCACTCTCTGCAACAAGTCTTAAAGGTGCAAAACTTATTATTCAGCATAAACAGAATAAGACGATTTGGGATAAAAGCATCATATAGTCAACCCAGGACAGGGATCATGTTCTCTTCTTGTGAAGAGCCACCAGTGCACAGTGGCAGTTGCATCCCACTGTAGCTGACAGCAGCATGATGTGACCAAGAGCCTTTGTCAGAGTAGCAGGAGTATTGTGGAGAGTGGGAGCTGAACAGCTGAACATTGAGAGCTTCCAGCGCTGTGTTGAGCTGGGTTTGGAGTGTTTCCTTGGGCTCCTTGTGTTGTTCACTCATTACTAATGCTCTAAACAGAGGCTTACAGAAGTGTGGTTGAAAACAAGAAATGTGAAGTTTGAAGAGAACTGTTTTGCTGTCTCTTTCTGCTGTAGGAGGGAGAAATTGGGCTGAATTGTTTGGCCAAAATCAAGGTGACCTTCAAACCCCTGGAAGCACTGGAGTATGGAAGTGTGGCTTACTGCAGCATCTCAGGTACAGCTCCTTTGCCCTGCTTCTCTCCCCCTCAGTGAAGCCATGGTGCAAGCCTGAGCCCACTGGGCTCCCATGGAAGTGCTGGGAAGAGTCCCTGGTCAGCAGGGCAGTGCTGGCACATCCCCCCTGACCCTGCCGCTCCCAGGGAGTCTCCTGTGCCAGGCCAGGGCTCAGAATGCTGTGTGTGCCTGACTGATCCCAGAACAGCCCAGGCAGTGCAGGGAGAGGTTTTCATGCCATGGCTTTGCCAGCATTCCCTCAAAGGCCAGAGAGCTGCAGAGCAGAACAGCTTTAGTGAACAAGCACTCAGCCCCTGCAGGCCCCTGGCCTCCAGGATGATGGGTCCATTTGACATGGATCCATCATCAGGCAGCAGGCGCTGAGTTAGAAATGTGTTCCCTGAGCCTGGATCACCTCCCAGTGCCCAGACAGCAGCAGAGCAGAGGTGACTGAGCCCCCCTGAGCCCAGGCTGTTGGTAGAAGGAGCAGCCTTGGCCAGCACCTGCCTCTCTCCCTTTGTGGGAATTGAGCCCTTGCAGCTCTGTCTGTGGAAACAGAACGCAGTGCTGAGTGTCAGGAGTTGGGGACTTTGGCAAAAATGTCCTGTGTTCCTGGGCCAGGGATTTTGGCAATTCCCAAACTCAGTAGGAGCTTTGTACCTTCACTGAATGGATTTCAAAGCTCCTCTAAGTGCATGGGAAGAAAACCACAGAATCATAGTATGTTAAGGATGGAATGGACCTTAAAGGCCTTTGGGCAGGGACACCTCCCCCTAGAGCAGGTAGCTCCAAGCCCCATCCAGCCTGGCTTGGAACACTTTCAGGGCTGGAACCTCCACAACAGCCCTGGGGAACCTGCTCCAGTGTCTCACCACCCTCAGAGTAAAGAATTTCTTCCTAATATCAAAGCTAAATTTCCTTTCTTTCAATTTATGCCTGTAACTCCTTGGCCTGTCACTACAAGGCAGCAGAGATGTTTTAAATTCAGCAGACTGGTGGCTGAAATTGGAAAGCAGCCCAAGGAATGGGTTAGAAATTAGAAGTCAGCCCCGAAGCTGAGGGAAGAGGAGGGTCCATATCCTCTCCTGCAGCATCAGGAGCTGGTTGCATCCAGCTCAGAGTCAGGGACTAGCACTGAGGCAGCCTGGAAAATACAGTATAACAGAGGGAATGATTGTACTGCAATGGACATCTCTCCCCAGGCTGTGAGAGCAGGCTGCCCCTGCTCTCAGGAGAAGGCCAAGGATCCTTGGTAGAATTCAGCTCTCCTACTCTGTACATTGGGAACATTTCTATTGACACCCCCCACGTCTATGAGGTGAGCAGCAGGGCTTGGGGTGGATCCTGATGGCTCCTGAGGGAGGAGCAAGCCTGGTGGAAGTGTGGAATTGCTGCCGACCTGGGCACTTGTGAGCAGGGAATATTTGATGTACTGGTGAAATCTGAGAGGGTCTGAAAGGTGTGTCTGTTGTTCATGAAGGCCCAGTTCCTTCCTTGGGAATCAGCTGGGAGGCTTGCTGCAAAACAACCCCTTGGCACATGAAACAAAGCCTGGGTCAAAAAGGGATGTTCAGAGGCTTTTGTGGCAGTGCCAGACACAAGGCACCTTTGGACTGGGCTGTTCAGAAGCAGCTGGAAGAAACTGGCTGCCTTTGAGCTTCAGTCCACTGCAGACAGCTTCCAGTCAAGTGTCTCCTGCTTATTGCTGCAAGTCACAGGAAAGCCATCCAGCCTCCTGGCTCAGTGCTGGCCCTTGCAAAGGGCTTGGGAGTTCCTTCCCTTGCTGACCAGTCCCTCACCACACTTCAGCCTTGGTGCATCTCTGGCTCTAGAAAGAGAAAAGTGTTCCTGGGAATAAAGCAAAGCATTTTTCTACCTATTTGCCTCCTCCTCAATAGTGTCAAGTTTGCAAAAAAAAACCAAAGAGAGAGCAGCTGAAAGAGGTAGAAAATGAGGCACTACATCATGCCAGACACTTCCAAAAGCTTGGCTGTGGGATGCAAAGACATGCTGAGTTTTCTTACCAAAAGATGATGTTGTCTATACATTTTGATGCTGATGCCTCATAATCAATGTATTGTTTTCCTGACATGGGAAAAGGTGAATGAGTAGATGGTGCTGTTGGAGCTGTGCTCAGTGGGGCAGCAGCAGCTCTGGGGTGATTCCCTACGCACGTTGCTCTCAGGGCCAGGTCTGAATGAACTTGGTGATGCTGACCAGAGGTGCACTACTCTGTGTCCATGGGATAACCCCAGGGTTGTGGACTCCAGTTCTGTGGAGTTGCCGCTGCTTTGCATGAAAACTTAAAGGCAGAACTTGTCCTGTTGTATTTTTTTGCCATTCAAAGCATTGTCTGCTATTTCTGGGTATTAATTGCATCATTAGACAATAACTCACAAGAAGGGAAGATTCCACATGTATTTCCGCTTTGCTTTCTTGCTGCTGCAGGTGGAACTGATTAACCTAGGAGCTATTGATGCTCCCTTCGCCTATAGCCCTTTAACTGCAAACGTGGGCTTCTGCTTCAAGTTTGCGCCCAAGGAGGGCATCATTGCACCAGGTGGGAACCAGACTGCTCAGATCTCCTTCAGTGCCACCATAGTGTGGAGGTTTGAGGAAGAATTCCAGTTCAGTGTGGCTGGATCTCCTATGTCTGCAATCCTGACTATCAAGTAAGGACAGTCAAAGCCAGGCACGTGCCTGCACGTCCTCAGCACAAGAGAAAGGGGCCGCTTCATGTGAGCGGTCCCAGCCCCTCCACGGGTGCAGGATCGGTGCTGAAAGCCAGACAACTCTTAGCGGTGAATCACTCGGCTCGTGCGTCAATGAAGAATGCAGCTAGCTGCAAGAATTAATGTGAATTGCAGGACACATTGATCATCCATACTTTGAACACACTTGTGGCCCTGGGTTCCTCCCAGGGCTACGACTGTCTGAGCGTTGCTTGATTATGAGTCGCCATCCGGCGGCCACCACGGTGGTGCGGCTGGGGTCACCTCGCAGGCAAGTTGACTGTGGTCAGCGGCGGTGGTGATGGTGGCTCGCCGGTGCCCGGAGGGAAGGCGGTCAGGGGTTTGGCAAGGGATGCGTTTCCCTCGGCGGCCTCAATTTTTTTCCTGTGACTCAGCAGGCGTCATCATCGTCACGGCCGTCGTCATCATTGTTGCCACGCAGGGCCTTCATCCCCCTATATGCAGGCTCAGGGACTGCTCTGTAGCTCCCCACTCCTGGAGTGAGCCACTGGGGCAGAGTTTGTCCTTGCAGCGCCCGTGCTGCAGTACAGTGGTGGTGGCAGCTGAGGAGAGTGAGAGACGGCGTTGAAAGCACCACCGTGGGCCAAGAGAACGGAGAGGGGAAGAGGGAGATGAGGCGCAGACCTCACCCCCAGCCTCCCCACCGCGCGGGCGGCTGTCTGCAGCTGGGTACCAGGGCGGTACCGTGCCGGGCTGCTGTGCTGCCGAGCGCGCGAAGCGAGAGCGCTGGGGACAGATGTTCCGACCCCCTCCTCCTTTTGCCTTCCCTCCTCCTCTTCGGTCGTGGTCTCGGGGCGCAAATAGCACCATGGCTTTTCTCTCTCCCTCCACCGAGGCCATCACGTGCCACCTGGTCCCCCATCAGGGCTGTCTCTGCCACACTCCCTTTTCGGTTCTCATCTCCGGGATGGGGCTCTCCGTCTCCGCTTCTCTCCCTCTGGCTTTGTTTTCCTCTGGCACGCTGGTGCCAGTGGGGAGGAAGGTGAGGGTAGTAGGTGGGAGAAGCTGGCTGGCTGTTGGCCTGTTGGCATGCCACTTCTTTAGGAGCAGCATGGGCCGGGCGGTGCGGCCCAGCTTTCGGCTTGCAACCTCAGATCAGACATGGTGACTGAATTTAAGCATATTAGTCAGCAAAGGAAAAGAAACTAATGAGGATTCCCTCAGTAACGGTAAGCGAAGAGGGAAAAGCCCAGCACCGAATCCCCGCCCCGCGGTGGGGCGCGGGACATGTGGCATACAGAAGTCCCCTTCCCTGGCAGTGCTCTTGGGGGACCCAAGTCCTTGTGATCGAGGCCACAGCCTGCGGACAGTGTGAGGCGGTAGCGGCCCCCCAGTGCGCCGGGGCCAGGGCTTCTCAGAGTCGGGTTGCTTGGGAATGCAGCCCAAAGCGGGTGGTAAACTCCATCTAAGGCTAAATACCGGCACGAGACCGATAGCCAACAAGTACCGTAAGGGAAAGTTGAAAAGACTTTGAAGAGAGAGTTCAACAGGGCGCGAAATCGTTAAGAGGTAAACGGGTGGGGCCCGTGCAGTCCGCCCAGAGGATTCAACCCGGCGAGTTGCAGTTGGCCGGCTCGGGTTGGGCAGATCCTCGCCTCCGCCTCCCCTCCGTCCCCCGGGCGAACCCCGTCAGCGGGGGCGGGCTGGGCGGGGCGGGCCAGTGTGGGGACCGCTGCCCAGCTGGTGGGTGATCCTGGCCGGGCACATTTCCTCCACGGCTGTGCACCGTGACCGGATCCGGGTCGGCTGTGAAGGCCGCCGGTGGGCAGATGGCCCAGTGCCGCGCAAAGAGCGGCGGCGGGTGTTACAGCCCTCGGGCAGCAGGTCTCGCCGAATCCCGGGGCCAAGGGAAAGGACCGCCGCCGTGCCCTCTTCCCACCCCATCGGCAGCGCTGTGGCAGGGGGCATCGTTTCCCCCCCTCTCACGGGGGGGCGGCATCCTCGCAGCGTGATGTTTCTCACAGGGGTGTGGGGGCCGGGCCCGTCGGCCCATGGCGCTGCTGTCAACCGGGGCAGACTGTCCTCAGTGCGCCCTGACCGCGCGGCGCCGCCGGGCCGGGCTCACGGGCCGCATTGGGGCACCTGGAGTCCATGGCGACGTCGACTACCCACCCAACCTGTCTTGAAACACGGACCAAGGAGTCTAGCACGTGCGCAAGTCAGGGGCCATTGTCGAAAGCCCGCGGCGCAATGAAGGTGAGGGCCGGCGCGCCCCAGCTGAGGTGGGATCCCGGGACGCGTGTCGCGCCTGGCAGCCCCGGGGGCACCACCGGCCCATCTCGCCCGCCGCCCCCTCGCGGGGCCGGGGAGGTGGAGAGTGAGCGTCCGTGCTAGGACCCGAAAGATGGTGAACTATGCCTGGGCACGGCAAAGCCAGAGGAAACTCTGGTTGAGGTCCGTAGCAGTCCTGATGTGCAAATCAGTCGTCCGACCTGGGTCTAGGGGCGAAAGACTAATCGAACCATCTAGTAGCTGGTTCCCTCCGAAGTTTCCCTCAGGATAGCTGGCACTCGGCAATGGGCAGTTTTACCCGGTAAAGCGAATGATTAGAGGTCTTGAGGCCGAAACGATCTCAACCTGTTCTCAAACTTTCAATGAGTAAGGGGGCCAGCTCGCTGGCGTGGAGCTGCACCATGGAATGCGAGTGCTCAGTGGGCCACTTTTGGTAAGCAGAACTGACGCTGCAAGATGAACCGAACGCTGGGTTAAGGCGCCCAATGCCGACGCCCATCAGAGCCCAGAAAAGGTGTTGGTTGATCTAGACAGCAGGACGGTGGCCATGGAAGTCGGAATCCGCTAAGGAGTGTGTAACAACTCACCTGCCGAATCAACTAGCCCTGAAAATGGATGGCGCTGGAGCGTCAGGCCCATACCTGGCCGTTGCCGGCAGTATGATGCCCGCGGGGGCTAGGCCGCGACGAGTAGGGCCGCTGCGGTGCGCCTCGAAGCCTGGGGCGTGGGCCTGGGTGGAGCCGCCGCAGGTGCAGATCTTGGTGGTAGTAGCAAATATTCAAACGAGAGCTTTGACGGCCAAAGTGGAGCAGGGTTCCATGTGAACAGCAGTTGAACGTGGGTCAGTCGGTCCTAAGCGATAGGTGAGCGCCGTTCCGAAATGGTGGGCGATGGCCTCCGTTGTCCTCAGCCGATCGAAAGGGAGTCGGGTTCAGATCCCCGAATCCGGAGTGGTGGAGACGGGTGCCATGAGGCGCCCAGTGCGGTGACGCAACTGATCCTGGAGAAGCCGGCGGGAGCCCTGGGGAGAGTTCTCTTTTCTTTGTGAAGAGCCGGGCGCCCTGGAATGGGTTCGCCCCGAGAGAGGGTCCTGCACCTTGGAAAGCGTCGCCGTTCCAGTGGCGTCCGGTGAGCTCTCGCTGGCCCGTGAAAATCCAGGGGAGAGGGTGTAAGTCTCATGCCGGGTCGTACCCATATCCACAGCAGGTCTCCAAGGTGAACAGCCTCTGGCATGTTGGAACAATGTAGGTAAGGGAAGTCGGCAAGCCGGATCCGTAACTTTGGGATAAGGATTGGCTCTAAGGGCTGGGTCGGTCGGGCTGTGGCGCGGAGCGGGGCTGGGCGTGCGCCGTGGCTGGATGCGCGCCGTGGCTGGACGAGGCGCCGCGTGCGGATGAGTGCGTTCCGCGTGGCCCCCCCGGGCGCCGGGCGTGCGCGCGTGCAGTGGTGACTCTGGACACGCGCCAGGCCCTTCCCGTGGATGGCCCCAGCTGCAACGGGCACCGCCTGCTCCCCGCTCCGCCCGCCCTCCTCCTTGCCACGGCCGGCGACCCAGCGGCAGCCACCGTCATTGTTACCGCTGGCGGGCTTCCCGCAGCGCGCAGCCGGCACATGTGCAGCCACGCCCAGCCGAGCGGTTCGTGCCAAGTAGGGTCCCCGGGGGGGGTCCCCGGGCCGGCCCCCCGCCTCAGTCGGCGCCTAGCAGCCGGCTTAGAACTGGTGCAAACCAGGGGAATCCGACTGTTTAATTAAAACAAAGCATTGCAAAGGCCCAAGGCAGGTGTTGACGCGATGTGATTTCTGCCCAGTGCTCTGAATGTCAAAGTGAAGAAATTCAATGAAGGGCAGGTAAATGGCGGGAGTAACTATAACTCTCTTAACACATTGCCTTAGCAATGTCCATGAACACAATCCCCAAATGTTCATGCTCTCGCTTTGCTGTTTTCACCACAAGCTGTAGCAACTTGAGGTTTTCGGCACAACCTGATGCGCAAATGAAACCACGTTGCCGGGGGTTGATGGGACATGCTTTGGACAGCCTCGCAGTAGCGATCCTGGAAAACAGCCTAATCACCACTGAACCAATAGTAATAGGCCTCCAGTTATTGATATCACCAAGCTTCTCTGCATCCGAAGACTTGGGTATCAAGACTGTCCTGCAGTCCCACAGCGCATCTGGAACAGTACCGGTGATAAGCCAGAGGTTGAACATCTCAGTCAACCAGGAAAACTTCAGGTCTTTTGCAATAATCTGACCCAAAGTGATCCCATCTGGCCCGGGAGCGGAGGTTTTACACATCTCTTTCATGTTCTTATCAATCTCTTTTTTAGTAATTAGGGCCTCGAATGTGGTGTTATCCGCCTCCTTATATGGAGGGAATTTCAGTAGGCCACCAAATATACCCGATGTATCCCACCTACTCCTTAAGTGATGGTGGACAACACTTGATGGTAATCGGCACTGAGAGGCTTCTATGCCGTCCAGGAAGACACGCGCGAGGCGCCTTCTATGTAACTCGTACAACAGTTGGAATGTCAAGAATTTTCCCCTCTTAATAGCTCTTTTGTGCATCCAATTTGATGGAGTTTTGGATGCTTTTTGGCCATGGGATGCCTGCTTCTTTCGACCCTTAAAGATAGATTTACTTTGGCTAGGCTCCCCCAGAATACCGAGAAACTCTTAATACACATCATTCACCACCTGACCTGGATCTTGCTCATCAAGAATTTTCTTGAAGGCCTCCCGATACACGGTGAATTTGCCAACCAATAATCATGCTTTGATCACCTCACAGTATTGGAGCTTTAACTGTCCCTCCTTGGGCAACTTAGCAGACTCGGGAAGATGTTCAATCCCAGTGGCACCTACTAGTCCTTCATGATCATTTACAAACGGACCTCTCACTAGAAGGTGCCTTTTATCACTAATCTGCTTTGCCATTTTAGTTGGAATATGCTCCACTATAAGTTGGTTGATATTCCTCTTACTGGGAAACTTGTCCACCAATTGTACCAGAAGAGCCTCTTCCTCCTCAGTCCATACCCATTTTGTGGGCCCCTCAGGCCGATGACTCTTTGGCATGGGAAGCAACAATCCGCTTCACATTTCGCACAAGACGATGTCTTATCCTCTTGTGTTGACCCAGGCCAATCTTAGTAGCAAATCCACGTTGGCACACCTCACAGACCCATTCCCCAGTGGGAGCCACACACACCACCCCCTTGCAGCATGGGATGTGACAGGAGATACTGTGGTATTTTAGATTTTGTTTACCACATTTTGAAGACCTGAAAATGATCTTTCTCTGCCCGTGCGCCCTTTTGAGATGGTCAATCAGCCCCAACATCCTTGTAAACCGGGTGTCACAATGAGGACGAAGATGGTTGTTTGTCAGGCATGGACATGACAGGTGGTCTTGGCATTGTACCATCACCTTCAGACCCGTGAGGAGCCTCAGGTGTTTTGGGCTCTTGAGTACCTCCCATTGCGCTCTCAGCCTCAGGTGTTTTGGCTTCTTTGGTACCTCCCACCGCATCTCAGCCTCATCCTGGGCCATCCCCATAGGGGAGATCTCATAGGGCTCAGGGAGTTCCTCCAAACCCTCCCAAACATCCACATGATGTACACCACCTTCTTTAACAATTCTGGAGTTAAAAAACTCCAAACTTACAAGATTGAATCCCTCTTCCCTGGGCACAAAGAGCATAGATGGTAATTTGGCATCAGTGACCCTTAGATCTAATGGGTCAGTCTGAGTGGTAGTCCAGATCAAACGTAAAGCCAGTGATTGTATGATTTTGTCAGTCTGGTAAGCAATAAAATGACAAGTCCAAGTGAGGGTAGAAGTAGTTAGCAGCCAACCCTCTCTCAAGCTACCAACTGTGTCCAACAACAGCCCGTGGACAAGGCTCTGTGCAACAGTGAACTAACTGTGCCAACATTTTGTTTCAGCGATTCGTGAAACTATCGTTGGGTGGCGAGTCCAACGACAGGGAGGGCTGATATGCGCCCTCTCTCACACTGGGGCAGAAGTCGACTCAGTTACCACAAGGGTATCCGGTGGGACCACGAGGAGGTGCGACTTCCACAGCTATGCCCAGTTAGTAACTATGCCCTCATCAAATTGTATATGTTCCTTTTCCGGGTTAAGTAAAGTGGCCCGTCCACTTGATGTCCAGATCGGAACTTGTAACCCAAATATGGGCTAGACGCGGTTATGAGGGATGAATCCCTCCCACCCAAAACCGATTCCACTGTCCAGCGGACCCAGTCAAGGGAAGGGGCCTTGTTTATTTACAATGCATTTACAGATACAATCGATCTAGCTTTGCTTACAAATATATGTACAATATCAACGGAGGCGAAGAGTACTTTGGATGCTAGGGCCCGCGCGGTTCTCTCTAGCCTCGTTTTAGAGAGACCAAGGGCGGTCAGCAACTCAGTATTCTTGCCGAACCATTTACCACGGGCTCCCATAGGGAAGCCAACATATTCAATTTCCCTTGCATTTGTCAATTGTTCGATCTGCTTATGAAGGCGCTGATATTTTTTGGCCTTTTCCAAGGCAGCTTCACTCAGTGAGATATCAGAGTGCTCGTACCTCACTGTCACATCAACCACGACTGCCTTTGACCCTTTAACAAAGATTAAATCTGGTTTAAACAATTCATTTGCCTCATCCCTGATGTGTGGTTCCTCAAACACTGCCCAACACTCCCTCTTAGCCTCTTCGCTAAGAGTTTCACAGATGGCGTTATGTCTCTTAATCCTGGCTTCCTGAGTGATGGCGCAGTTCCCGACAATGTGGGCTACGGTCTCATATCTAGCTCCACAATGTCGGCAAGATTGAACAACATTCTCTTGTCTACCCCTAGCCAGGAATTCCCTTGTCGGGTAGACATTAGCTCTTAATTGTAGGGCCGTAATTAATTTACGGTGAGGTATGCCCCCAAACCGCCTTATCCAGGCGTTACTGATCTCATCATTTTCAAAATTTTCAATTCCATGACCCTGGGAGACCAGGTGGATCCATTTTTGAAATTCTAGTTTCCTCCAATTACACGGTTTTGGATAACAAATTTTAGGAGCAGGTGCTTCCCATTCCAGCCGGGCTTCATCATCACCCCCCAACTCTACCACTGGTAGAGGCTCCCAAATTGATGGGACGGACTCTTGTGTCCCCCCTGCTTTTAACCACAATCTTTCAAATAACCGTTCTAGATGGATTTCCTTCAAATAATTCACAAGAGTCTCATCCGAAGACTGAGCCAATCTATGCAGTCTTCTCGCCTGTATACTTGGAATAAGCGCCACCAATCTGATGAGACCTAAACCGCCATCTTTGAAACTCAAGTACAAGATCACATCACACGTACTTTGCAGAAGATGAAGCCATTCCTTGACCGTATTACGAATCAGTTGGTCAAGGGATTCGAGGAGGCCCACCTTGACTTCAGTATGGTCAGCCAGATATATCAGTCTCGGAATAGTATAAGTCCTGAGTATATCGACTTTCTGAAGGGGTTTTAAAGGCGAACGACCAATTCGATGGAGCCAATCTGTGAGCTTCTCTGATAATCTAGGGTCTGCGAAGCCAGTCCAGGGGTCAACCCATGTGCCAAGATATCTTTCTGAGCAACCTGGGTCGATCATGTTAAGAGGGGATCCATTAATTACCCACGCGGGACAATCATTGATAGTATACGAGTCCCTTGTCGGCTTGATGTAAAAGCCGTGACATTTTTCACCCTTTGTACTGAGGCCAGTAAGATTACAAAAGGCCTCCAAAATTTTGATATTACGACACATGCCTTCCCAGGAATCACTCAGCAGCACTAGGTCATCGGCAAACGTCATGGCCGTGGTTTTCCAACCCCCATGATGGAAACCTTCACCTTCACGTTCAAGTTTACATAGAAGGGGGTCCATCGCTAAATTAAACAGCAGAGGTGACATAGGATCACCTTGCTTGACACCTGAGCGGATGTATATGGGATCTGTCCTTCCCCTTCCAACGGAAATGTACGTCCTGACATCACGATACATTTCCCTCGCTAACTCAATCACGTGTGGATCCACACCTCTCTGGACCAGACCCTCAAATACATGCTGATGACACACGGTGTCAAATGCCTTAGCAATGTCCACGAACACTACCCCCAGATGTTTGTGCTCTCGTTTTGCTGTTTTTACCACAAGTTGTAGCAACTTGAGGTTTTCAGCACAACCTGATGCGCAAATAAAACCCCGTTGCTGGGGGTTAATGGGACATGCTTTGGACAGCCTCGCCGTGGCGATCCTGGAAAATAGCCTAATCACCATTGAACCAATAGTGATAGGCCTCCAGTTATTGATATCACCAAGCTTCTCTACATCTGAAGACTTGGGTATCAAGACTATCCTGGAGTCCTGCGGCGCATCTGGAATTGTACCGGTGATAAGCCAGAGGTTGAAGATCTCAGTCAACCGGGAAAACCTCGGGTCTTTTGCAATAATTTGACCCAGAGTGATCCCATCTGGCCCAGGAGCGGAGGTTTTACACATCTCTTTCAATTTCTTATCAACCTCTTTCTCCATAATTAGGGCCTCAAATACCACATTGTTCGCCTCCTTATAAGGAGGGAAACCTAAAAGGCCACCAAATGTACCAGATGTATCCCATCTATTCTTAAAGTGATCGTGGACAACGCTTGATGGTACCTGGCACTGAATGGGTTCCGTGCTGTCCAAGATGATACGCGCGAGGCGCCTTCTATGTGACTTGAACAACAACTGAAATCACAAGAATTTGCCCCTCTTGATAGCTCTTTTACACATCCAATTTGGTGTAGTTTTGGATGTTTTTTCGCCACGGGGTGCCTGCTTTTTTCGACCCTTACAGATAGATTTGCTCTGGCTAGGCTCCCCCAGAATATCGAGAAACTCGTTATATATGTCATTCATCACTCAACCTAGATCTTGCCCATCAAGAATTTTCTCAAAGGCCTCCCGATACACGGTGAACTTTCCAACCGATAATCCCGCTTTGATCATCTCACGGTATTGGAGCTTTAACTGTCCCTCTTTCAGCAATTTAGCAGACTCGGGTGGATGTTCAATCCCCATGGCGCCTACTAGGCCTTCATGGTCTTCTACGGAGGGACCTTTCACTAGACGGTGCCTTTTATCGCTTATCTGCTTTGCTGTCTTCGTTGGAATATGCTCCGCTATGAGTTGATTGATGTTCCTTTTACCGGTGTACTTGTCCACCAGTTGTACCAGGAGAGCCTCTTCCTCTTCAGTCTATACCCGTTTGTGGGCCCCTCGGGCCGGTGACTCTTTGGGATGGGAAGCAACAATCCGTTCCACATTCCACACAAGAGGATGTCTTATCCTCTTGTGCTGACCCAGGCCAATCTTGGTAGCAAACCCTCGATGGCACACCTCACAGACCCACTCACCTGTGGGAGCCACACACACCATACCCTTACAACGCAGGATGTGACAGGAGATACTGTGGTATTTTAGATTTTGTTTACCACACTTCACACATCTGAAGATGATCTTTCTCTGCCCATGCACCCTTTTAAGATGATCAATCAGCCCCAACATCCTAGTAAACCGGGTCTCACACTGAGGACAAGATGGCTGTTTGTCCGGCATGGACACGACCGGTGTTTTTGGCGTAGTACCAATAGCTATGGACCCATAAGGAGCCTCAGGTGTTTTGGGCTCTTCAGTATCCCCACTCCTACTTTCAGCCTCAGATGTTCTGGGCTCTTCGATACTTCCCTCTGCACTCACAGCCTCTTCCTGGACCAGCCCCATAGGGGAGATCTCATATGGCTCAGGGAGTTGCCCCAAAAACTCCCAGACATCTGCCTGATGTATACCATCTCCTTTAACAATTCCGGAATTAACAAACTCTAGACTTACAAGATTGAAACCCTCTTCCCTGGGCAGAGAGGGCACAGATGGTACTATGGCATCGATGACCCTTAGATCTAATGGTTCAGTCTGAGTGGCAGTAGAGATGTAACGCAAAGCTAGAGATTGCACCATTATGTCAGTCCGGTAAACTAAAAAAGTGACCAATCCAAGTGAGGGTAGAAATAGTTAGTAGTCGACCCTCTCTCGAGCTACCAAATTTTATCCAACAGTAACGGCCCGTGGACAAGGCACTGTGCAACAGCGAACAAGCTGCAGCAGACTCTTTGTTTCAGCAAATCGTGATACTATCATTGGGTGGTGAGCCCAACAATAGGGAGGGCTGGTAAATGCCCTCACTCACACTGGGGCAGAAGTCGACTTGGTTACCACAAGGGCATCCGGCGGGACCACGAGGAGGTGCGACTTCCGCGGCTAAGCCCAGTTAGTAACTATGCCCTCATCTTAAGAGAGTCATAGTTACTCCTGCTAAGGCATTTGACACCGTCTGTCATCAGCATGTATCTTTCACTAAGCTTAATTAACAAAAGAAATAAAAGGTACATCTTTAGAACAAAGTTACTTTGATATCTACCATCACTCAGCAAGAGGTTTATTGTTATGGACACATAATATTGGCTTTTTGCAGATATTAAAATGGATTTTATATCTGTGGTGTTAAAGTAACTTTGTTATTGTCTGGGTTTGAAAAGCCAGGTGTCTGCTAAGGAAGGCAGGAGCCTCCCCTGGAATGGAAAATGCAAACCCCCTCCCTCTGAATTGTTATAATTTTGAAATTAAGGAGCTCTCAGGCAAAGATATGGGAGCAGGAATAACAGTTCCTTTTAGGAAAAATTAAAAATGCAAAATCCACTGGTGCGTGATCAGGTCAGACCTTCACCTGAAGCTCTTCTCACATTCCCCACACTCATAGGGCCGTTCCCCAGTGTGGATCCTCTGATGCTGAATCAGGTTCCCTTTGTGTCCAAAGCTCTTCCCACATTCCACACATTTATAGGGCCATTCCCCGGTGTGGATGTGCTGGTGCTTCACGAGGGTGGAGTTGCGCTGGAATCCCTTCCCACAGGTGGGACATTGGAAGGTGTCCTGGTTTAGGACAAATTAGGGGAAATCTCCAAAAGGGAGCCCCCAAAAAAAACAAACCTCCAACCACCCCTCCCCCAATACCAGGTTCGGGAAGGAGTTTCTCGGAGGAGCAAAGTGGAAAACAAAACCTATTTATTGACAAGTAACAAAAGAACACTCCCCAACACAAGAAAAGAAAAGAAACCAGGCAGTGTTGTGGAGGGCGTTGAGCTTCTCTCGCAGACTCCGGGGCTCTCGGACGTCCCAGGTCAGGTCCGGAGCCGGTCCAGTATCTTCAGGGGAGGGTAAGAAAGAGGGAACAAAAGAAAAGGAAAAAAAACAGCGCAGAAAGCAAAAAGCAGCAAAGAAAACAGCTATCAGCTAGGGGCCAAGGCAGGAGCAAGCAAGCAAGCAAGCAAGCAAGCAGCGGCAAGGCAGCAGCCAAAAAGCCCAAAGCCCCAGTGCCCCGGTCACACTCACTCCTCCCTCCCCGCCCCGCCGCGGCAAGACGGCCGGGGGGGGGAGAGAGAGAGAGAGAGAGAAAAGGCACAGCTGCCAGACACAACACACGATATTGGGATAAAGGCTGTCACACCACGACACTCCACCCCTTATCCCATATCGTGAACATACAATAAAAAAAACTTTCATTTCACTTACTCACACCTTTGACACTTACGCATTCCTCTCATCTTACTTGCTCAGACCTTTGGCACTTACAGTCTCCTTCTGTCTCACATTCAACAAACAATGACATTCATATATGAGTCTCATCCCACAATCAGGTCTCCCTGAGGTACACACCGTGTTGTTCCATCTTTCTGCATTATCCACCATGTATAACCTGGTCCTTGAGCAAAGACAATCCCACGGATGGGTGTGTCTGTACTCGAGGCAGGGTTGATCCATACTGTCTTTCCCAACAAACCTCTGACATGGGCCACCGGGGCTTTATCCCAATCTACTATATTAAGGAGCTGAGACTGAGCAGGACCCGCTCGGTTGCTGGAACCTCGAGTTTTAACTAACCAGGTAGCCTTTGCCAAATGCTGCTCCCAGTTTTTTAAAGACCCCCCACCCAATGCTTTTAAGGTGGTTTTTAACAATCCATTGTACCTTTCCACTTTCCCTGCAGCTGGTGCATGATAGGGGATATGGTATACCCACTCAATGCCATGTTCCCTAGCCCAAGTATTAATAAGATTGTTTTTAAAATGAGTTCCATTATCCAACTCAATTCTCCCGGGAGTACTGTGCCTATCGTGGACCTGCTTTTCAAGGCCCAAGATAGTGTTACGGGCTGTAGCATGAGACACAGGGTAGGTTTCCAACCATCCCGTGGTGGCTTCTACCATGGTTAGTACATAGCGCTTGCCTTGGCGGTTTTGAGGCAGTGTGATGTAATCAATCTGCCAGGCCTCCCCGTATTTGTACTTAGACCACCGCCCCCCATACCAGAGGGGCTTCACCCGTTTGGTCTGCTTAATGGCAGCGCACGTCTCACAGTCACGAATAACCTGAGAGATACTGTCCATGGTTAGATCCACCCCTTGGTCTCGTGCCCACTTATAGGTGGCATCTCTACCCTGGTGGCCTGAGGCATCATGGGCCCATCGTGCTAAGAATAACTCTCCCTTATGCTCCCAGTCGAGATCTATCTTCAACTCCCCTATCTTTGCAGCCTGATGTACTTGCTGGTTGTTTTGCTGCTCTTCATTAGCTCTACTTCTGGGGACATGGGCATCTACATGGCGAACCTTCACAGGTAACTTCTCTAACTGAGTAGCGATATCTTTCCACTCTTCCGCAGCCCAAATTGGTTTTCCTCTGCGCTGCCAGTTCGCCTCTTTCCGTCTCTTCAGCCATCCCCATAGAGCGTTGGCTACCATCCAAGAATCGGTATACAAATAGAGCCTTGGCCACCTCTCTCTCTCTGCAATACCTAGGGCCAGTTGAATAGCTTTGATTTCAGCAAATTGACTGGATTCACCCTCTCCTTCAGTAGCCTCGGCAACCCGTCGAGTGGGACTCCATACAGCTGCTTTCCACCTCCGTTTCATCCCTATGATGCGATAAGAACCATCGGTGAATAGAGCGTAACGTGTTTCTTCTGCTGGCAACTGATTGTGTGGCGGAGCTTCCTCAACCCGGGTCACTGGCTCTTGTTCCTCATCCACGACACTAAAGCTTTCACCTTCGGGCCAATTCATAATTATTTCCAGAATCCCAGGGCGATTTAACTTCCCAATTCGAGCGCACTGCGTAATGAGGGCAATCCACTTACTCCAAGTAGCACTGGTGGCATGGTGGGTAGAGGGAACCTTTCCTCTGAACATCCATCCCAGCACCGTTAGTTGGGGTGCCAGAAGGAGTTGTGCCTCTGTACCAATCAGCTCCGAGGCGGCTTGGACTCCTTCATAGGCGGCCAAGATTTCCTTTTCTGTTGGAGTATAGTTATCTTCAGACCCCCTGTAGCTCCGACTCCAAAATCCCAATGGTCGGCCTTGGGTCTCGCCAGGCAGCTTTTGCCAAAGGCTCCAGGACAGACCATGGCTCCTGGCTGCAGAGTAGAGCACGTTCTTCACATCTGGTCCCGTCCTGACTGGACCAAGGGCTACAGCATGAGCGATCTCCTGCTTGATCTGGACGAAAGCTTGCTGCTGCTCAGGGCCCCAGTGGAAGTCGTTCTTCTTGCGGGTAACCAGATAAAGGGGTCTCACAATCTGACTATACTCAGGGATGTGCATCCTCCAGAAACCTATAGCACCTAAGAAAGCTTGTGTTTCCTTCTTATCAGTTGGTGGGGACATAGCAGTGATTTTGTTAATAACATCCGCAGGAATCTGACGCCGTCCGTCTTGCCACTTCACCCCCAAGAACTGAATTTCTCAGGCAGGTCCCTTGACTTTGCTCTTCTTAATGGCAAATCCGGCTTTCAGGAGAATATGAATGATCTTCTCTCCTTTCTTGAACACTTCTATTGCCGTGTTCCCCCAAACAATGATATCATTGGAGCCTCACCCTCTTCTAGTGCAGCCTGGATCAGTCCACGACAGATGGTAGGACTGTGTTTCCACCCCTGAGGCAGTCGGTTCCAGGTATACTGCACTCCCCTCCATGTAAAAGCAAACTGAGGCCTGCATTCTGCTGCCAGAGGGATGGAGAAAAACGCGTTAGCAATATCAATGGTCGTGTACCACTTTGCTGCCTTGGACTCCAGCTCGTACTGCAGTTCCAGTACAGCCGCACTCAGTGGTGGAGTCACTTCATTCAAGGCACGATAGTCCACAGTCAATCTCCATTCTCCGTCAGATTTTCGCACAGGCCAGATAGGGCTGTTAAAGGGTGAGTGGGTTTTACTGACCACCCCTTGGCTCTCCAGCTCTCGGATCATCTTGTGGATGGGGATCACGGCATCTCGATTCGTCTGGTACTGCCTGCGGTGCACTGTTGAGGTGGCAATTGGCACTCGTTGCTCCTCTACCTTCAAGAGTCCTACTGCAGATGGGTTCTCTGATAGTCCAGACAAGGTATTCAATTGTTTAATACCCTCTATCTCCACTGCAGCTATTCCAAAAGCCCACCTGGATCCGTTAGGATCTTTGTAATAGCCATTCCAGAGGAAGTCTATGCCCAAAATACACGGAGCCTCTGGACCAGTCACAATCGGATGTTCCTGCCACTCCTTCCCAGTCAAGTTCACCTCAGCTTCCAACAAAGTCAACTGTTGTGATCCCCCCGTCACTCCAGCAATGGAAACAGGTTCTGTCCCCACGTGTTCCGATGGCATTAAGGTACACTGTGATCCAGTGTCAACCAATGCTTCATAGTCTTGTGGCTCTGATGTGCCAGGCCATCTGATCCACACCTTCCAAAAAACCCGGTTTTCCCGTGCCTCTTCCTGGCTGGAGGCAGGGCCCCTCTAAGCCCGATTGTCCTTCTTTCCTTGGGTGTATGCCTTAGAAGTTCCTTCAAGGGGATCGGACATGTCATCGTCATCATCATACTTAACATCTCGGCTACGAGCAACCGGAGCTGCTCTCTTTTTGATGATAATTCCTCTTTCCTTCAAATCACGCACCCGTTGTGCCAAAGCAGCGGTGGGTTTTCCATCCCATCTCCTCATGTCTTCTCCAGACTCACGCAGAAAGACCCATAACTCTGCCCGTGGGGTGTACCTTCTCTCCCCATCAGAGTGCCAGCATTGGATACCAGGGCCTCTAATTTGTACAGCCAAGATTTGAATAAGGTCCTCCTTAATCTCTTCCCAGAGTTTCTTATGATTCTCCTCAATTTTGTCCTCTAGTTTCTGCAGTCGGGTTTCCACAGCTTTTGCCCTTCTGCTCGGCGGGAGGTTTCCGTCCTCCCTGAGCTCGCCTTAGGACACCTGCGTTACGCTTTGACAGGTGTACCGCCCCAGTCAAACTCCCCACCTGCCGCTGTCCCCGGAGCGGGTCGCGGCCGGCGCGCGCCGGCCGCTTGGCGCCAGAAGCGAGAGCCCCCCTCGGGGCTCGCCCCCCCGCCTCACCGGGTAAGTGAAAAAACGATCAGAGTAGTGGTATTTCACCGACGGCCGGGACGCCGGCGGGCGGGTCGCCCCGCACCGCCGAGCGCGCGCCCGGCCTCCCACTTATTCTACACCTCTCATGTCTCTTCACAGCGCCAGACTAGAGTCAAGCTCAACAGGGTCTTCTTTCCCCGCTGATTCCGCCAAGCCCGTTCCCTTGGCTGTGGTTTCGCTGGATAGTAGGTAGGGACAGTGGGAATCTCGTTCATCCATTCATGCGCGTCACTAATTAGATGACGAGGCATTTGGCTATTTATAAAACACATACAATTGTATATGTTCCTTTTCCGGGTTAAGTAAGGTGGCCCGTCCACCTGATGTCCAAATCAGAATTTAGAACCCAAATATGGGCTAGACGCGGTTATGAAAGATGAACCCCTCCCACCCAAAACCGATTCCACTGTCCAGCGTACTCGGCCAAGGGAAGGGGCCTTGTTTATTTACATTATATTTACACAGATACAATCGATCTAGCTTTGCTTGTAAATATGTGTACAATATCAACGGAGGCGAAGAGTACCTTTGATGCTAGGGCCCGTGCGATTCTCTCTAGCCTCGTTTTAGAGAGACCTAGGGCGGTCAGCAACTCGGTATTCTTGCCGAACCATTTACCACGGGCTCCCATGGGGAAGCCAACATATTCGATTTCCCTTGCATTAGTCAATTTCTCAATTTGGTTATGAAGGCGCTGATATTTTCTGGCCTTTTCCGAGGCGGCTTCACTCAATGAGACACCAGAGTGCTCGTATCTCACTGTCACATCAACCACTATTGCCTTTGGCCCTTTAACAAAGATTAAATCTGGTTTAAACAATTCGTTTACCTCATCCCTGATGTGTGGTTCCTCGAACACTGTCCAACACTCTCTCTTAGCTTCCTCGCTAAGAGTTTCACAGATGGCGTTGTGTCTTTTGATCCTGGCATCCTGAGTGATGGCACAGTTGCCGACAATGTGGGCTACGGTCTCATATCTAGCTCCACAATGTCGGCAGGATTGAATAACATTCTCTTGTCTACCCCTAGCCAGGAACTCCCTTGTCGGGTAGACATTGGCTCTCAATTGTAGGGCCGTGATCAATTTACGGTGAGGTATGCCTCCACTTCGCCTTATCCAGGCGTTACTGATCTCGTCATTTTCAAAATTCTCAATTCCATGGCCCTGGGCTACCAGGTGGATCCATTTTTGAAATTCAAGTTTTCTCCAATTGCATGGTTTGGGATAACAAATTTTTGGAGCGGGTGCTTCCCATTCTGGCCGGGCTACATCGTCACCCTCTGACTCTACCACCGGTAGAGGTTCCCAAATTGATGGGACGGACTCTTGTGTCCCCCCTGCTTTTAACCATAATCTCTCAAATAACCGTTCCAGATGGATTTCCTTCAAATAATTCACAAGAGTCTCATCTGAAGACTGCGCCAATCTATGCAGTCTTCTCGCTTGTATACTTGGAATAAGCGCCACCAATCTGATGAGACCTAAACCGCCATCTTTGAAACTCGAATACAGGATCGCATCACAAGTACTTTGGGGAAGATGAAGCCATTCCTTGACCGTATTACGAATTAATTGGTCAAGGGATTCGAGGAGGCCCACCTTAACCTCGGTATGGTCGGCCAGATATATCAGTCTGGGGATGGTATAAGTCCTGAGTATATCGACCTTCTGAAGGGGTTTCAGAGGTGAGTGACCAATTCGATGGAGCCAGTCTGTCAACTTTTCTGATAATCTGGGATCTGCGAAACCAGTCCAGGGGTCAACCCATGTGCCAAGGTATTTTCCTGAGCTACCTGGGTCGATCATGTTGAGAGGGGATCCGTTAATTACCCATGCGGGACAATCATTGATGGTATATGAGTCCCTTGTCGGCTTGATGTAAAAGCCGTGGCATTTCTCACCCTTCGTACTGAGGCCAGTAAGATTACAAAAGGCCTCAAGAATTTCGATGTTACGGCACATGCCTTCCCAGGAATCACTCAGCAGCACTAGGTCATCGGCAAACGCCATGGCCATGGTTTTCCAACCCCCATGATGGAAACCTTCACCTTCACGTTCAAGTTTACATAAAAGGGGGTCCATCGCTAAGTTAAACAGCAAGGGTGACATAGGGTCACCTTGTTTGACACCTGAGCAAATGTATATCGGGTCTGTCTTTCCCTTACCAACGGAAATGTACGTCTTAACATCACGATACATTTCCCTTACTAACCCAATCACGTGTGGATCCACACCTCTCTGAGCCAGACCTTCAAATACATGCTGATGGCACACGGTGTCAAATGCCTTAGCAATGTCCACGAACACCACCCCCAGATGTTTATGCTCCCTTTTTGCTGTTTTTACCACAAGCTGCAACAGCTTGAGGTATTCGGCACACCCTGATGCGCAGATAAAACCCCGTTGACGGGGGTTAATGGGACATGCTCTGGACAGCCTCGCCGTAGCGATCCTGGAAAATAGCCTAATCACCATTGAACCAATAGTGATAGGCCTCCAGTTATTGATATCACCAAGCTTCTGGACATCAGAAGACTTGGGTATCAAGACTGTCCTGCAGTCCCGCAGCGCATCTGGAATTGTACCACTAATAAGCCAGAGGTTGAAGATCTCAGTCAACCGCGAGAACATCGGGTCTTTTGCAATAATTTGACCCAGAATGATCCCGTCTGGCCCAGGAGCGGAGGATTTGCACATCTCTTTCAAGTTCTTATCAACCTCTTTCTCAGTAATTAGGGCCTCAAACATCGCATTATTCGCCTCCATATAAGGAGGGAAACCCGATAGGCCACCAAATGTACTAGATGTATCCCATCTATTTTTAAAGTGATCGTGGACAACGCTTGATGGTATCTGGCACTTAACAACTTCTGTGCTGTCTAAGATGATACGAGCGAGGCGCCTTCTATGTGACTTGAACAGCAACTGAAATCTCAAGAATTTGCCCCTCTTAACAGCCCTTTTACACATCCAGTTTGGTGTACTTTTGGATGTTTTTTCGCCACGGGGTGCCTGCTTTTTACGACCCTTACAGATGAATTTGCTCTGGTTAGGCTCCCCCAGAATACCAAGAAACTCTTTATATACGTCATTCACCACACAACCTGGATCGTACCCGTCAAGAATTTTACCAAAGGCCTCCCGATACACCGTGAACTTTCCAACCGACAGTCCCGCTATGATCATCTCGCGGTATCGGAGCTTTAACCGTCCCTCTTTCAGCACAGCAGACTCGGGTAGATGTTCACTCCCCACAGCACCAACTAGGCTTGAGCATGAGTTGGGCCATGCACAGCATCTGCATACGCTCGAAGCTTCTTCGCCATATCGAGCACAGTCTCATATGTATCATCCCGCTTCATTATTGCTAGGGCAGAAACGTATTCAGGTGGCCCAAGTCGCACAAGTTTCCTCCACATTACAGGTGTGCATGGTACCAGGTCTGGATTCCTAGTTGTTATATCATCTGAGAAAATGAGCTCTGCCACCGCCATCTCTCTCAGGCGTTGGATCCCCTGTTCTATGGTCTTCCACCGTGTCTGCTGTATATAGAGATCATCTGCACATAAGTATCTTTGTGCTACACTATCCAGGACCCATTCCCAGAGGCTGTGAGGGCTAGCCCTGCTCATCATACCTTGATCGATGACAGGATCATGTGACAGGGATCCCAAATGCCTCGCTTCAGTACCATCCAAAATCGTAACCTCCCCTGCGGCATCCCAAAAGCGGACTAACCAACTAATTATAGATTCATCAGGTTGTCGTCTGTAATCCTTTCTCAGGCCTCTGAGGTCCTTCAGAGAAAAGGAGTCAATATTAGCTCCAGAATCTGTGCCCGTTGATGTGGCCTCTGATTTTGGTGAGGGTCCTTCTCCTGCATCATCATCCTCCACCTTTCGATCAGTCTTGCCTTTACACTTTCCACCTCTTGTATTAGCTGCAACAGCCATGGGTTGAGGCCTATTGTCTGATTCAGCTGCTAGCCTGGAGCCTGGGATGTTAGCTGCAGCCTGGGTCACTGGGATAGTGACTAACTTATTTCCCTGTTCCCTTTCTGCTATCTGCTGCTCCACAGTATCTAGAAGAGTACGGTAAACAAACGCCAAGGCCCAGCTCACTGCAGTAATCCTTTCCTCCTTAGTATTACCATGGCACTTCTCCCTCAAATACTTTGCCACCTCGACTGGGTTCTGAATTTGATCAGATGGAAAGTCCCAGTCTATAGGATCAGAAAATTCCTTTAAAGTCTGGCCCATATCCTCCCATTTCCCACTCCAGTCAAGATTTTTCCTGCTTTGTTTTACTCCTGAATCAGGAGTCTCTCTAACCCCTCTAGAAATCTCAGCTTTCATTTTATATACACTCCAGACAGTATAGAAAAGGCTTAATAAATTAAATGCCAGAAAGATGGTTTCTTTTAAACTCAGGGGAAATTCAATATTTTCTAATAGAGATGTCAACAATTTGGGGGAGAAGAAGGAAGACAAAAGCTGAGAAGCCCCTTCCCCTTCCTCTCCCCAAACAAACTGAGTACACAGCCATAACAACAACCCATACATTCCTGAAATGAAGTCCAGCATTTTTATAAACCTCCAACAAATCATCACACATAAGACCAGCCCAATGACTATTCTGGTTAGTGCCCCCCGCTTACAAGAGCTACTTATTAGGGACAACACCAGAGCTATTTCTGGGTAAGGAAATAACCCTAGGGACCACAAAGGTATTAAAGCTTCAAAAACCCCTAGGGACCAGAAATACCGGCAAGCTTCCACCCCAAATGACATTATGAATTACCAATATGCCCACAAAACAACCACAACCAAAATATTATAGGTTTTTTTTCCACAGTCTTTGGCCTCCGATTTTCCTGGCCAACGCACCAAAAAATATATTGTCCTGGTTTAGGACAAATTAGGGGAAATCTCCAAAAGGGAGCCCCCAAAAAAAACAAACCTCCAACCACCCCTCCCCCAATACCAGGTTCGGGAAGGAGTTTCTCGGAGGAGCAAAGTGGAAAACAAAACCTATTTATTGACAAGTAACAAAAGAACACTCCCCAACACAAGAAAAGAAAAGAAACCAGGCAGTGTTGTGGAGGGCGTTGAGCTTCTCTCGCAGACTCCGGGGCTCCCGGACGTCCCAGGTCAGGTCCGGAGCCGGTCCAGTATCTTCAGGGGAGGGTAAGAAAGAGGGAACGAAAGAAAAGGAAAAAAAACAGCGCAGAAAGCAAAAAGCAGCAAAGAAAACAGCTATCAGCTAGGGGCCAAGGCAGGAGCAAGCAAGCAAGCAAGCAAGCAGCGGCAAGGCAGCAGCCAAAAAGCCCAAAGCCCCAGTGCCCCGGTCACACTCACTCCTCCCTCCCCGCCCCGCCGCGGCAAGACGGCCGGGGGGGGGGAGAGAGAGAGAGAGAGAGAAAAGGCACAGCTGCCAGACACAACACACGATATTGGGATAAAGGCTGTCACACCACGACAGAAGGGCCTCTCCTATGTGTGACTCTGATAGTGCCGGACAAGATGTGAGCTGGTCAGAAAACTCTTCCTGCATTTATCACACTCATAGGGCCTCTCCCCAGTGTGGGTCCTCTGGTGCGTGATCAGGGTGGAGCTCTCACTGAAGCTCTTCCCACACTCCCCACACGTGTAGGGCCGTTCCCCAGTGTGGGTCCTCTGGTGCCTGATCAGGTTGCAGTTCCTTCTGAAGCTCTTCCCACACTCCCTGCACGTGTGGGGCTTCTCCCCATCATGGAGCTGCTCACAGAGCACCAGCTCCGAGCTCTGGCTTGATCTCCGGCCGCCTTCCCAGCCCAGGCTGGCTCTTTCCCCGTCAGATCCCCGCCAGCTGAGTTTGCAGCCCCTCCTCGTGCGGCATCTCTGGGGCTTTTCCTCCCCGTTGGCTTCCTGTGCCGTGGAGCCGCTCAAAACGGCCTCTTCCACCAGGTTCTGCCGCGGGCATTTGTCCTCCCTGCTCTCCATGCTCAGTTCCTGCTCTAGGGGAGGAAGGACAAGCACAGGATGGGATTTGCCTCCGTGCCAAAGGCAAGGGCAAGGAGATCCCCCCAGGGCTGTGCTGCAGCCGGGGCCGTGCTGGGCTGGCAGATGGAGCAGCACAGAGGGGAAAGGGGCACTGACTTCCTCCTCACCTGCATCAGTGTCCTGGGGCATCTTCCTCTTCCTCGCAGCCTCCCAGGGCTTGGCAATGGCAAATCCTGGTTTGGGGAAAACAAGGGATGAGCACGTTTGTGCTCGGGGAGCGTCGGGGGGTAGGACAGTTGGGACGGACAGAGACGAGAGATCTCTGAAGCCAGGTCGTGGAACTTGCGGTTTATTGCAAAGGGCGTGGGTGCAGGGCCCTGCTTGGAGCTGCCAGCCACAGCTCGGAGCAGGCCCGAGAGAAGAGAGGGGCAGAGAGGATGAGAGGGTTAGAGAGTAAGAGGGGAAGAGCGTAAGGGAGTTAAAAAAGGTAAGAGAGTAAAAAGGGTAAGAGAGCAAAAGGGTAAGAGAGAAAAAGCATAAGAGAGTGAGGTTCCCGTTACAATACAATAAATCTTCTTCTGTGTTGAATATTCTATTTCTCACTAACCAATCTAGTACAAGATACAAATCCTATAGCATTTACATACAGCCTGAAAGAATCATTACATCACCAGACTGTGTTATATTTTAAGTCTTAAAAAGTACTGTTTGGACACCTTCTGCTGAGCTAGTAGGGTCTGCTCTGACCCCTGGACCTGTCTCCAAGCAGAGGGAATTGTTTCATCAGAAGGGGATTGCCTTCAGTCAGGCCACACCATTGTTTTCCATTTGTTCCATAACTAAGGTCTCTACAAGCTTGCTTTCATTCCAATCTTGCTAACAGTTTCTATATTCTCAAAATTTTTGCCAGACAATCATATTTATCATATTTATTGTGATAAATAGGTATGATTCGTGCTGATAAAAATGGAAACAGTAATCAATATTGATACAGTAATTAATATTTGAGAATAATAAAACAGTTAATAGTTAAAAGTTGTAATGCCAAAGAAGAGAGGAAAAGGAGGGACTCCACCCACCCCCCCCTTCCCAGCAGATGTTCTCAAGGACCACAGGAAAGAAGCTGAAGATACAGTTGCTAAAAATGACCAAGAACCTGGTTGGGTCCAAGAAAATGCTAATTATAAGGGACTTATTGCTTTGATATGTAGATGCACTGATACGTTAGTTTTGGCTTACATTGTACTGGCTTGGTGTGCATGTGTAACCCAAAGGTGAATTAAAGGACAACGAAGAAGACTACAGAGCCTTCATCAGTGACGACCCCCAAAGACTTGTGCGACCACCAAACCGAGTGGTGGCGCATGCGTGGTAAAGGTGGTGAGGAGGGTGGAGACAGAAAAGTGACGAACCGAAAATAGGAGGAGATGGCATTCACATATGGCATATAAGGGGTGATTTCCACTTGGCAAGCTTGTACGTGAGGTGGCAAGGGTCATTGAACCCTGCACTCCGTACCCCGCGGTATCTTTTGCTTATGCGCTATTATTGGAACCAAATTATCCCTTATTTTAATCAAATTATATTGTATCCAATTTTATATTTTTCATCTTAATTATTTCATTAAAATTGTTACTACTTTTAATATTGTTTGGGTTTTTTTTTTTATGATGGAATAATTGGGCAAACATAACATTTATGAAACAGGAAACCCTGTTTCACCAGCCCCAATACACATTGAGTTTCAAGGTCCCTCCGCCCAAGTTCATCTCTACAAGTCCCCAGCCATCTGTGCTTCACAAAAATCTCTTAAACACCAAGATTCAGCCCTAGAAAAGTGTCCCAGGAGTTCCCTGTCCCTGGTCCCTCCCCTGTGGTGTTCAGGGATTCACCCTGTCCCAGCTGCTGGGGGTCACGCTTGCATTGGGGGTCCCCCTTCTCCTCGGTGCTCGCCCTGCCCAGGCTACTGGCAGTCCCAGCAATGCCAAAAGCTCCCCCCTCTTTGCTCCCCCCATTTCGGGATGCCGGGGCTGTTTGGGCTCCCGGGCTCCCTTCTCCCCTCATTCTCTGCTCTGGGCTGCCGTGGCTCCGAGGAGTCCCCCCTGCCCCTCTCCAGGCTCTTGAGGCTCCTGCCAATGGCGGCGCTCCCCCCTCTCTGGGCTCCCCACTTTGGGCTCCTGGGGGACACAGGGCTCTGCTCCTCCAGGCTGCCTCTGCCAGCAACTGCCACTGGCACCCCCCGATGTCCCCCCACAGGGCCTTTTCCACTCAGCCTTGGACTTCTTCATCTTCCAAACATCCCCCCAAAAAAACCAACTGGGAGTGACTGGGAACATGCTGGAGGGAACTGGGCTACACTGGGACATAGTGGGAGGGACTGAAACAAAAGTGAGGGGGGGAAGAGAGCAATTGGAACCATGTGGAGCACAACTGGTTCATACTGCCAGGGACTGGAAGCACACTGGGCTCATCTTTGCATTATACTGGGACAGACTGGACTAATACTGGGAGTATCTGAGAGTGACTGGGAACACACCCTGCACATCATCCCCCATACTGGGCCTGACTGGGGGCAACTGGGAGCATGCTGGGAGCAAATGGCATCACACTGGGACTGACTGGGCTGATCTAGGAAGCAACTGGAACCATGCTGGAAGCAGCTGGGACCATACTGGGAGAGACTGGAAGCAACTGGGATTATACTGGGACCATGCTGGGAGGGCTGGCATGTGACTGGGATCAAACTAGAGCTTACTGGGATCCTATTGGGGTTGAAAGGGAGCAACTGGGATCACACTTTGGGCTACTGGGAGCAGCTGAGAGAAACTGGGATCATGTTGCAAGCAAACTGGAGGAACTGGGAAGGACTGGATACCTGCTGGAGGCAACTGGGATATACTGGGCATGACTGGGGGATCATACTGGGAGAACTAACACCTTACTGCAGCCACTGGCAGTGCCTGGAAATGACTACAGACATGCTGGGGGCAACTGGGATATACTGGGAGTGTCTGTTGCCATACTGGGGGGACTGGAACCACACTGGAAACAACTGGGACTATGCTGGGGAGAACTGGGACCACACTGGGGGCAACTGGGAGTGAGTGGGACCATACTGGGGGGACTGGGATCATATGGGGAGTGACTGGGACTACAGCAGGGGCAACTGGGTTTAACTGGGACCATACTGGGAGTCTCTGTAACCATAGGGGAGTGATGGAAGCACACTGGGAACATCTGGGCCCATGCTGGGAGCAACTGGGATCACACTGGGGGCACTGGCATCAGCGTGGGAGTGACTGGGAGCAACTGGGATGAGACTGCAAGTGACTGGGATCATACTGGGAGTAGCTACACTCATACTGGGATTATACTGGGTGTGAATGGAACCTGACTGGGGCTTACTGGGAGCTACTGGGCCCATGTTGGGAGGAAAATGTGACACACTGGGAGCAACTGGGAACAGCTGGAAGGTACTGCAACCATGCTGAGAGTACTGAGACTGTAACTGGGATCATACTGGGAGCAACTGGGGCCACTCTTGAGCAACAGATAGAAACTGGGATTATGTTAGAGGAAACTGGGAGTAACTGGGAAAGACTGGGATCATTCTGAGGTAAATAAAACATACTGGGAGTGTCTCTAACCATACTGGGGCACTGGAACCACACTGGGAACAGCTGGGATCATGCTGGGCTCAACTGGGACAATGCTTGGGAAAACTGAATCTACCCTGGAGGCAGCTGGGCACAACTGGGACCCTGCTGGGAGGGACTAGGACTATTCTTGGAGCAACTGGGATCATAATGGGAGGAACTGGGAGCATCTGGAATTATGCTGGGATCACACTGGGATCACAGTGAGAGCAGCTGAGTCCATACTGGGTTACCCTGGGATCTCATTGAGAGCGACTGGAATCATGCTGGGATTGACTGGGAGTGGCTGGTTTTGTGGATTTTGGGGGGTTTGGATTTTGGGGGATTTGACTGGCATTTTGAGGGGGAGTTTTTCTGGGGCTTTTTGGGGTTTATTAAAATTTTTGGGGGCTTTTTTAAATTTTGGGGGTTTTACTGGGATTTTGTTGGGGGGTTTTGGGATTCTCAGAAATTCTGGGGGTTTTATTTGGATTTTTAGTTGATTTTGGGGACTTTTATTGGAACTGCGGTGGCATTTAGCAGGATTCATTAGGGATTTGGGGTTTTTTAGGATTTTTGGTGGGATTTGGGGAGATTTGTGTGGTTTTTTGAGTGTTGCTAGGATTTCTTTGGATGTTGGGGGAGATTTTGTGTGACTTTTAATGATTTTGGGGACATTTTTGGGGGATTTGCAGAGTTTAATCAGGATTTTTTGGGGTGATTGGGATTTCAAGAGATTTTGTGGGCTTTTATCGGGATTCTAGGGTGTTGTAATGGGATTTTGAGAGACTAAATTGGGTTTTAGTGGGTTTTATTGGGACTTCCATAGCTTTTAAGGAGATTTTGGTGCCTCTCAGCCCTTCCCCAAACTCAGGGAATGCCCCAAAGCCCCCCTAAAATTCCACTAAAACCCAACAAAATCCCCCAAAAATACCAGAAAACCTCAAAACCCCCAGAGAATCCCACCAACTCCCAGTGGAACTCACCAAAATTTAAAAAAACTCCCCAAAATTTCAATAAATCCCCCCCCCAAAAAACCCCCCACAACCCCAACAAAACACCTAAAATCCAAAACGCCTTGTGAAAAATACATGTATTTTATGATTGGCTTTTCGCAAATATTAAAATGAATATTATATGTGTTGTGTTAGAAAGCAATGCTGTGTAAATTTTCTTAAGTACTGTGTTAAATATAGTTTTAGGTTATAAAAATTGTTAAAATAGAAATTATGCTATGGAAGATGCTTTGTTTAACAGAAAGGGCTTGCAGCGAGATAGCAGCCATAGGACACCTAGATCTTTCAAAGAAAAAGAATTTATTGCCTTCTTATCAGAAGAAACAAACTTCTTCCTGCCTCGAAGGCGCTGTTAGGATTAGAGGGGAGAAGCTGATGAAGACCAGACGTAATCCTCTGTTTGAGCGGAATTTATGCATCATGCATGAAGTGTATGAAAATGCAACAGGCTATTGTTCTTAAGGGTTAATCCTTTGTTAGCAGGGGTCCTTTTTCGGGCTCGTGATGCCCAGAAAAAGGTACCCGGACATCTGTAACTCTTTGTTTTGATTGTCTCATATTGTCCTAATTCAATTTGTCCAAATTGTTATTACTCTAATTGTGTTACTATTCTTTTTAACTATTTTATTACTATTAAACTTTTAAAAATTTTGAAAACAAGTGATTGGCGTTTTTCACAATTTTGGTAGCAGAGGATGGTTGCTAACACCTCGCTGCCGGTGTTTTAGGAAAGTCAGAGTAGGGAAGGTGCGCCCTGCCCTATTTGGCAGCCTCGCTCTGTTTCCCCTGAAGTGATGGACAGACGCAGGTGATGATCTGTGGACAAAAGGAGGCAATAAAACAAAGAGAAGGGGAAAAGGCTCCCTACAACCGCGGTAATTGGCCACCTAAGAGTAGTAGTGCGCACGAAGAACCCGGGAAGGAAAAAGGATTGGTAAGTATTTCTCAGGGGGGCAGATACGGCGGGATGAATATGTGTGAATGAGAGGCAGGCTGGTTGTCCCAGACCTGCCAAGTGAGTGACGAATCTCCCATGCTGCATTTTCGTCTTTTCGTGAGAAAAGCGGCCAGTAAAGAGATGAAGCAAGTGGTAAGAGAGTGAAAGAATCCCCCGGGGTAACTGGGACTGGGTCTCAGGGAGGGGTTGGACCCCTCGGAGGTAGGAAGCAATGTTTCCTAGCCCAATCCACTAGGAAACGGGACAGGAGGGGCCCCTAAAACCTGCTGGCTTGAGGGATTTATATTCCAAGAGCATCCAAGAGCAGGGTTGAGCCGAATTCTGTCGAAGTGAGGATATGCCCAAGAACACTCAGGGTGGGACAACACAGCCAGATTAGGAGATGAAAATTTTGCCCAACAGAATCCGGGGTTGGACAACACAGCTAGATTGAGGGAAAAATTTTTGCCCAACAAGATCCAGGGTTGAACAACACAGCCAGATTGAGGAATAAAAAACTGCCCAAGAACATCCAGGGTTGGACAACACAGCAAGACAAATTAAATGCCCAAGAGCATCTGTAGTTGTACCACACCGCTGGGTTGAGGGACAGAAAATGCCCAAGACCATCTGGGGTTGAACAACACAGCTGGATTGAGGGAAAAATACGCAAGGGCATCTGGGGTTGGACAACACGGCAGGACTGAAGGAAAATTACCCAAGAGCATCTGGGGTTGGACAACATGGCAGGATTGAGAGAAAAATTGCCCAAGAGCATTTGGGGTTGGATAACACAGCTGGGTTGAGTGATATCCAATAGCACGGGGACTCGCCAGTAACACCTAAACTTGTAATAGGTGATGTGAAAGTAAAAGGTACCTTATTGTTGTTTTGTGGTGTGTGAGAGTGAGACCCACACAAAGTCAGCCTCAACTTCCCGGGCAGGTGGGAAGGGGGAGGCAGTGGAAAGAGGAGTGAGTGACCTGCACACCAGGCTGTAGCTCCCGGGTAGCTGGGGGCTTCTGGGCCGAAGAGGAGTGAGTGACCTACGCACCAAGCCAGTGTTCCCTGGGTGTGTGAGGGGCCGTAGCTGAAGAGTGTGAAAGACACGCAGACAGCCTCACAGGGGAACGGAGACCAGAGGCAGCCAGAGTCAGGGCCCTTCTAGGGGGCCTGGTGACACTGAGACCTGGAGGTAAACCCCAAAGCGAAAGAGGGGGCGTCAAAGACCTGTGATTTTCTAGCAATAAGGATCCCCTTTGTGTCTTGACAGTGTGAAAGAATGTGTGAAAGTGAATGAGAAATAAAAGTGAGTGAATGTAGACGAATGAAAGTATAGGTAATGTCGATTGTGCATTTTAAGCCTCACCATATCTCCTTGGAGGGAGGTGGATTGTATTAAAAAGCAGTGTGAGAAAAAAAGATTTTTAGGTGTAAGTAGTTGAAAGAAAAGTGGTATTTAAGTTGTTAGTAAGAAGTGAAAAATGGAAGCAGGGGACGAATAGATAGAATATTGAAAAATGAGACAGAAATCCAGTAAGGTGGATACAGGAAAGAAAAGCAGGAGAAAAGAATTACCAACAGAAATACCCCAAGACAGCAGCACTTTGGGAGTTATGTTAAAAAACAGAAATACAATTCCTTGCAAAATACAAGGTGTGCAGAAGTTGATGAGAAAAAACATGCAAACTTGTGAATGATATACTTAAAAAGAGCATTAGAAAATTTAACACTAAAGAAAGGAGTTATATATTGATTCAAGGTATGCCTTTAGAGTAGCACATACCTTAAGAAAAATTTAAAAAGGGAGATTACTTAATTAAAGAAGAAAAAGATTAGTACATGAGAAACTTATTTTTGAGGTTTTAGAGGCATTAAAATTACCTAACAGAGATAGCAATAATACATATTAAAAGACACCAAAAGGTAAAAACCCAGAAATAAGAAAAAACAATTGGCAGATCAAGAAGCTAAAAATGCAGCAGAAAATAGAGCTCAAAGAGTTAATATTAACTCCAAATGAAGAAAAATTGGAAATTCCAAAGTTTAGAGAAGCAAAAGAAAGGGAATTAAAACAAGATAGGTGGCGAACAAGATAAATTGGGGAAATAGAAACTTCTTGATGGAAGACAATTAGATAATAAAACCCTTATTAAAGAATAGCAGAGGACATGTATCAAAAAGTCCAGTGGGATACTCAGGCTTTGTGTAATCATTTTTTTAAAAGAACTATGGGTGCACTGCGACTTTAAGAGTAGAAAAACAAGTACCTGAAATGAAATAAACAGGGCCAGGAGACTTTTTCTCCTTTTTAATGCCTTTAATAAAAGTGATCAGCTCAGGATTGGGCGGCCCAACGGGTCTGCAGCGTCCCGTCGTCTCTCAGGGCGACTCAGAGGAAGAGGATATGCACAGCTCTGTCCACTAGGGGCAGAGCTGGGGGATCCAGTCCTCGTGGGAGCCTTTAGAGCGTGGTAATCCCCGCCAGATGTTCCTTCGGTCCGGGTCTCGCTCCCTCCCAGACCTGGCCCGGGGGATCTCGAAGACAGGGTGAGGAACAATAAAGGTTTCCAGTACCTCTGCAGGCCCAGCGCTCCGCTCCTCACATCCAGACATCACTCCAGTCTCTCAACTCTTATTTGGCTCGTTGTTTTTGGGGTCTTCTCAGTACAGCGGGGGGCCCACACTGCATTCTGGTCTTGGAGTCACTTTGCATAATCCCTCCGACCTTCTCAGGTGTCTTCACTACTCTGAGAAAGGTACAACTTAGCCTCGGGCTAAGGCTCTGCTGATACAAAAGGAGCAATTAGCCACAACGACCCGTGATTACAATAACAAAACACGCAGAACTTGGACAGGGCCAGTGATCTGGCTGCCTTTTTGTAACTTTTTATCACAAAAAAAATATTAACCGAATTTTTGTTCATAACATGAAACATGTATTATTTGCCAAAAGATAAATAAAAGGGTGATGAGGAAAACAATATGAGAAGGTCGTGAGTTAGCTCGTCGACCATTTCAAAGCATCCAAGCAGAAGTTTAGATTTAAGTTAAGCTCTGGATTTATTTGTAAAAACCGATTAATCCAGAAGAAAAAAAGTATACCACATGATGGGGAGGGGGGAGGCTGTAAGAAAATAACCGTTTTGAAAGGCAATAAAAACAAAACGGAGAAAGTATAAAGCTGAGAACAAATTACCTCATCCATTCCCTTTCGTTCCCCCACTCGTTCGCACCAGCCCTCCCAGCCCCTGTGCCGGCTCCGGCACAGTCCGTCTGCCTCAGTCCTGGCCCCCTGGCCCGCGGCCGCTCCGCAGTTCGTGCCGGGGGTGGGGGTCTGTCCTGCCGTGTGCACCGTGGTTACCGCGCTGACCGCACCGAAAGAGAGTCCCATCTGTCCCATCCCCGGCTGCCCTGACTCTGTCGGCTCCCGCCGCTGCAGCCAGGGTCAGTCGGCTGCTTTGTCTCGGCCAGATCAGCCACCATCAGCCATGTGGGGGCTATCCACGCTCCAGCTCGGTCTGCACCGGAACAGCCCCTCGGGCGATCGCGGCTGCAGACCCCGCCTTTGGAGGACCGAGACCCTGAGCTGTGCCGAGTCTCCCCGTCCTGCCCTGAGCTCCGTTCCCTTGGTAACCACAGCTCCAGCTGCTCAGGGGAACTCTAAAAGAATCACTTTATCGAGACACTAAAAGTTCAGTTAAAAGAAAGCCCTCTCCTGATTCTTCCTAAAAATACGGGAGAAAGGCTATAGAAGATAAAAATCCAAAAAGGATGAGATAAAGAGATTGGTCTATTTCCATTACGAAAGGTTCTCATAAGAGCAGACGGATCAGAGGTTGTAAATGCTCCTTTGACTTCGTCTGAGGTCTGAAATTTTAAGAAATAAATAAAAAAGATATTTAGAAGATCCCATAAGCATAGCTGAACAATTAGACCAATTTTTAGGTCCAAACATTTATACTTGAGAAAAGATGCAGTTGGTAATGAAAATAATATTTTTCTCAAGAAGAAAGGCAATCAATCAGAGCAACTGAAATAAAAACTTAGGAAAAAGATAATCTGTGGGGACCCCCAGAGAAGACAAAATGCCAACTGTACCTCCTGAGTAGAGTTAAAATAATGAAGAGGGGAGTAAACACATGAATAGTTATCGTAATTACATAACCAAGAGAATAAATAAGACAGCATATCAAAGGTGAAATGCGAAAACAAAAGATTTTTGAGAGACAGCTTTTAGAGGGGAAAGAAGAAACTCCAACTAAATAGATAAACAAACTTGAGAGAAAAAGGGAAATGGTCCTAAGTAAGCGAAAGATCTGAAAATCTTTAAGAAATGAGCACGTAAAAAAAAATAAAAAAGTCATAAGCTCTAATTTTTTGGCGGGGGGAACAAATACCCTCAGGAGCCTGTGATAACTTTAAACATGAGTCCCCAAGAAAAGAATTGGAATTTGTAATGGACACAGGGGCAGAGAGAACTCGCCTGTTAAATGTTCCAAAAGGTTATAGTGTGAACAAACATATAGAGAAAGTAACAAAAGCAAAAAGAGAAAGTTTTACATTTCTAATCATTAAAGATGTAGTAATTGAGAGAAGAAACTAAAATTTAGATGGGAGATGTGTTATTAGTCCCAGGGGCAGGTAGCAATTTATTAGGAAGAGTCTTACAAGTGCAATTAAGAATAAGAGTTATAACAGAAAAAAGGAAAATGACAGCTAGAGTTTTGAAATTAAGCCAAGAAGATGAAAAAAAAATCAACAAAGAAGTTTGGGCTGGAGAAAGAAATAAGGGAAGATTAAATATCGACCCCATTAGGGTTACAATTGAGAGAGAAGAAAGAGAGAAGTTGAAGTAGAGAAGTAGTTGAGAAACTCTGAGATGTTAGAATGTGAAGTGATGACATCTTAGTGCTAGAAGAGAGCAGAAGTGTGAATGAAAGTTTTTTGCATGAAAGGCAGAGAAGTATCTTAACACATGGTTGTTAAGAGGTTATTCAATGCCACACTGGAGTCCAGAAAGGCCTTAGCAGAACGGGCCCTCCTTGAAGAGAAAAGAGGATAAGTTGCCTAGAGAAAGAAAAAGAATGTCAGGAGCACCTGGGGACGCCAGGTTTGGAGTTGTCAAGGCTGGGAGGTGTCTGAGCGCTCCCTACGATCGGCGGGGTCTCGGGGGCTGTGGCGGGGACCGATCCATGGAGGTGACCCGCGGCGGTGCTGGCAGCAGAGGACACAGGTTTGCCGGCCAGGAGCGGGCTGGCTCCGTGGCAGAGCTGCCGGGGGGGGGGGGGGGGGCTCCCAGACTGTCGGGGTCCCGAGTCCAGGATGGCAGCGTCGGCCCGGGAAGTAGGCCGAGAGAGAGAAGGAAAGAGAAAAGGAGAGAAGAGAGAGAGAGGGTAAAAGAGACCCAGGGCAGCCCCCAGGGTCCCCATGCCCGGGGCTGTTCTCCCCTGCTCCAGCCCTGCAGCCCAGAGGCAGCACCGGGGGTAAGGCCAAGAACGGCACTGATAGCAAGGCCGTGAAGAGAGGGGGAGGGGGACTAGCACTAAAAGATAAAATCAAAGCAGAGATTGCTGACTCTCCAAACCTCACAAAGCGGTTTGTTTTTCTTAAGTAAGAAGTTTTTTTTGTTTTTTTCTTTTGTGTGTTTTGTTTACTGTTAACGAGAAGGTTTTTTTTCCTGAAGAAGAAGAGGTGGCTGTAGAAAAAGCTTTTAGCTAAACCCAGAAAGTTTAGAAAGAAAGCGAATAGTAAGAGTTAATGCAGTATTATCTTTCTTTTATTACTATGCTATTAAGAAATCCTTTCCAGGTACTACTGAAGCAACAATCAGAATCACAGAAAGAAGGTGAATTCATGCCAGCAGAATCAAAGGACTTGTGAAGGAACCTGAAGAATGGACTATCACATTTAAACCGAGTGATACTGAACTGACTTTCCAATGGGGACTGAGTGGTAATAGTTTGGGAAAACCCAAATGATCCGAGAAATGTACAAAGAATAACACTGAATTAAGAAATAAGATAACGCTTATATCACTGGTTTCAAGCACTGCCCGAATAAAACATCTCCTTGGGGAAGAGAATACTTCAGATAGAAAGATCAAGACTGTTTTTTTTTGTATTCTGACCTTAGCCTGAGAATTGTACAAGGGAGAAAGGGAATTGCCATTTCCATTAGTAAACTTTATTTGATTTGTTCCAATACTGGACATGCTAGCTGGGTTATAAGTAAATGCTTAAATTGTGAGAGTAATTAGTATTGTAGTTGACAAAACTGATGCTCTTATTGCAAAAAAGTGTTAAAGTAATAACTTAGTTTTGTGGATGGGAATCATTAGTGCCTGTTGAATGAGAGATACCTGAGGAAGGGTAAGAGACCACAGTTAAAAGGTGTCAAAAACAATTTGCCTAGAGATTAATTAAGAGAAAGTAACAAGAAAATAGAGGGCAAGACCAGATTGGCCTCTGCATTCGCCACCAAGAAGATCAAATAAACCTCCTGTGGGTTGCAACCTCACAGGCATGGGAGGTGGGAGTATAAGCCATACTGGACCTCTGTTATTCCCATTTCTGGCACTCATTTGTTGTCTTTCCCTTTCGGGATACCAGCAAGATTGTGTCAAATGCTACAGAAAGTATCACATAGAAAGAAACCAAAGTTCCTCCTTTATTACACACACCTATGTCAACAGCCACTGTTATAACCCATCCAAATTAAGAACCTGTAGGCAAAACGGAGTAAATTATTAGATTACAAAAAACTTAAGAAAAAGGGAAAAAGTGGTAATAGATTTGGAATTGAATGTCTAAAAGGAGAGAGATAGATTTGTTTTAAATTTAATCTTGAAGATACGGTTCAAGATTTAGTAAAAAAAAAAAAAAAATGAAAAGCTAAAACCAGCACAGCAATCTAACTCTGTATTGACTCCAAATTATCTGTTGAATCGTATTACAAGACTCCAAGCAGTTATAGAAATGATAGCAAATAACGCTGCCCAAGCATTAGAGTTAATACTAAGTCAGCTAAGCCAAACAAAAACTGTAGGGTATTAGAATAGGTTGGCTTTAGACTATTTATTGGCCAAAGAAGGGGATGTTTGTGAAAACATCAAGATATCAGATTGTTGAAAATTGATGACCACAGGAAAGTCATTCTAGCAAAAGCAAAAGAAATCAAAGAAGAAAAATATATATGCATATAATAACTCAAGTACCAGTCCAAAACTCAGAAGACAATGTTAAAATCTAGCTAGTGGGGTAATGTTTTAGAACAAATTAATGTGATAAATAGGTATGATTCGTGCTGATAAAAATTGAAACAGTAATCAGTATTGATACAGTAATTAATATTTGAGAATAATAAAACAGTTAATAGTTAAAAGTTGTAATGCCAAAGAAGAGAGGAAATGAGGGGCTCCACCCACCCCCCCCTTCCCAGCAGATGTTCTCAAGGACCACAGGAAAGAAGCTGAAGATACAGTTGCTAAAAATGACCAAGAACCTGGTTGGGTCCAAGAAAATGCTAATTATAAGGGACTTATTGCTTTGATATGTAGATGCAGTGATACGTTAGTCTTGACTTACATTGTACTGGCTTGGTGCGCATGTGTAACCCAAAGGTGAATTAAAGGACAATGAAGAAGACTACAGGGCCTTCATCAGTGACGACCCCCAAAGACTTGTGCGACCACCAAACTGAGTGGTGGTGCATGCATGGTAAAGGTGGTGAGGAGGGCGGAGACAGAAAAGTGACTGTTGGAGATGAAGGGAGAATCGACCATAGTTATGCATCGAAACTCAACTTTATTGATCAATCAATCACCTTATATAACAATACTAACGAACTTCATGAATATTCTGTAATCCAACTCCATGATAGGCTAACAGAGAAAACTGTAACCACACCTTTTGTTTTAGAATACCTACAATTGTTTATCATAAGCAGAAACCAAAACAGAAACCCGAAACTACAACAGAAACTAGTGTTCCCAAAACCTCTGCATCTGTTCCCAGGATAACAGGCCTTCCCAAGGACGGTGTTCTGCTTGCCATGGGAAGACAAGCTGAGAACTCCATTGTTTATAGAATGATGCCTGAGAGAGTCTAATTGTTTACACAAATCAGAAGGCTGAGAGCTGTTAGAAACTGCTTTTACTTTTACCTCTTACTTTTCTCTCAATTGTATGTTTCATGGCCTTTTTCTTTAAGCCATTCTTGAACTAACCTCTCCACATCTCCCCCGTTTTTTTTCTTCGAGAGAAAAGAGGTTAGTTTGCCAGGTCTTCTCAATAGTTCTACTGATCATATTTTGGATACAGCTGCAGAAGCAAGGCAAGATAAATAAAAGCAATAGAAGTACACCTAATATCCCTATAGCATATATTACAAGATTTCTTAACCATGGTCCCAATCCTAAACTCTTAAGCCATTCATCAATTCCCAATCCTTCTTCTTCCTTAAGGCTGTTAAGCCCTAGTCGTAGCTCTTTTAACTTAGCATGAATAGATACAGAATGATCAGTTAAGTTCATGCAACACATCCCTTCAAACTCTTCACAACCATGGCCTTGTGCTAGCAGTAAAAAATTCTATAGCAGCTCTATTTTGTAAAACAGCGTAATTAACACTTTGTACATCTGCAGTTAGCATATCTAATATCTGTGATGTCTTATTTAATTCATCCTTAGCCCAACACCCTATTTGTTTTGCTAAAGTCATTGCTTTGCTTGCAGCACCCCATGGTAGGAGAGCTGAAACCATCACTTGTTTACATTTACTCCAGAACAACGGATCTCCTATTTGACTACAGTCTAAGTTATGTAAGCTGTGCCTTTCCCTGCTTGTCTTATGACTTAGCTGCATTAGCACAGATATGTTAGGGTGGAATAATGATAACTTGCCTAAATAACAAGATCTAACCTTTTTTTTTTTTTTAAAAAAAGTGTTCTGGAAGATATAAACTTAGAAAGCAGCAATAAATTAATGCTCTAAGAACTTTAGAATATATGAAAGTAATTTACAGAATTAGCTGCTTTGAGGAAATTATGCCTAAAATAAATATACTAAACAGAATTATTAAAATAAAATTAATTTCAGTTACTCATTCATCCTCTGTGAAGCCTAACAAGACTAATTATAGCAGACTTATTTGCAAAACATGTAAAATCACTTAAATCTAATTCAAATTTATCTATAACAAAATTTACCTGACTTTAAATTCTACACACCTCAACCCAATATAATCCAAACAGAATCTAGCTTTACCCAGACTTAATAACACTCAAACTAAACAGAAACCAATTTCAACAGAACTTAACTGGCTTCAAATCCCACACAACTCAAATCTATATATAATTTAAGCTTTAGCAGACCTCGAACTTGACCAAAAATAAACTTAACAATTTTAACTTTAATAATATTTAACTTTTAACGGCACTTAATTCAAACTTAACAGAATCTATCACTTACTTAACAGGAGATAATTAACAAAACTAAACCTTAACAGTATTTAACATTTAATGGCACTTGATAGATAACTTAACTCAAACTACTTAATAACAGATAAAACTTACTATAGAAATAATATATAGCATTTACTATAACTTACTTACAGGCCTGATTCTAAAATATTCAGCTAAAATAACTTTTCTTCACGTATTTGCTATAGCATTTTTATACTTAAATACACTTAAACAGAAGTTTATTCAAGGTATACCTGTGAAAAAATTCCTTTGAATTCAGTGCTTGCTTTTACCTCTATCACATTTAAACAAAGCTTAAAGAATACAAAAACACAGTCATTACATCTCATACAATCATTCTAACACATCTTAACATCTTCAACGTTTTCAGAACACAGCTTTAGAGTCTGACGTTTCATCAACCCAGCCATCCAGACTTCTGATGTTCAAAGTCTCTGGTAATACAGGTGTTTCCAAGACAGCATAACTAATGCCTGAGTCAAACCGGCCGAAATCTGACTCTTGCATCCATTTACGCTGATTTCTGTTTTACAGTCTGTGCTGGGCTTTTGTTTCACAGCGTGTGCTAGGGAGAACAAAAGATCTTCCCAACTTAGGTGAAGAACATCCTGACAGCAATAGTCCTTGGTGTTGTTTGTTTAGTTTCGCTGGTCTTTCAATTGCAATAGGAATCTTTTCTTTTGCTGACAAAAGTTCACAATTATTACGACTGTTAAGTCTTAAACTGTAGCTTTTGTCGGCTGCAGGGCGGAGGGAGAAACGCTCCCGCTTGAAAAAGTGCTCCGGTCCTGCGGCGCTCGTGTCGGAGCGGGCGAAAACTCCCCCCCCGCGCTGGGCTCTTTGTTTACTCACTGTTTGCCGGCTGACTGCTGCAGGCACCGCTGCACGCGTGGCTCCCCCCGCGGCGGCGCGGCTCCTTCGCTCCCCCCGCGGCGCTCGGCTCCCGCGGCGCCGGCTTCTTCGGTCGCTCCCCCCGCGGCGCGCTTCGGTCGCTCCCGGCGCGGCGGCTCCTGCGGCGGCGGCTTTGATCCCGAGTCGGCGCGGCTCCTTCCGCGCGGTGGCTCCGCTCTCCCCGCCGCTGCCTCCCGTTGGCCATAGAGGCGCGCCCGTGCCGAGTTCACACATTACCGTTAATCCGTAAACCATATGGAAAATCCCTTTACCGTAACTATAAGTCCAAAGTCCTGTTGAATCCTTCTGCTAATTCATCTCTGCTTTGCGCTGCGGGTTACTCCCTTCGCGGCCGTTCAGCTTCGCCCGCGGTGGCTCCCTGTGGTGTCGGGTTAGGGGCAGGAAAGAGCACCGATGATGCAGCGATGGCTTCTGAAGGTGCTTGGCATTCCCGGCGCAAGTGGTCCTCTTTATTTGATGCTGTAAGTGCAGCCGATGTTTGAAGGGGTGCAAGAGCGGCCAACACCTGATTCTGAGCGGATTTTGCCTGTTCTTGTAAACCTACTCCTAACTGTTTTATGGCATCTACTACAAGAGCCTGTTGTCCGTTTGGTATAAGGGCCATCCGTTCTAATGCCTCCTCTATAGTCCAATTTGCACCTAAGGTATTAAGTACATTTCTAGTAGCCGAATTGCAGTTTTGAATTGAACACTGTTTGAGAAGAGCCCCGCGCATAAATTCTGCGACACCTGCTCTCTCAATCGCGGCAGCAAC
This sequence comes from Melozone crissalis, assembly GCF_028551555.1. Taxonomy (NCBI): domain Eukaryota; kingdom Metazoa; phylum Chordata; class Aves; order Passeriformes; family Passerellidae; genus Melozone; species Melozone crissalis. Next base: position 16,371,620 of record NW_026535824.1, read on the forward strand.
TCTATCTATGAAAGCACCAAATGATTCGTCTCTACCTTGCTTAATTCCCATATATACAGGTATACCTCCTGGTTCCTTTACTCTATCTATTGCGAGTCTGACTAACCTCATTGCTTCCCGGCACTTTTCTTGACCTATTAAAGCTTGTGCATCAGTACGAAGGAAACGTCCCAGACCCATAAGTTCATTTACAGTGACACCACGCAGAGGGTCACCTGGCTGTCTTTGAACAGCTACGCACTCATTTACGAGTCCTTGCCAGTGGGCATTAAATAACAATTGTTGATGTTGGGTAAAAATTAATTTTACTATGCCAAGACAATCATTAACGAGGAGGATACTGGTGTTAAAAATATAATCAAGCATTTGCTTAGCTGGTCCGCTTCCAAGTGCAAACTGACTAACAGCAGCTTGCAATTGAGATAACAATTCCCAGTCAAGAGCACTAATTGTGGCTTGAATTCCTCCACCAGCCTGAGGGTTAAAGACAACCGGACAAGCCAGTTCTCGAGCCGAACTTATCAGCTCTTGATCTCCCTTGTCAATTGCATCTTTGGCCAAGGCTGCCCATGCATCTCTTCTATCCCGAGCAATCGTCACCGCCAAGTCGTTTTCCGACCCAGGGACCGACTGATTGCTTTTTGGGAACGGAGTATGCATTTGTGGCCCCGGCTGCTGTGATATAGCAGACACGGCAGAGTCAGAGGCGCTCTGTGTAGCCTGCGGCAAAGCAGACAACAAGGCACCCCGCGGAGCTTGGCTCGTTAGGGGAGGCTGAATTGTTAAAGGAGGCGGCGAAGCAGGTAATACAGTGCTCTGCGAAGCGTGAGTCACCGGAGCCTGGCCCGAAACCTGGCTCGCAGCTTGGCTCGCAGAAGGAGGCGGCGAGGCTGGTAATAAAACCGTCCTCGATGCAGGGCCAAGAGGAGTGCGGGAGTCCTTATCAAACTCCCTATCTCGATCGTATTCTGCATTACGATCATGAGCGGCAGTAGCCTGGTGCGCAGCCCTTTTCTCAGCTTGAAACTGTAAGAGCTCGGTGTTAACAACCCGCCATAATTTACCCAACCTCCTGGCAGTTTTATCATCATCTAAACTAGCCTGCCACAATAAATCACCAAATTTACCCCACTCAGATAATTCATGGATAGTATGAGGATTAACAAAGATTCCCCTCTCTACACCGTATGCTAAGAGCCCTGGTAACTCTTTCTGTAAATCAATTCCCTTAATCTGCCTCTTTTGCAGAAAAGTTATAAAAAGATCATATGCGGCTTGTCGGTCCATCTCTAAATAAAATTGAGCGCTCTTTGCAGCACCTCCCGACCTCGGCCACACGTACCAAGCTAGGACCCGTCTTTACGGTCGCCTAGGGCCGGCACGAATCGACAGACTCCGTCCGCTCCGTCGGCAGACTCCGTCCGTTTTTTTATCGTGCTTATTGCCGTTCCGCTGCTGCACCTCGGAACCTGGACACCTTCCTCACCTCCCGTGGTATTCCGTTATCCCCAAGAGCGCTCCTCGTAATTCGGCACGTCCGAATTCGACTATCACGTCGGGGTCACCATTTGTTGGAGATGAAGGGAGAATCGACCATAGTTATGCATCGAAACTCAACTTTATTGATCAATCAATCACCTTATATAACAATACTAACGAACTTCATGAATATTCTGTAATCCAACTCCATGATAGGCTAACAGAGAAAACTGTAACCACACCTTTTGTTTTAGAATACCTACAATTGTTTATCATAAGCAGAAACCAAAACAGAAACCCGAAACTACAACAGAAACTAGTGTTCCCAAAACCTCTGCATCTGTTCCCAGGATAACAGGCCTTCCCAAGGACGGTGTTCTGCTTGCCATGGGAAGACAAGCTGAGAACTCCATTGTTTATAGAATGATGCCTGAGAGAGTCTAATTGTTTACACAAATCAGAAGGCTGAGAGCTGTTAGAAACTGCTTTTACTTTTACCTCTTACTTTTCTCTCAATTGTATGTTTCATGGCCTTTTTCTTTAAGCCATTCTTGAACTAACCTCTCCACAAGTGACGAACCAAAAATAGGAGGAGATGGAATTGACACATGGCATATAAGGGGTGACTTTCACTTGGCAAGATTGTACGTGAAGTGGCAAGGGTCATTGAACCCTGCACTCCATACCCCACAGTTGTTTTTGGTTATGTGCTATTATTTGAACCAAATTATCCCTTATTTATATATTTTCTAAACTATTCAATTAAAATTGTTGCTACCTTAAATATTGTTTGGGGGTTTTTTTTATGATGGGATAATTGGGCAAACATAACAATTTTGGTCCTGAAACCCGGGAACTCTTTTAACTCTGGGGAGGTGGATAGCTTCTGGGAAGGAGCTCCCCACCAGACTTTTAAGTGGTCCCAAGGCTACACCACTCTCCCTTGGGAAAAGAGAGTTCTTTTTACAATAACACATAAGCAAATTAGTTATTGGAAGCGCGCAGGAGAGGCTCCCATCAGAGTGCCGGCTTGTAGGAGAGAGAGTACCCATAGAAAACTGCTTTGTGCACGAAGACCCTCGTGAGAAAAGGAGGCTGTGAGTATCACGAGGTTTTGGGTCGGGGTGTGGCTGTATGTGTGTGTGAGTGTGTGTGGAGTGTCTGAGACGGGGGCTGGGCAGTCCCAGACCCCCGAAGTGATTGGGACCTCCCAGTACCGCGTTTTCCCGTTCTTCATGAGGAGACCGGCCGGAAAAGGAGGGAAGTGAAAGAAAAGTGAATGAGTGGGGACCCCGGGAGGGTTTGACCCAGGGAGAAGGAGGGGATCCCTGGTCCAGGCACTTGTAGGAAGGTCCTTGGGCAGGAGGGATTGACTCAGTAGGGAGACTGAGAGAGTGAATGAATAGGTTCAATTTCCTTGGAGGGGTTGGTAGCAGAAATTTAGCATGTGACTAGATGGTGAGAGGACAGGGCTAAAAATTGAGAAAGAGGGAGAGAGGAGTGGAACAAGTAGATTGCAGAAGGAGACATAGGAGTGGAACAGGTAGATTGAAAAGGCAGTGTGACAGAGTAGTAAGTGAGGAAGTTGAGCCACAAGGTGAGTGTGGGAAACTAAGACTCTCCTGGTACCGGGGATTTCTTAGTTTGTTGCTGCCAGAAATGGGTCAGTGTCGCAGACATTTTTTCATAGAAATCCTTTCTTTGGGATTTTTTCATCTTCTGGGAAGCTGAGGCCCCAGAAAGAGAATGTAAACAATGATTATCAGCTGCTGTGAAATGCAATAGGATGCACCTGTGATTGGTTCATGTTCCATGTGTACAATTAAGGGCCAATCACAGGAGCAAGCTCGGGGAAAGATTCCCTGGACACAGAACTTTGTTATTCATTCTTTTCTATTCTATTCTTAGCTGAGCAGCCTCTGCAACTTCTCTCCTTATTCTTTCTAGTATAGTAATAATGTATTATATATCATATATCAATAAATCTAGCCTTCTGATCATGAAACAAGATTCTCGTCCTTCTCTCACCCTGGAGACCTCATCAGGTCACTGTAATAGGTCAGGGAAAAAGTAAGTTCCTTGACCCAGGGGCTGCGGATTGTGTGAAAAATTCGCAGTGGTTTGAGGTATCTGAGAACCGTGAGGGGGGTTCTCAGGGGGGGAGCATTCCTCAGGACAGCCCACTGGGGACGTTAATGCGGTTTTGGGATGAATGGGAATCCCGAAGGGAAGAAAATCAAAAAATTCATAGGGCAGTGCCTAAAGGATATAATATAGAAAAAGTTTTGAGTGAGCATCAGAAAAAAAAAAATGAGTTGCCAGCAGAATGGTTAAAAAGATTAAAAGGAGACTTGCAATTATATTCAGGTATAGATACTGATACTGCAGTAGGGCAGGTTCTGTTAAAAATCCAGTTTGTGACCGGATCTTGCAGTGACATTAGGAAAAAGCTGGAAAAATTAGAAGATTGGCAGGACAGGGGACTGCAAGAGTTACTGAGAGAAGCACTAAGGGTGTTTGTAAAGAGAAATGAGAAAAAGCAGAAAGCAGATGCCAGAATTTTGGTGGCAGCATTTCAAGAAATGCAGGCAGCTTTGAATACAGAAAAATCTGCAGGGAAAAACAAACAGTGGATGTCAGGATCTATTTTTAGGAACACAAGACCTGTGCATTTTTCCCGCCACAAGAAAAGACACTTAAAAAAAATTCTTGCCCCACTTTGAAGGGTGTGGGACCCACCTGTTTTTATTGTCATAAAAAGGGGCACCTGCAAAAAAATTGCAGAAAGAAACAGCAAGATGAGAAAACTTCTCAGGAGAATCAGAGAGGGCAAGAGTTTTGCTTAACAAAGAGGACCGAATTATACCCAGAAGAGGCCTTGATAATAAAGCTAAGAGTAGGTCCTCAGAGCGAAGAATTTGTATTTTTAGTAAATACAGGAGTTTCTCGGTCGACAGTGACAAAATTACCCCAATGATGTGAGATAAGTAGTGAGCGAGTTTCAGTAATTGGAATTACGGGAGAGGCTTTCCCTGTTCCTGTAATAAAAGGAGTGCAAATTGAAACAGAAGACAAATTTGGAGTAAATGATTTATTGTTGATACCAGAGGCCGAGAATAATATGTTAGGCAGAGATCTAATAATAGCCTTAAATTTACAGATAAAACCCCGTGAAGGAAAATTTAAAATTTATTCTTTAACTGAAGAAGATAATCTAGAAATTAATGACACGGGTTGGCATTCAGGTGAAGTGGGAAAAAGTTTAGGGTGAAGGAGTCTGGTCCTCTTAGTCCCTCCTGGTCAGCACAAGCCTGTGAATTTTATGTATTACTCTATGCATTATTAATACTAAAAGGGCAAGAAGGGACTATTTATACAGACTCCAAATATGCTTTTAGTGTGGTATATGTTTTTAGAAAAATTTGGAAGAAAAGAAGGGGACTTATAAACACTTAAAGGAAAGGGTTAATACACAGGGAATTGATAATTTAGATACTTGAAGCTTTAAAAGGCTCAAAGAAAATAGCAGTAGTTTATGTAAAGGAACACCAGAGAGGGAGGGATATTAGAGTCAGAGAAATAATTTGGCTGATGGAAAAGCAAAAAGAGCGACCTTAAGAAAGGGACATACTGAAATCGTGACCTTACAAAAAAAAAAAAAAAATAGAAATTCAGCAGGAGATACTTTCCCTTCCACTAGCAAAACTGGCAGCTATAAGGAAATTAGGAGTAACATTTAAGGAGGGAAAGTGAGTTTTTCCTGATGGCAGGATTATGATGCCAAAAACCAGTGGCACATTAGATTTTAGATAATTTGCATAGACAGACAGACTGGGAAACAAGGGCCTTTTGTGATCACTTTTTAAAATTTTATGGGTGTATAAGGATATTTGAAATTGGAAAGCAAATTACCCAGGGGTGTCTTACCTGTTAAAAGGTAAATAAGAAGGTGTTAAGAAGCCCTCCCTCTGGAGGATGCAAAACAGCCTACAGGCCATTTCAAAAGATCCAGGTTGATTTTGTAGACTTGCTTAAAGTGGGTTGGTGAAATAATTGTTAATTATAATAGACCAATTAACTCAGTGGGTTAAAGCATTTCCAGCAGCTTGGGCTACAGTTCAAACGGTAGCTAAAGTATTGTTGGAACATGAAATTCCAAGAATGTGCTAATATGGTGGGATTTAAGTTGATTTATATTAACCCTGATTTATTAAGAAGGAACTAAGCATCCTGGAGTGGCTGCGGACCGCAATTCCCTTGAGCTCAGGGGCAGAAGAACGCCGGTGGAAAAAGAATAAAAGACTTTCTGAATCGGTGGGAACAGCCTAAAAAGATCGAAGATCTCCTCCAGGGTCACCCACCAGAAACAATATTAGAATTGATTACAGAACTGCAATTTTAGAAACTGAGATTGATAACACCTGTTCTTAAAAGAGCTCAGAGACAAGTAAAATGTTGGGAGTGCGGTAAACATGGTTTAGGGTGTCATCCATGGATATGTATTGTTTGCACGCTCTGCTTTAACTCATGGTGGAAAGTAACTAAGAGAGAAGGAGAGACAATTGATTTGCTTGCTTTGCTATGGTTATGTATTTAGTCATCTAATTATAGAACACATTGCTAGTGATTTTTTTGGATACCTTTGAGACTGGGAGACAGGACCCTTCCAGCAGCAACTGGATTAATAGGGAACTTAGATCAATTGGTTCTTACTATATTGGCTATAGCACAAATAAGAGAAGGAGCAACTCATAATATTATATTCCAGTGTCTCAAAATCGATAGTTGTTGTGGAGAAGAAGTTTATATACCACATAATAGGCACATTCCAGGGGCATATTGGTGCTGCGAGTTTGCCTATTGGAGACGGCGATTTAATAAACTCCCCGCCCTTGAAGCAGAAAATAATTAGAAAAATCTTATTGTGGTTGGCATATCCCTGAAATTTTGGAAAATACAGGTTTATGGTATTCCGGCTTCATCTTTTTCCCTGTTCTTTTAATTTTAATTATTTTTCATTTTAATTATGTCTTTTTAACCAGCTAGAACTGGGAAATGGCATTTAAAAGGAGACAAGCAAACTCTGTGGGGCTATGGGTACCAAGGAAACCAAAAGCACCGGTGACTAGATCCCGGGATATTACCTTTGCTACCGAGAAGACTGGCATCTCGGCCCTTGGTTGCAACCCAAGGGGCCTTGAGAAAGGTAGAAAGGTAGATTTCCTAAGGATTATTTTCACTGTGATCATTCTGGTACCCTGGACGGTTGGCCAAAGCCAGAGAGCCACACTGAACAGAGTTTTGGCAATGAAAAAGCAATCAGAGCAAAAACCAAGTCCCAGCACTTTCAACATTTGTGACTATTGCAATCACTCTGTGTGGATTAAGGACAAGATGGAATCTGTGTTTGTGACACACCTGTATGTTAGTTTTGCCTGCTACAATTGCAGCAGTGTTATAGATGTTTGTATTAAGGAAGGAAAGATGTATTGGATAGAGAAAAATTTGGGATATAATGGACGAGTTCCTTATCCCCAATCTGATCAAATTTGTCCTCAATATGAAAGATTCGTTTATTTTAAAAGAAATGATAATGGAAAAGATCCAAGTATAGGCATGGGAAACCGGGCACTAAGAGAAAAATGGAAAGAGAAAATAAAAGAAGAAAAAGAAACAAAGGAAAATGGAGGAAAGAACAGGAGAAAAAAGTCAATAAAATTGGCTGAATTGTATAAACAGCTAAAACAGTATTACAAAGATTGGGATTTGCCAGCCTTGAATAAGAATCTGTTTGTGAGATTGATGCAAGAGATTGCTACGGAATTGGAATTATCCAAATGTTGGATTTGTGCAGGTCTAAAAATAGCTGAAAGATGGCTATGGAAAGGTGAGAGCTTAGCTCCAGAGCAATTTTTAAAGTGGAACCAAACGCAAATTTCTGGAACATTGAAGAGACCTGAAGGATGGATTTTAAGCCATCAAGTAATTGGAATTATTTGTATAACTCGAGAAGGAAAGAAATTTAATAAAATAGTAGGGCAAACTCCTTGTAAATCCACATTGGTGATTAATATGGATAATCGTTTAAAAATTTGGTGAACAGAAAACCCCGCTGGACATTGGGGACCAATAAAAGAAATGAATTGTGAATGGGATGAACAGATTAATTTATGCTGGTACAAAAGTCCTGGAGCTAACCCCTATCAATCCATCGACAGCCTGAGGTCTTATTGGGAACAACTGGAGAAAACTGATAAGAAATTGAAAGCCTCAGATGGGATATATTGGATTTGTGGGCAACGAGCATACAGTGAGTCACCTCAAAAATGGGGAGGAACCTGTACTTTGGGGAGAATACAACCCTCCTTCTTTGTTTTACTAAGGTCTAGGAAGAATGTGCTAGGAACTCCACTGTATGAAACCCTGCAGTGGAATAAAAGGGATTTTAATTTAAATTTTCCAACAGCAGGAGGGAATCAAAAATGGGAGGACGACGAATGGCCTGCAAAACAAATTATAGCAAATTATGACCCAGCAACATGGGCTCAGGATGGGTTATGGGAATATAGAACTCCAATTTACCTGTTGAATAGATTAATAAGGCTCCAAGCAGTAGTGGAGGTAGTGTAAAATCACACCTCTGGTGCCTTAAAAATGTTGGCCAGGCAATATACACAAATGCGGGTGTTTGTGTACCAAAACAAAATTGCCCTAGAGTATCTGTTAGTAAAAAAAGAAGGAGTTTGTGGGAGACTTAATGAATTTGAGTGCTGTGTAGAAATTGATGATTATGGGGAAGCTATCACAGAACTTGCAGAGGAAATTAAAAGGGTGGCTCATGTGTCGGTACAGAAGTGGAATTCAATCTTGAAAGTAGATTGGTGGAGTAACCTCTTTAGAAGTGTTTGGAGAAAAAAGTTAGAGTTCATGTTGTTATGCTCAATTGTGGGACTTCTGTTTCTGCCTTGTATGATTTTGTGTTTTATTAGGTTAATTTATTCAGTGATTCAGGGGATGCAGATTACAACAATGTCTCTAGATTCAGAATCAGCAGAAAAAGGAAAACCAAAATCTATAATGGTCCTAACAACTAAATCGACCCAGGTAAAAGAACAAGGACCTAAAGAGATTGAAATAGCCCAAGAAATGTTGACCAAATTTGAAAAAGAGTGTGAAAAATTAGAGGCAGCAGCAGAAATGCTGGAAAAGTTTGAAGCTGAAAGGAGACAACGAGAAATTGAAATTAAAACTTTTGAAGAATATAAAGGTTATCAGGGCACAGCTTTTTAAATACAGCACGAATCAATGATCAAAAAGAGAAATGGGGGATTTGTGGTAAATAGATATGATTCGTGCTGATAAAAATTGAAACAGTAATCAATATTGCTACAGTAACTAATATCTGGAATAATAAAATATGTTAAAAAGTTGTAATGCCAAAGAAGAGAGGGAAAGGAGGGGCTCCACCCACCCGCCCCTTCCCAGCAGATGTTCTCAAGGACCACAGGAAAGAAGCTGAAGATACAGTTGCTAAAAATGACCAAAGAACCTGGTTGGGTCCAAGAAGATGCTAATTATAAGGGATTTATTGCCTTGATATGTAGATGCACTGATACGTTAGTCTTGGCTTACATTGTACTGGCTTGGTGCGCATGTGTAACCCAAAGGTGAATTAAAGGACAACGAAGAAGACTACAGAGCCTTCATCAGTGACGACCCCCAAAGACTTGTGCGACCACCAAACCGAGTGGTGGCGCATGCGTGATAAGGGTGGTAATGAAGGTGGAGACAGAAAAGTGACGAACCAAAAATAGGAGGAGATGGAATTGACACATGGCATATAAGGGGTGATTTTCACTTGGCAAGCTTGTACGTATAGTGGCAAGGGTCATTGAACCCTGCACTCCGTACCCCGCGGTATCTTTTGCTTATGTGCTAGTATTTGAACCAAATTATCCCTCTTTATATATATTTTCTAAAGTATTCAATTAAAATTGCTGCTACCTTAAATATTGTTTGGGTTTTTTATGGGATAATTGGGCAAACATAACATTCCCATCTGCCCAGGGCCCTTGCAGAGCCCCAGCCATGCTGTTTGCCCCCAGCCTGCCCACGGCCACGCTTGGGCTGCTCACGGGGGTTTCTGTGCTGAGCATTGGCCTGGGCGTGTTCTTGAGATAGCCTGGGCAAGGAGCCTGGAGCCCCCAGGGCCTGGCCAGAGGCGTCAGCGCTGCCCCAGCAGTGCCCATGGCCTGTCCCTGCTGCAGCCCTGGCACTGCCACCCCCAGGGCTGTGCCCGGCCCTGAGAGCACTCAGGCCCTGCAGCAACTCCAGGGTCACCAGGGCAGCGGGGCAGGGCCACAGCAGCAGCACTGGCAACACCAAGTGCTGCTGCTGCTGCTGGGCACAGCTGCTGGGCCAGCACTGATCTGCCCCCAGCTCTGCACACAGACATTGCTGCTGCAGCTCCAGAGAAGGCAACAAAAGGGGGATCTTCAGTGAAAACTTTGCTGGGAGATCCTTTAGTTCATTTAAAGCTGCCAAGAGTGCAGCCCCTCATTGACACAGTGTGTGGCCACAGGGAAGGTGGAGAGAAACAAAATGAGAAATGGCACAAGGAGTGGCTTTTCTTTGTGGCCAATATGAAAAAACTAAAACAAAGGAAAAGAACCTCCAAAATGAAACTAACAAAAAGTATCAAAGATTACAAGTGATTTGAAGAAACTGGCCAGCAGTTTAATGTTCCAGAAACCATCCAATCATCAGTGTCCACACTGCAGCCTTGAGCTCCTGATTCCTCAGGCTGTAGATGAGGGGGTTCAGGGCTGGAGGCACCACTGAGTGCAGAACTGACAGGGTCAGGTCCAGGGATGGGGAGGAGATCAAGGGGGCCTTCAGGTGAGCAAACATGACAGTGCTGAGGAACAGGGAGAGCACGGGCAGGTGAGGGAGGCAGGTGGAAAGGCTTTGTGCTGTCCCTGCTCAGAGGGGATCCTCAGCACGGCCCTGAAGATCTGCACACAGAAGAAAACAATGAACACAAACCAGATGAGTCCTAAACAGGCACAAACTGCAATGAGCCTTAAGATTCCACTCCACAATTCCTGCAGGACACTGAAGCCCCTGCAAGGAGAAGGCACTTGCCTTATCAACCTGAAAAACATCTCTCACTGCAATCAGCAACAACCCATGGCTGAGGCAGCTCTCCTGTGCAGCACAGCTGGGCCCTCCTGGGGCTCCATGGTTGCACACCCCAGCTTAGCTCTGGTCTCAGAAGAGATTTTTGGGTGGGCAGCTGAATCCAGCACCTGCTGTCCTTCCCATGAACTCAGGAGAAGTGTCAAGAGAGCAAGAGGTTTAGGCTTAACACATCTTTCCTTTTCCAGTTTTAGGCTAAAAGACACTTGACTGAGATTAAATTGGTTCTGGTCATTGTTCCCTCTGCCTTGATGTTCTCCATGCCAGCTGTGTCCTCACAGAGAGGAAACAGTGCTTGTGAAGAGTTGGCAAAGAATGGCTTTTGCCTAGGAAGAGAGAAATGAAGGGCTGAGCTGTGATCAGAGATGGTTTGCAGTGTCCTGACCCTCCCCTTACCTCCCCCCGAACCAGTGGCACAACAGGTCTACCCCAAATGCAGAGGGACAACCGGTCTACCCAAGCTCTGGGGGGACAACAGGTCTACCATGGCTATGGGGGGACAACAGGTCTACTCCAAATCTAGAGGGACAACAAGTCTACCTGGGCTCCAAAAGGACAACAGGTCTACCTCAGCTCTGGGGGGACAATAAGTCTACCCCAAATCCGTAGTGACAACAGGTCTACCCCAAATCTAGAGGGACAACAGGTCCACCCAAAACCCTGCTATATAACAGATCTACCCCAGCTCCATAGGGACACCAGGTCTATCCGGCCTCCGGAGGGACAACTAGTCTACCCCCGCGACCGCAGAAGGCAGCAAACGGGCTCCCTCGCATCGCGATCCCGGCAATGGCAGAGCCGCCGCCGGCTGCGTGGCCAAGCCCCCGGCCCTTGTCTCAGGCCTGGGAGCTGCGCGGAGGAGAGCGCCAAGGCAGGACCGCGCTGGGCCCCTGTCGGCCCCGGCCCACCGAGAGAGACCTCGGAGCAGGAGGAGGAGGAGGAGGAGCGCGCCCGCAGGCCAGAGCAGCGGGCCAGCCGCTGTTGCGAGAGAGAGCGAGAAAAGCTTGTGTGGAGGGCTGATTGTCAATAGATGGCAGCGAGGGAGCTGCTGTGCTCTGTCCAAAAGCCTGCGGCAGAATCAGGTGGTCTAGGAATGATTTAGCGCCGGTGCCCCAGGATCATGCGGTCCGCACCGGGGGAGAGGCGGCACCGCATCCGTCCGGCCCTGCGGTGCCAAGCAGGAGCGGCGCTCCTGAGCGGGTCCGTCCTAGGGCGGGTGGGCACCATGGGTGGGCTCTGGCCTGAACAATTGTGCCCGCCAAGGCGGCTCCCCGGCTTAAGGGCGGGCAGAAAAGGGACGAGGTGCCACCGCCTCGGCCGACAGCAGTGCCCAGGGGGGCTGCCACCGCTTGCAAATGGGCCGGCAGAAGCCGGGCTGGAGTGGGGCACGCTGGCGGCTTCTGTGTCCGCCTGGCCTTGGCCAGTGAGCGGCTTTGGGATGGTCTTTGGCCCTTCTCTCTCGGCCTCTCAGGATCCTCTTTGGCCCTTCTCTCTCGGCCTCTCCAGATGGGCTCTTTCGTGCCCCCTTGGTGAACTTCCGCAGCTGGCTGCGACAACAGGTCTACCTGGCACCCACCGAAATTGGACCAAGTCCTGCCGGAGCGAGGTAGATCTGTTGTCCCTGGCCGGCGCCCGCCACCAGGGGGCAAGGCTGACCCCCGGTGGCCCGGAGCCGGGGTAGACCTGTTGTCCCGCTGGAGCCAGGTAAGATCTGTTGTCCCCCCAGAGCCAGGGTAGACCTATTGTCCCTCTGGAGCCGGGGTAGACTTGGTGTCCCGCTGGAGCCCGGGTAGACCTGGTGTCTCTACGGAGCCAGGGTAGACCTGTTATCCCTCTGGAGCCGGGGTAGACTTGGTGTCCCGCTGGAGCCCGGGTAGACCTGGTGTCTCTACGGAGCCAGGGTAGACCTGTTATCCCTATGGAGCCGGGTTAGACCTGTTGCCCCTCCAGATTCTGGGTAGACCTGTTGTCCCGCTGGAGCTGGGGTAGACCTGTTGTCCCCTGTGGCTGGGGTAGACCTGTTGTTTTCTTTGCGTGCTCAATTGTGCCAAAGTCTCCTGTCACCTGAATCACCTGCTGCAAGCATGGGGTACAGGTGCAGAGCCTGAAAGGCCAAGAGAGGCAGGAGAGCTGCTTGATGCCCTTGAGCATGCTGAGGGGGAGCCAAGGGACATTGCCATGTGGATCTCAGCATCCAAGCAAGTGTGCCTGAATGAGGAACTTTGCCCTCAGTGCTGCCCTGAATCCAAGTGTCCCAGGTGAGCTGTGGCACTGGGGCACATCCAGGAAACACTGCCGGGCCCCCCAGAGCCCCAGTGAGGCGGGGGAGCCTGGCCTGCCCCATGGCATGTGCCCAGGCAGTTGAAAGATGCTGGGGATCAGGGTGCACTTCAGCTCAGCCTTTGGCAGCAGGGACACAGCTGCCAGTGCCAGGAGAGCCTCCTGCTCCTCTCCTGGCCCAGCATGACGGAAAGGGGAGAGTGGTGCTGCCAGAACTAATGCACAGCCCCAGCTAAGCAGGGCATTCATTTCTTGATCTTGGCAATGGATAGAGCGTGGAGCAGGGAGTGCCCACAGGGGATGGGTCTGTGCAGGACCTGGGGCAGCTGCAGACTGTCTCCCTGTTATTTTCTCCTGCCAGGCAGTGCATCCAGCTCCTAAGCAGGAACAGGCACTGATGGGGAGTGATCCCTCCCTGCACAGCCAGTGCCCATCAGCTTTGGGCCAAGGCTGCCCAGCTGCCAACACCATGACACGGAGAGGTTCAACAGACAGAATCTGGCTTGGCTCTAAGGGCCTATTCTGTTCCAAACTTCCCTTCTCCAGAATGTCCCTTTTCCCACAACAGCTTTTGTTTCTTCACATACCAATCCTCCACGCTTTCACAAGTCTCACCAAGATATCACAACAGAGTGTCTGGTCATCTCTCTTCCTCCTGGCTGCAAGGACCTCTTTGTTGCTGGCGGAAAGGTGAGTGATTTCTGGAGATTGAGTGTGAAGTTGCACTCTGCTGCAGGGCTGTTGCTGTCTGACTCCTGCTGCTTTAGGATGGCCAGGTGCTTAGCCCATTTGCCAGGAAGCTGAGTCCCTCAGGCTTTTCTTTTCTCACCTGAGGGATGCAAAGCTGAGAAGATGATCAAGACTTTCTCCAAGGGGTGACTGCCCTTCAATCTCGGAGGTCTCTGAGGTCTCAAGGATGACCCCATGATGTGTTAGTCTCTTTCCCCAGCTGAAGAATGACTCAGGATTCCTTGGCTCTCATTCTCAAGGTTGTTCATTATTTCTTATCTACATCATTCTTTCTCCAACCCATGGAGGTCTGTCTGGCAGGTCAGGTTGAGGCACGCTGACCGCCTTCAGAGGTGGTGTTATCTTTTATACCAAAACCCATGTGTACATTATTTACAATAATTTCCCAATACCTATCATCAATGTTAGACAGTGAGCTTCTACTCTAAACCAATCCAAAAGTGCCAGCATCACAGCAGAAGATGGAGGCCAAGAAGAAGAAGGAGAAAGACTGGACACACCCAGATTCCTCCATCTTGCCCCCTGAACCCCCATGCTAAAAACCCAAAAAATCTATTTTTCACCCCATGACAAACTATTATTCTACTTAGAATTTCGTAGCTTGCAGATCCTCATATAAGGTTGGAAAGTTTTTTTTCCATGGGTCAAAATCAAAGTCACAGGGGTCTTGGGCTCTGTGCGAAGGTCTCTGAGACGCCTGGGCAGGGGCTGGAGCCATCCAAGACAGCCAGAGGAATTTCCTGTGTTCTGACACTTAGCAGTAACTCTGTGTGGGGATTTGCATCCCTTGTCAATAACCCAAAGGAAAATAATTTAAATGATGCCTTCACTTACACCAGAGATCTTGCCTCGAGTCCCTGAAGGTCTAAAGTTGAGGTTCTCCCTAAAAATTCCTCAGTGCTGGCTGGAGATCTGTAGATTCATTGAAGCTCTAGATCGATCTTCTGGCTGCCACAAAAGCTCCATATTGTTGGAACAAGCCTCCTTAACACTGATTTTGTTTAAAAAGGCATAATTTATTCATGCCTGGGGTCACACAAAGGAAACTCCTAACCATTTGTGTACACACGATTTTACAAGTAAGCAATTTACATTGTACAAATTACCCATTACCATAAAGCCCAGATTCAGTCCTTGTTTTGTTTGTTTTGTCTATTTCTACATTCTCAAGCCGGATGTTTTCTTCTTCTCTTCCAACTCTTCTTTGGGAAGAACTGGGAAAAGCAGTTTTTGTGTGCCTGGTTTCTCTGTTCACAAGCCCAGTAAAAACTAAATTACTTCCTTTGCTGTCACATAGCATGGAAGCCTCTCTCCAGCTTCCTTCCCAGAGCACTCGTGCTCCTGTAGAACCACCCTGATAATGGACCTCCGTGTGTTGGACATGGTGGCCTCACCTTGGCGTGGCCAACACTCACCTGGACGGGCTCCTGGCAGGTGTCCAGGGTGACGTGGCAGCACGCAGTGCTCCCAGTGGTGGTGAAGGACGTCCTCATCTGGGACATGTGGCTGTAGGTGTCCTCCAAGCTGCCCAGGTGAGCTTTGAGCAGGGACAGCTCCAGGCCCAGCTCCATGGCAAAGGGGTTGTAGTCCAGGGGGTTGGAGAAGAAGATGGCCATGGTGAGGGTGGTGGCCTCATAGACCAGGACTCCACAACAGCTGTGGAACAGGGGGCTGGAGAGCTGGCAGGTGTCAGAGGAGCCTGGGGACACAGAGGGGCTGGGGGGGACGGAGCTGTGCCCGCTGTAGAAGTAGGTCCTGGGGAGGAGAAACAGTGCCATCAGGGGAGCATGGTGAGACCCCCAGTGCCACAGACATTTTTTTAATGAAAAACCCTTTCTTTGGGATTTTTCCTCTTGAGAAGGAACAAAATGTAAAATGTTCCTGAGAGGCCTCAGGAACAAAATGTAAATAATGGTTATCTGCTGCTGTGGGATGCAGCAGGTGCATCTATGATTGGTCTCATGTGGTTGTTTCTAAGTAATGGCCAATCACAGTCAGCTGGCTCGGACTCTCTTTCCGAGACAGAACCTTTTGTTATTCATTCTTTCTTTTTCTATTCTTAGCTAGCCTTTTAATGAAATCCTTTCTTCTATTCTTTTAGTATAGTTTTAATATATTATATATCATAAAATAATAAATCAAGCCTTCTGAAACATAGAGTCAGATCCTCATCTCTTCCCTCATTCTTGGGCCCCTGTGAACACGGTCACACACCAGGAGATCATCGTGGAGCAAGTGGCGGGTGGTGGAACCAGCAGGAGACAGTCTCACCAGCACTGGGAGGTGATGGGGGCACTGCTGGGAGGTGCTGGGAGCACTGGGAGGTGATGGGGGCACTGGGAGGTGCTGGGAGCACTGGGAGGTGATGGGGGCACTGCTGGGAGGTGCTGGGAGCACTGGGAGGTGATGGGGGCATTACTGGGAGATGCTGGGAGTACTGGGATGTGATGGGGGCATTACTGGGAGGTGCTGGGGGCACTGGGAGGTGATGGGGGCATTACTGGGAGGTGCTGGGAGTACTGGGAGGTGATGGGGGCATTACTGGGAGGTGCTGGGAGCACTGGGAGGTGATGGGGGCACTGCTGGGAGGTGCTGGGGGCACTGGTGGACAAGTATGAGATGGATCAAGCCCTAGGAGATGCTCCCATCGTGGGATGATGACCCCACCCTGTGGTGGTGTTTACAGGGGTCTCAGGACAAGGGAAGACATGAGAATGCTGACTTTATGTTTCAGAAGGCTGATTTATTATTTTATGATATATATTAAAAGAAAATGATATATTAAAACTTACTAAAAGGATAGAAGAAAAGATTTTATCAGAAATTTGGCAGAAAATAGAAAAGGATAGAATGATAATAAAATCTTGTCTGAGACAGCTGGACTGTGATTAGCCATTAATTAAAAACAACTACATGAAACCAAACAAAGATGCACTTGCTGCATTCTACAATAGCAAATAATTATTGTTTACATTTAGTTTTTGAAGTCTCTCAACTTCTCAAGAGAAAAAATCTTAATGAAAAGATTTTTCATAAAATATGTCTGCGACACCACCCTGTCCTGGTTTGGAATGGGAGGAAAATTCAGGGAAGTGATGCAAAGCTTTTTGTGTAACTAACGGGCTGCTGAACCACTGAGAAGCTGGGAACAACTCTGTGAAGCACACATGTTAAAAACCAAAAACCCCCCAAAACTCTCTCTTTCCTTTCCAATCAACAAAAAAGCAGCAAACCCCAACCTCAACCCCCATCTCAGCCAAACCAAGCCAAACAGCATCACTGTGATATTTTATGGGAAATCCCTTTGCCAGGATTTCTTCTCCTGGGAAGCCTCAGCTTCTCCCTGTTTTGCTGCTTTGGAATGTGATTTGGAGAATTGATTACCCAGCATGTGAATTGTTTTTAATTAATGACCAATCCCAGTCCAGCTGGGTCGGGACTCTGGTCAGTCACGAGTTTTATTATTCATTCTTTTCCAGCCTTCTGATGTATCCTTTCTCTTTCTTTAGTGTAGTTTTAGTATATAATTCATTTTAATATAATATTGAGGGAACCCAGGAAATTCCTCTGGCTGCCCTGGATGGCTCCAGCCCCTGCCTGGAGGGCTCAGAGCCCTTGGCACAGAGCCCAAGACCCCTGTGCCTTTGATTTAGCCCTTGGAAAAAACAATTACCAGCCTTTATATGAAGGATTACAAGTCAAGAGAGTTTAAGTAGAATAATAGTTAGTTTGTCATGGGGCGAAAAATAGATTTTTAGAATGAGGGCTTGAAGTCCCAAGATACAAGAATTTAAGTGTGCCTTGTCCTTCCTTCCTTCCTCCCTCCCTCCCTCCCTCCCTTCCTTCCTTCCTTCCTTCCTTCCTTCCTTCCTTCCTCCCTTCCTCCCTTCCTCCCTTCCTCCCTCCCTCCCTTCCTTCCCTTCTTCCTCCATCTTTTAAGTGTTTTTGGCATTTTTAGATTAGTTTAGAGTAAAAACTCACTGTCTAACATAGGTGATAAGCATTTAGAAGTTATTGTAAATATTGTACACGTAGCTTTTAGCATAAAAAGACAACACCACCCCAAGGACGGGCAATGTGCCTCAACCCAACCTGCCAGACAGACCTCGGTGAGTAAAAAAAAATTATAGATAAAAAACCAATAAACAACCTTAAGAACAAGAATAGAAGAGTTCTGACTCCTTCTTCTGCTGCCGGGCTGGGAAAAGAGACTTTCTGACACATCTTGGGGTCACTGTGATCAGCAGAGATTCTGAGATAATAGAATATAATATCATAAAATAATAAATCAGCCTTCTGAGGACATGGAGTCAAATTCAATGTAATGTTAACCCTTCCAGTGCCTCAATCCTCTCTCAAATGAGAAAAAACCCCCAAAATACAAACATGTAAAAGAACAGCATAAAGACATCAAAGCTGGTGTAGAAGAAGTCCCAAATAAGGAAGAAAAAGAAATTATTTGCTTTTTAGAGCTAAAATCCTCTTATAAGCTATAGAGAAAAGACTCTTTTTCCTTATAGCACATAAAGCTATAAAGAGATAAAAGTGTATAAAGTTGATAGCAAAAAAAAAGCCTCCATACTAAAACAAACAAATGCTAAAATAGTTGTAATCCTAGAAAAAGTTAAACAGAAAAAAAGCGTAGTCCTATGCTTCGGGAAAAAAAAAGAAAATCTCTATTCCTAAAAATAAAAATAATTTTAAAAATAGACAATAAAGAGAATTTTCACCTTAAAACAACATATCTTTAAAACAATACCCCCTAAATCAACATAACCCATCAACAAGCTATAAAAATGCTTATAACAATAAGAAAAACTTCATCATAGCAAAATTCCCCAAACAACTGCTGTTTGTAACAAATTAAGAACCACAAAAAACCTGTTTCCTTTGTCTCTTATAAAAAAGTCTCCATAACCTTAACAAAAAAGACTTCTCTCCCTCAATAAACTAAAGAAAAACTATTTTAAAAATTATAATCTAACTAAAAATCTTAAGTGTAATTTCTTTACATTATCAGTGAGGAAGAAAAGTTGTGAGAAGAAGAAAAGTGTTCTAAAAGGTTTGTTTTAGTTCTTACTACTTTTTTCCTTCTAATTACTTTTAATAAAATTTTCTTTGTACCCTCTTGAAGTTTTAAACCTGCTTTACCTTTCTCCTAGTCCTATCTCACAACAAAAAGTAAGTGTATCAGTAATCAGCCAACACCAAGCGTACCACATTCTTTAGTACATCAGCAAAAAAAAATTCAAATTAAAAAAATCTTAAATTAGCAAACCTAAACCACAACACAAAATTGGTGTTTCCACCCAATTTCAAACTAAAACCACCACACACCCTGCACCCCAGGGGCTCTCCTGCACCTTCCCCTCACCTGGGGTTCTCCAGGGTGACATTCTGGGTGCTGTTGGATATCTGGATCTCCACGGTTCTCTCCAGGAAATCCCACATCTTGGCACGCGATTGGCTGCTCCAGGGGGACAGAATCTACTCCTCCAGTCTGGGGTTTCCTCAGCTCTGGGATCTTGGCCTTGGAGACAGAATTTTCTCAGCTCTGGGGTCTCCTTGGATTCAGAATCTTCTCAGCTCTGGAATCTTGTTCCTGTCTCTGGAAATTTCTTGGATCCACAATCTCTTTGGATTTGGAATCCTCTTAGATTGGGTGTCTCTTTGGATCCAGGGTCTCCTCAGCACTGAAATCTTCTCCTCAGCTCTGGGATTTCCTCAGTCCCGGGCTCTCCTCAGCACTCCTTGGATCCAGAATCTCCACCTTGGTCTCCTTGGATCCAGGTAGACCCTGGATCCAGTATCTCCACCCCAGCCCCCAAATTTCCCTGTGGTCTCCCCCTCTGAGCACCTTCTGGGTCTCCACTGGTGCTGGGAATGTCCTGGGGCAGGCAAATCCCTCCCCTGGCTGGAAAAATCCTAAATTACAACTGCCCGGTGGTTAAATAGAACCAACTTCCTGGTGGTGAATCCTGGGCAAAGTCCCCCAGGGCCTGGCACCTTTAGCTGGGGTAACTGGTTTAACTGGCTGAATTGTCTAATTGATTTCTCTAATTTATGTAATTTAATCCAGTCTATCTAACTCAGCTGGTTTAAATGTGTCACCGACATGTTTTCATAAAAATCCTTTCTTTAGGATTTTTCTCCCTTCTGAGAAGCTGTGGCCTCAGCAACAAAATGTAAACAATGGTTATCTGCTGCTGTGGAATGCAACAGGTGGATCCGTGATTGGTCTCATGTGGATGTTTGGATTTACTGACCACTCACGGCAGAGCTGGGTCTCTGTCTCTGCTGAGACACAGATCTTTGTTATTCATTCCTTTTCTATTCTTAGCTTAGCTAGCATTCTGAGAACTTTTCCTTCTATTCCTTTTAGTATGGTAATAATGTAATATATATCATAAAATAATAAATCAAGCCTTCTGAACATGAGGTCAACATTCTCGCCTCTCTCTCACCCTGCAACCCTTGCAAGCCCTGTGACAATTGGTGAACCCCGAGTGAATGAGGAGGACAAAACCATCAATTGGTGACCCCAGAGGAGCAATTGCTACACTGGGTAAACCCCGAATGTGTGGCATTGATGGCTGCTTCACAAGTGACCACAGAAGTGGATTCTAGCCAGGAGCTGAAGAACTGAAGATCCAGATTTGGACAGAGTTCACAGCCAAGGCTGACCACAAAGAGAACCTTCTGAAAAGCCTCCAGGAAGATGTTTGGAAAGAGCAGCAGCGCCATGGAGCTGGCCAGAGCATGCTGGACTCTTTCGAAAGGTACTGTTGGCTTTTCCCTTCCTGATGATCCTGACCTTCACAGGTTATTGCTGCAAAAGTGGTGAGGCATTCTCACCAGGGCCGAGGTTCAATTCTCCCCTTCAGAGGAGAATCTTATTGCCCTCTGGCACAAATGGGATGAAGAGGATGGATTTTGCCTGTTGGAGACACATTTCCATGAGTTTTTTCAATGGGCAAAGCTCTTTGGGTTTTTCACGGATGTGCTGTATGCACTTGATATGTTTGTATGGGAGTGCATGGAATCCCTTTTCCAATTCGTTTGGGACCGTGGTTTGGGGACACCCCCGCGTTTACCCAGTCTTCTGTGTACTCTTTTCTATCTTGAAACGGAGAGCAGTTGTTTTTCCCTGGATTGCTAACTGCAACGGGCAAGCCCCATTTCCCCCGTCTCCAGCAGAAAACCCTCTGGAGGGGGGAGATGATCCGCTCCTTCCCAGGCCCCCTGCATCCTGGCGGGGGGGGGGGGAAGTTTCAATCGGAGCCAAAGTTTTTTCTCTGCATCTTCGGAGCATGGTCAGATGGAGCGGTCTTTCTCCCCCCGCTTCTCTCTCTCCAGGGGATGAAGAGTGGGCAGCGCCACCCCGGCCGGCACCACGAGCACTGCCCCAGCCAGCCCCGTGAGCACCGCCGGGACCCGCCCCGCGGCCGCCTCCCCAGGTGGTCCTGCCCGCCCCTTCACCGGCCTCGCCGCCTCCAGCAGCCCCCTGTCCGCCCTTGCCGCCTCCGCAGCCGATCCCAGAGCCGGCAGAAGATGCTGCCGACCCCGCGCCGTGCCCGGCAGGCTCTCCCGCAGAGGCAGAGCAGCCTGCGGTCCCGCCGCTCCCAGCAGCAGCTGCCACGGCGGCTCCTACACCCAGCGTGATTTCCCCCCTGAGTCTTTCGCGCTGTCCCGCGGACGCCCCTGCGGGGGAAGCTGGGACAGGGGAAGAGGGCGTCAGTCTCTCCTTCTGGGGAGGAGGCATGGCCCGACAGCTGGGGTGGGGGGCAGCCCGTCTGCCGGCATTCAAAATCAGCATTCTCGGTGGTTTGGGGGGTGGTTGGTCAGTTGCTTTCCCTTGGGGGGTGCGAATCTCTGCCGCCCATCGTGCGCCCCAGCGGCGAGGGGCAGGTGGGTCCCGAGAGTTCTGCCCTTGGTCCCCAGCCCAGAGGGGGTGGTGCCGTGAGGCAGATGGGAGACACACCTGTTGCATTTGCATTGCAGAGGCAGAGGGCACAGAGGGAAGCGATCATGGCTTGCTTGCTGTGGGGAAGAAACATTCCTAGACCCGAGATGAGGGCGCTTGGGGCTGCTTCTATTCCCTCGCTTCTGGCATGCCTTGGTGATTTAGGGGAAAGGAAGCATCTCACCACCCGTTCTGCCATTGTACTGGCAGCAGAGTGCAGGCCTGTGGGAATGCAGAGCCTGCCTGGCTGGTTGGGCCTGGGCTGTTGGGCCCAGATCCCTGGGCCTGGGCCACTGCCCGGCCTCCTGATGGGTTTGGGGGTTTTGCTTTCCCCTACCGGTCCTGGCCTGCCTTTTGTGGGCCAGATCTGGGGTTCCTGGTCCGTCCATGGGCCAGGACCCCCCAGGGCCTTTCTCTGGCTGGTCTGCTGCTGCTTTTTCTGATTAAAAAAATATGTATTTAATTAAATAAAAAGGATTGAAATAGCTGGCAGCAGCTCTGAAGCATTGAAGGGCCAAAAACTTGGCTTCAGCCCAAAAGTGTTCAATAAAGGGCTGTGGCGAGGACATTCCAGAAGTCTCAGATTTGTTTGAAATTGTTTTGTGACTGTCAATGAACATTTATATCTATTGATGAACTTTTCTGCAGCAAGCCTGTTTCAGGACCAAAAGGGACTTTCAGATATGTCCAAGAGGAACATCTTCAGACCGTGGACTTCTTCCTGAAACTCAGCTGTTTGGACTTGGACTCTCTTTGCATTGTTTTTTGCATTTTCTTATATTGTAAGATTGTTTTAGTGATTTGATAGAATTGTATGTTCTACAGGTGAAGAAATTC
The DNA here is from genome assembly GCF_028551555.1 of Melozone crissalis. NCBI lineage: Eukaryota > Metazoa > Chordata > Aves > Passeriformes > Passerellidae > Melozone > Melozone crissalis. Next base: position 16,394,127 of record NW_026535824.1, read on the forward strand.
CCTGTTTATTCCACACCAGCACTTGAGTGAGGTTTTGATTGGCAACAGATAACCTGTCAGGTGTTTGTTCTTTCCTCTGCATGTGCCCAGCAGAGAAAATTACACTTTTCATTCTAATTTACTTAAATAAAAAAGGGTGATATGTCACAGACATCTTTTCATAAAAATCCTTTCTTTAGGATTTTTCTCCCTTCTGAGAAGCTGTGGCCTCAGCAACAAAATGTAAACAATGGTTATCTGCTGCTGTGGAATGCAACAGGTGGATCCGTGATTGGTCTCATGTGGATGTTTGGATTTACTGACCACTCACGGCAGAGCTGGGTCTCTGTCTCTGCTGAGACACAGATCTTTGTTATTCATTCCTTTTCTATTCTTAGCTTAGCTAGCATTCTGAGAACTTTTCCTTCTATTCCTTTTAGTATGGTAATAATGTAATATATATCATGAAATAATAAATCAAGCCTTCTGAACATGAGGTCAACATTCTCGTCTCTCTCTTCACCCTGAAAAACCCTTGCAAGCCCTGTAACAAATCTGCCATTCCTGACAAGTCCTGCTGGCCTTGGCCTACTGAGGCTCTCACCTGCTTTCCAAACCTTGGAGCTCTGTGCTTTCCTTCCTATGGAAAAGAACTGTCCTTCTAATCCAGGTGCCCATGGCCACAACTGGGATTTCACTTCCAGCATTCCCTGTTGTGACAGACTGGAGGAGATTGTTGGCTGGAAACATTTTGTGTGTGAGGGAGGAAGGGGCAGGTCCAGCCTTGCCCTGCCCTGTAAGTCCAGCCCTGCCCTGCCCTGCCCTGTGACCCCAATCCCCCCAGAACCTCTATCCCAGCCCAGCAGTGGCTGCCAGTCCCTGGCACAGCACAGGCAATGCTCCACAGCCACCTCTGCAGCCCCAGCCCAGCTCCTGAGGGACCAAATGACCCCAAGTCCCACCTGGGGGAAGGGCCCAGGAAGTCCAAGGGGTATTTAAGGCTGATCACAAGGCAAGCACACATCTTGACCCTACCTCCTCTTGGAATTTCTATCTGAACACTGCTGGAACCCGGGAGTTGTTAGCTGTGTGTGTGCTTCTCTGTATCTTTTAAGCCAACAAACCCAAGAGAAGGCACAGTTCCATCAAATGCAAAAGTCATCCCTCTGCTGGATATTAAATCCACTTTCCACAGCAGACAGCCTCAGAGCAATGGAAAACACCTTCTGTGCCCAGCACAGATCCCAAGGTCTCCCCAAACCCTCCCTGCCCCAATTCTGCCCAGATTTGCTCTTTGCACACACGAGTCACATGCTGAAGTCAGGAGCTCCCTCCATGCCCAGAAGGAGAAAAAGAGAGAAAGGGGATGAAGAGCTCTCCTGTGCAGAGACAAGGCCCAAGTGCTCTGGGATGTCCCAGCACCATCTGACATGTCCACCATCCCCCAGAGATTTCCGTACAGTAACAGTTTTAGACAAAGACAAAAGAAAAGGCAATTCTGTGAGATATAAAAACAATTAAGATGTTGACTAATATGATATTTATTTGAGCTTCAGAAAGATTGGGCAATTCCCTGAAGCTCAAAGCATGAAACCAGTCAGCTGAAGGGCACTTGAATGACCAGAAAGCATTGGGAGGAGTGTTGAGGGTTTTTTGCAGGACAATGGACATATGCAACATGTGCACAATCCAGCCTTCATAGAAACTGAGTAAGGTCACTATGCCCTCAAAGGACATCAAAGAAGAAGAACATGCTCAGCAGCAGATGGTTCTGGATGCAAAGGCAGACAAGAAAACTGCAGCGAGATGCATGAAGAAGAAAGACTAACTAAAATTAACTGAAATGTCAAAATGCATGCGTAAAAAGGATTTAACCAATCATGTATTAGCTTGAGGTGTGAACAATAGAGAATAGTATAAATATGGCTTGCTTTTTGTAATAAATTGGTTTCACTTGATCATATTGATCATGGCGTGATGTCCCATTAATGATCCTCCGCACCTAGGGACCAGAAATGCATGCAAGCCTTCACCCCAAGAGACATTATGAATTCAAAAAACATGGCCATTAACTGCTTTATACCAACACAGAGTAATGGCAACCAAAATGCACTCAGACCCAGGTTTTTTCGACTCTCTCTCAAGCCCCACGTGTTGGGCACCAAATTTTGTCCTGGTTTAGGGCAAATTTGGGAGAAAACCTCCAAAGGGGCCCCTCCAAATTTGGGAGAAAACCCACACGGCGCCTCCCCCCAACTGGGTTGGGAAGGATTCCTTGTAGAGAAGTGGAAAGAACCTGTTTATTTAACAGGCAAAGCACCCCCCAGCACACAAAATGAACAATACTGGATGACACCACTCTTTCACCACTCTGAAAAACATGACAAATTCAGAAAGTCTCTCTTGGGGGTGGTCGCTCTGTTATCAGTCCCTCCGGTGCTGTGGCAGCTGCTGCAGCCACAAAGTGCAAACTCTCGGTGTTCCCAGGTCCCCGTCCGGAGCAGGTTTGAGTGGTTCCAAAAATGGGAAAGGAGAAACAGTCCGGGGAAAAATTCAGACTGCTTAGCTAAACTAACTAATGAGCAGAAGCAAAAAGCAGAAGCAAGAGCAAAGCAAAAAGCCAAGCAAAAAGCAAAAGCAGCATCATGTACTGCCCTGTCTGTTTGTCCCACCAGCCGTGGGGGAGCAGCTGATAATAAAACCAAAACAAAACTTCACTCTTCAGAGCCAGCCTTGAAGGCACAGAACATAATATCCAGCATAAACAGAACAGACAACTGGGGATACAAGCATCATAATGTCACCTTAGGACAGCAAAGTTATTCCAAACTGCCCCCCAGCAGCCCCCTCCTCACCCATGCCATCTGCTGGGGCTGTGCCAGCTTCAGGAGATCCCTCCAGGGCCTGCATTACCTCTGTGAAAAATGCATATTGTATGACTAGCTTTTCACAAATATTAACATGAATATTATATGTGTTGTGTTAGAAAGTTATGCTGTACTAATTTTCTTACGTAGTGTCTTAAATCTAGTTTTATGGTATAACATAATGTTAAAATAGAAACCATGCTATGTGAGATACTTTTTTAAAGAGAGGACTCGCAGCGAGATGGCAGCCACAGGACACCTAAATCTTTCAGAGAAAGAGAATTTATTGCTCTCTTTTCAGAACAAACGAACTTCTTCCTGCCTGCTCAGCCATGAAGGCGCTGTCAGGATTCAGAGGGAGAAGCTGACACTGACCAGACAGAATCCTGTGTTTGAATGGAATTTTGCATCATGTATGAGGTGTATGAATATGCAACAGGTTATTGTTTTTAAGGGTTAATCCTCTGTTAAACTGTGTCCTTTTTTGGGCTTATTTTGCCCAGGAAAAGGTACTTGGACATCCATAACTCTTTGTTCTTATTGTCTCGTATTGTCCTAAAACTTAATTGTCCAAATTTTTATTAGCCAAATTATATTACTCTTTTTATAACAATTTAATTGCTATTAAACTTTGAGAATTTTAAAAACAAGTGATTGGTGTTTTTCACACAGTGCCCAACACACAATATCCCACGTACCGATGTTTCTTGGGGAGCCATTTACAACACGGGGGGGTTACAGGATGTGAAAAACACCAATCACTTGTTTTTTAAAATTTTAAAAGTAATAAAATGGTTATAAAAATAGCAATATAATTAGAGTAATAATAATTTGGATTAATATTTGCGAAAAGTCAATCATAAAATACGCATTTTTCCCACAGGAGGATTGGGCTCCCCCAGTTATTCCCTGCACAGGCGGGACCCCCCCTTCCCCTCAGAGCTCTCCCGCGCTGAGGGGCCGCTGCCGCTTCCCGCCCTTCGCGCCCGCCCTCAGCGGCCGCCGGGAGCCGGGGCCGCCCCGGCCGCCCTTTTATCGGAGCCATGGAGAAGGAAAACCGCTTTAAATTGTTCATGCCGCCGCGCCTGAGCGCTGGGCAGGTGTCTGCGGGTAGATCCCAGGTGAGCGCTCGGCCGCGGGGCCGCTGAGGGCGGCCCATACCGCCCCCCCGCCCCCCTGCCGCCCCCTCGGGCTGCGCTGCTCTGGAGGCTGCGGTTGAGGAGGGGACGGGGGGAAAGCGCAGGGGCCCTTCCCCGGGGACACGGGGACTGTGCTGGGCCCGGGGAGTGCCCCGGCAGAGCCCCGAGCTGGAGCACACACACACCTGCCCCTTGCCCCGGGCTGGAGCACACACACACCTGCCCCTTGCATTGGGCACAGCAGGCAGGAGCTGCTGAGTTCCCTGCATTGAAAGCTCCCCTTTGGCCACAGTCTATAAATCAAACTGCAGGACACCAACAGTTTGATAAACCACTGGGAAGTAAGAAGTGAGTTCCAAAGCCTTTACCAATACCTTGGGCTTTGAAAATTCTAGGCAGCTGTTTTATTAATGACAAATTCTATTTTCACGTCAACTGTAGGGATTTTTTTCCTGGATTTTATAATTCTTTCTTTGCAAATCTACCCATAGAAACTGATTTTTAAATTTGTGCAGGGTTTTAAGAGATGCTCAGATGATGACTTTAAGCTGCCATTTCATGTGTCGAGCCGTGGCGAAATCACTGATTCAGGTACGATTGGAATATTTGCCATGCACCTTCTTTAGGTTTTTATATATTGTCAAGTTTTAGTTTTCATGAGCTGTCTCACAGTTTCATACCTGTAACTGTTAAATACAGTTTCACTGTTACTTTTTTTAGAAATACAGTGATCAAAATCTCTTCGTGTTTCAGATACAATTTCACAGGAAGTGAAACTTTGCTCTGAAGTAGATGAAGAGGTCAGCTAAGTATCAACTCTGCACATCTCATTCCTTGGGGTCTTTTGAATTTGTTCCCAAACAGTGCCTAAAGCATTATTCAGTAGATATTTCAGGGCTAAAGGAAGTAGTCAAAAGGGAATAATGTTTTCTGTCTCCTGTTTAAAGCTGAATCACTTAGAGGAGATTTTTGTGATTTAGTGAACATGCTTGGAAACAAATCTTTAAAAATTAGGGTGATTGCAATATTGTTGTTGTTTTTTCTTTATTTGAAGTGCCTGTGTAGTCTAAGAGCTTTAATTAGAATAAGATTTAAACACTTAAGTATCCTTGTGGAACTGCTTCTGAATATTCTGTTGAGGGGCAGAAGGGTTGAAGTCAGAGTATTCTTTGGAAAACTGAAGTAGATTATCCTAATTGCCTTGTCTGGCTTTATTTTATCTGTAAAACAATGAATTCAGTGGTTTCCTCAAGCACTGGATTCTTTTCACAATGTCTTTACCAGCAGATCTCTGCTTTAGCACAACTCAGTACAGCTCATTTTTTTTGCAATAGCTTCTGTACTTTGCAGCTACAAAACACTGTTTGCTACCACAAAATAAAACACATTTCTTGTGGCCTCCCTGCTGATTTTCAGATCCCTGACAACTTTTTAGCCTTTTTTAATCCTAAGCTATTAAAGTACCATCAGGACTGTAACAAAACTGTGGTGCAGCCAGAACAAGGATGGTGTTTGGGGCTGTTTTAAGTGAACCAAAGGGCCCTTGGGGCTCGTGTGTTGCTCTCCCTGCCTCGACCACTGGGCCAGCCCTGCTTGTAGGGCACTTTCAAGGTGTCCTAAGGGCACAAGGGTGGTAGTTTTCCTTCCTGCTCTGTGTGTGAGCAGAGAACTGCTGGGACACTTGGATATTTATAAATCCCTGGGTCCAGATGGGATCCATGCCAGGGTGATAAGGGAGCTGGCAGATGAGCTTGCCAAGCCTCTCTCCATCATTTATGAGGAGTTGTGGCTCACTGTGAGGTTCCAGGTGATTGGACATTGGCCAGTGTGACACCCATATACAAAAAATGTAGGAAGGAGGATCCTGGTAATTCCAGGCCACTCAGCCTGGCCTCAGTAGCAGGTGAGATAATGGAGCAGTTCACACTGAGTGCTATCACACAGCACTCACAGCATGGCCAGGCTATCAGACCCAGCCAGCAGGGCTTTACCAAGGGTGGGTCATGTCTGACCATCCTGGGCTCCTTCTGTGAACAGGTGACCACCTGGTGCATGCAGGAAAGGCTGTGGGTGTTATGTGTCTGGGCTCCAGCAAGGCTGGGACAGGAGCACTCTGTGCTGGGCTCAGAACTGGCTGGATGGGCCCAGAGAGTGATGGTGAACGGTGCCGCATCCAGCTGGCAGCCAGGCACCAGTGCTGTCCCTCAGGGCTGTACTGGGACCAGTTCTGTTTCATATTTTTATAGACGACATGGATGAGGGCATCGAGTCCTTCATCAGTAAATTTGCAGAGGACACTAAGCTGGGAGCTTGTGTTGATCTCTTAGAAGGAAGGAGGGCTCTGCAGAGAGATTAGATCAGTTGGATGGATGGGCAGAGTCCAGCAGCATGAAGTTTAATCAGTCCAAGTGCTGAGTTCCATATTTGGGCCACAAAAATCCCCGACAACGTTCCAAGCTGGGGACAGTGTGGCTGGACAGTGCTCAGGCAGAAAGGGCCCTGGGGGTGCTGGTGACAGCCGGTTGAACATGAGCCAGCAGTGTGCCCTGGTGACCAAGAAGGCCAATGGCATCCTGGCCTGGATCAGGAATGGTGTGGCCAGCAGGAGCAGAGAGCTCATTCTGCCCCTGTACTGGGCACTGCTGAGGCTACACCTTGAGTGCTGTGTCCAGCTCTGGCCCCTCAGTTTAGGAAGGACGTTGAGATGCTGGAGCACATCCAGAGGAGGGCAGCAAGGCTGCTGAGGGATTTGGAACACAGGCCCTGTGAGGAACGTTTGAAGGAGCTGGGGCTGTTTAGCCTGGAGAAGAGGAGGCTCAGGGGTGACCTTATTGCTCTCTACAGCTTCCTGCAGGGAGGTTGGAGCCAGGTGGGGTCGGTCTCTTCCACAGGACAGCACTGACAGAACCAGAGGACACAGTCTCAAGCTACATCAGGGGAGGGATAAGTTGGATATTAGGAAAAAAATTTTCACCAAAAGAATAATAAAGCACTGGAATGCTCTTCCCAGGGAGGTGGTAGAATCACCATCTCTGGATGTGTTTAAAAAAAGACTGGACATGGCACTTGGTGCTATAGTTGAGGTGTTAGGGCATAGGTTGGACTCGATGATCTGAGAGGTCTCTTCCAACCTCATTATTCTGTGATTCTGTGATTCGTGTGTGTTCATGGCAATATCACAGGTACTCCTGGGCAAAGTCTCTGAGGCTGCCTTTACTTAACTCAGCAGTGTCTGTCAGAAGGAGAGGACAGAAATGGGGTGAAGAACCTGCTAGAAGGAATTTTGTCTTCACTGATAATTCTGGCAAAACTTTTATTGATTTTGCTGGACTGCAGTTATCCATGTCTTTAAGCCCATCTATTTGGTGATGTCTGGAGGGGGTTTGGGATATTTCATTGTATTTGTTTCTCCTATGTGCTCTGTAATGCCTTTTGATACATACATAGAGGATGCAGAAAGATTTAAACTTGGGCTCCTGATCATATCTAAGGTTATATCACCATCTGTGGAAAAAATATTACTCTTGTGATGTTTCTAAGAGATAAATATGTTAACTACAACAGTCTTAATTAGATAGTATTTGAGATTAAATTGTGGAACCTGTTTTAATAGAATCCAGAAACAATGAATGAATTGTTCTCAAAACTCTACAAAGAGGCTGAGAAGATCAAGCAGTGGAAACTGACTGTGGAATCAGAACTAAACCAGAAAGAAAGAAAACTCCAAGAGAATAGAAAGATTATTGAAGCACAGAATAAAGCCATTCAAGAACTGCAGGCCAGTATTGTATAGTGTACGTTGAATAGATGAAGTTCAGTGCTTCCTGATTCAGTCTGACACTATTATTGATACAATTAAATATTAAAGACTGTTGCAGTTTGGTTTGTGCCTTGAGAAAATGATTATTTTGAGAAGTTGCAGGCACCTGTCCTGTGTGAGGGTGGGTATGAAGAATATACCTGTAAGTGTCTCTTTTGCTGGTAAATTATTGTTCATTAATAATTGCATCTTTCATGCAAAAGATGACTCAGCATGTAATATCAGATAAAACAGACTTCTGTCTACTGATGCCCCAAATTACTTTTTCATGAGGAATTCGAGAAGCCAAAGTGCATTTCTAATAGATTTTTCAATAACAGTGTCTTTTTGCATTTGTTCCCTATGAAATCAGTTTGAAAATGAAAAACTTCATTTGAAACTGGAAGATGAGATATGTGAAAATAAAGATCTCTTGAAAGAGTAAGTAATAGAACCAAGTATATATTTTTTGTGGTGGAAATAATCAGTTTCCATGTGGGCAGTTTTATGTAGCTGTTAAATTTTGAAGGTCATTTCCATTGTTACTCCTTAGGTACACAAAGCACTGTGCAGTTCTGTGCAAACATGATATTTTTCCCTCCCTTAGAGCTGCTGCTTCGAGGCATCTGTGTAATCTGCTCAAGGAAACTTGCACTCGCTTCACAGAGAAGACCAGCAAATGTAAATGCTTTTTTAGTTTTTATTTATCAGGGTAAAAGTGCTTCTGGCTTGCTCTAAATTCACAAACAGAAGAAAGGAGAAGAAATTTCTTGTGCTGTTCAGAGAAGTTCTCCAGTTGAGATCGACTGGATGTGGCTCTCAGAATGAGAAGTGAATTTTAAGTGGCTCACAAAATTGGAAGTGAAGCCCCAGGTCTAACAGACTTGTGGTTTGTAGTGCTAAATGCAGAGGGCTTTTGAAGGCAGTGAAATTGTTTGCTGCAAGATTGCCAGCCTGGGAGCTCTTTGGGTGCCCAAACAGTGCTCCAGGTTTGAGGCAGTGCCCACAGCCCCGACTGGCACTGGCAGCCACTGCAGAGCAGGGCAGGGCTCCTCAAGGCTGCTCAGCCCATTGAAGCTTTGCAGTCCCATCCACACTCTGGGAATATATTCAGACATAAGAAGTGACACTTCATGCCTGGTTTTAGGCAGTAGAATCTACTCTAAATCCCCAGCACTCTGGAACAAATTTCCAGAGCTGACATTTCCTGTTTTCAGCCATCACACATTTGTGGGGAAAAAAGGTCTGAACCCCAAGGTATAATGAGTAACTGGAATTCTTCTCATGAAACTGAACAAGCCAAGACAGCTGGATAACTTCATGAAGTTTAAAGCCTTGAGGTTTTAAAATATGTTCTTGATTGGAAATCCTACTTCATATGCAATTTAGAATCGTTATTATAATAATTAGAATTTTACTAACTTGATCCTGGATACTTAAGTGTCTGTTTCTTTTTAGCCTTAATTCTAGAAACGCTTGTATATAGTTGTACTGTTCTTTTTTGATAGCTGTTTCTTTTACTGTTCTCTTTTTAATTGTTTTCTTAGGAAAAAATAGTATCAATTACAAAAGTGAAAGGAAAGAAGGAAAATATGGACATGGAGTGTTGCAATTTTATAATGACAGCTCTGTGGTTATAGGTATCTGCGGATAGGAAGAAATTCAGTGCTAAACCCTAGATTACAGTTTATAAATACTAACAGGTTTGATACATTATTATTCAACAGCATTGATACTATAATAATTAATATGGTCACATAAACTGATCCAGAATTACACTTGTCACAGAAAAAAAATATCTTAGGAAGGAAATTTAAAAGCTGAGCTTGCTTAATGTTTCAATGAAATACACATTTTCCCTAGATTTTGTAACTTTTCCACAATGTTTCATAATGACTTATTTAATAAGAATGGAGCTGATAATTCCTTTTTTAATTCATTATGCTGATTAAATACAATGACTTGGACAGCTGGCATTCTTGTTCAAAAGAAAAACTTTCTCATATGTTCTTGCTTTGATAGATGAACAGGAAAAGGAAGCAACAATACAATTGTATGAGGAACTTCACTGCAACATAGAAGTAAGTGACCAAGCTTGATGAAAGGAATGTGAGTCATGTGAGCTGAGCTGAGTTCCATGTTTTTGTTGGGATACTGTTTGTATCCATCATGTGTGGGTATCATGTCATGTGTGAGCAGGAAGTTGGGTTTTCAATCCCTTTTCAAGAATTATTTTTGTGTTCTATCAAACACATTCAATGGAGAAGGTGCAGCAGTGTGTGGGATGTAGATCCCTGTGATCTGTGTGATGTGTGCTTAGTGCTGGGTCACTGCCACAGCTTCTGGCTTCTCTTTGGGCTCTGTTTCACCTCCCTGCTGGTTCCTCAGAATGGCTGAGGCGGGCAGCAGCCCCTGGAGAAGTTCCAGGGTTTCCAGTATTGAACTTCAAATATTAAATTTTGTTTTTAGAGAATGACAGTGGCATTTGAAGAGCTTCGTGTGCAAGCAGAGAACGACAGATTGGAAATGAGTTTCAAATGTGAGAATTCTGTTTATTGAGTTTATGCAGCTGGCTCAGTTGCTCAGTTTAGTACTTCATAGCTTGTGTTACACATGCAGTGTCAGGGCAGCAGGATGTGAAGTGCTGGAATGGTGAGCAGCTCACACTGAGACACTGGGACCCTTCTTTTATTCATGCTGCCTTTGGTCACTGCCTGGCCCCTTCTGTTGCTGTTCCACTGGGCCAAATCTGGAACTTTATTTTTCAAACAGTCACTCAAAATTGAAGTTTTGTCTGTGAAGTACATTCTAGAGATCAATACTTATTTCCCATAGTTTGTTTAATTAAATGATAATGCACTAGTGTATAGCTACAGAAACTTTAGCTAAATGCTCTCTCCCTGTATGTATAGCCTGCTATGTTCCTGTTTCATTTTCACATGCTCTTTTCTGTTTGTATTTTGATTATAAAATCAAACATTGCCTCAACAATTACTCTTGGGAAACAAATGGTACAGCTGTACAATTCCAAGCAATCTTAAACTGGAAGTTGTATTGAACTTGGAGTATATTTCAGCTAGAATGTTAACTATGGATGTTACTGTGTTTCCAAAGTAAAAGAGGAAGCAGAAAAAGTGGACAAGTTTGAAAAGGAATGCAAACTGGAAGTCAGTCAAAAGGAAAAGCAGGTTTGCTCATTTTCCATCCAATATGTAGAGCTTTATTTGTGACTAAAGGGGCAATGCAAGAGCCAAGAAGTCTTTCTGGGTTTAGTGATGTTTCAGTACCTTTAGTCTACTGGAATTTATGGTTTGATTTTGAATTGAGAACTTTTTTGTTTAGAGTAATGTGACTTGATCAATATTTAGCTAAGATTATATCTAGCAAATATTTTCTATCTGTCTGTCTATCTATCTATATCTATCTATCTATCTATCTATCTATCTATCTATCTAATTAACTTGAATGACAGCAAAATGTCTGCTTATCATACCTGGGTACAAATGAAAATTAATATCTGTCCCTTTTCCAGACTTCATGATGATATTTCTTGCATTTTTCTAGATTTCAGCTCTTACCCGACAGAGAGATGAAAAAGATGATGTCATAAAAGACATCAAGGCTCAGCTGCAGATGTCACAAAATAAGATTGCTGACTTAATGGAAGCAAAATGTAAGAGTTCTGCCTACTGTGTTTAAATGTAATTGTTTATTGAATTTAAATGTAATTGTTTATGATTGTTTATTTATTATATGTAATTGTTTATAGAAGCACAGGAAACAGGGCCATGATAGTCTTATTCTGTTGCTGGCTGGCAGCAGAATTTTGGGGCCTTGAAGGCCTTATTTTTGTTTGGAACAGGAGCTGCTCATGTGGGAGCAGGACTGGCAGGGCAGTTTTTAGGGTGAGTCAAGCAGTGAGAGCTTTTGAAAATTGCAAGGGGAAAAAAGGGTTGCTTCAGTTTTGCAAATTTAGTCAGGCAGGTGTCACTGAGGAAACTTACTTTTCAGAACTTGATTTTCAGTATTTTTAAGCCATCTGTATTCAAATTTTATGTATTATTTTATAGTATTTGATGTCAGTACTGTTGGTCTTTGTTAAATTCTTTAAATGTATGTACTTTTCCATTTTTGTCAGCATTTTTTAGTAAATATTCTATTTTTAAAATATAAACCTCTTTTTTTGTTTAGTACATAAGGAAGAAATGTTAAAGGAATCCCAGGGCAGTAAAGAACATTTGAGGGCAGAGCTGGAAGAGGCTAAAATTTCATTGCAAAAGGCAGAGGTACCTCTTGCTTATAGTTTTACAGTAGAAATAGACTAGATGAGTATTTGCATAAATAATTATGGATACTTTAGACATGAAACAGCTGTAGCTGTTTGTTGCAAAACATGTTTAGAAATGATATCATGTTTTGAAGGTTATTCAAAAGAACTTGGAAACTGAATTCCATACTACAGTGAAAACATTAATTCAGGTTACTGGAGAAAAGGAAGAGCAGGAGGAAGAATGTAAAAAATGAAGGCTTTGCTTGCAGCCCTGACAGAGGAGTTTGAGACTTCTGTTGCCAATTTGAAAAGCTTGCTGCAAGAAGAGCAAAATAGGTAAATTAAAGAGTTTAAATTCCAAGAGTGATCTTACAGGTTGCAGTCTATGACAAAACCAAGAATAATTGGAAATGAAGCTGAAAGTTGGTGGTTTTTTTCCCACAGTGGTCTAAATGCAGAGTATTTAATGTATTTTTTTTTTTGTTTGTGATAGTTGATGCTGTATAAAAAGTAAATGTATGCCCCCTCCAACTTTCATAATTCTGTCTTTAAGAAATACAGATTTCTGTAGGTATATATTTGTTTACTTTTATGTCTGCTGTTCTGAGGTTTTAAAAGTGAAATTTGATATGTGTTGCAGGCAGATATCTCATCTGCCTGTTGAAAGGTAAATGTTCTTAAAGTGCTTGTGGTAAGACTTTGTCTTATTGTCCTGTAAGTTTCAAATGCAGTGCTTTGTACTCCATATTTGGGATTTTTAATTTACCATTTTCTTAGATTAAAGAAATCTGAAGATGATTCAAAGCTGCTTACCTTGGAGCTCCAGAATAAATCTGCTGAACTGGGTAAGGCTTGTACAAAGGCAGAAAATGAGCTAGGCAGTAATAAAAATGTTTTCTGCTGTTGTCTGGAAATGGACTGTCTCTGGTAGTTGGGAAATGATTTTACAGTACCTGTACCTGTCAGGAATGCCTGGATTTATTTTTACTCAGCTGATCCCTTTTCTTTGGGGGTCATTGGTGCTGGCAGCAGCCAAAGGGCAGTGCTGTGCACAGCTCCAATAGTCAGACCATTCATGCATGAATTCCTCTGGAGGTAATTTTGGTTTGCAGCTCAGAGCAGCAGCACTGCAGGTGCCAGGAGTGACTTCTGCAGCAGAGATAAAACCCTCCCATGGAGGTTTCTGTGACCCTCCTCATGCTGGAAGTGGAATGATGCTGGCAGGGGTTGTCTTTAAATATCATCAGTTTGATACCCTGTGGTTTCTAGGGATGTGCTCCTTAGTCCCCAGAGTAAGAGCTCTGCCTTGCTGTTGAGAACTTGCAAAAAATACCAGAATTGTGGATGTGCACATAGAAACCATCTGGAAGTTAGTAACAACTGGTTTCCTTTCTCAGCATATCCATCTGATACCTTCAGCAGTTCAGATTTTTTTTTCTGGAACAATGCAGGTGCATCAGTACTTGGAGAATACTCCAGTCTTACAGTCCATGGTTTATTTGAAGTTATAATTGTGGACAACATAATAGGCTCTAAATTTTATTTAAGATAAATATTTAGTTTCTCTTCAGATATAGATTTGCTAATGTCTGAATCATTTTTTCAAGTCTACATTTAGATTAAGTCATAAATTAGCTTTTCAGTTTCTTAACTTAATCCAACAAGTTTTGAGAACTGGGTATTGCAAAAGGGGAAATGTTTTATACTGCCTGCTAAATATGAAAAATTATTCCTGTTCCATTAATTTTACATTCCATGTGCTGTAGAAGAGATGACTAAAGTAAAATGTGATAAAGAGGTGCAACTTGAAGAGCTGTCAGAAACTCTGGTAAATATTCATTTTATTAATCTCATGGCATTTGCTCTTCATATGAAATTCCTCTTGCTTTGTATCTTAAATGCCATAAATAAACTCCATCTAGTCAACCTTAACATTTCTACTAAACTTTCTCACACACAATTCCAGTGTTTTCTTTGAAGAACTTCTTTATTGCCTCTGTTTTTTCTTGTCTCCTGTGCTTTTGGTTTTTCTTGTCTCCTGTGCTTTTGGTTTTCCTTCTCAAGGTTTTTGGTTATTTCCTTCTTTGTTCATGCCCATTCAAATGCCACTCCCTCTGGATATAAATGCCACTCCCTCTGTGAACCCTGCTGTGCTGTGACACAGGCCCATTTTCTGTCACAGAAGTCTAAGCTATATGAAATACACTCTTAACAGAGGTTTATTTTCATTATGATTTAAATTTACAAACCTAACGAGAATCCATATCAACTAAAGTTAAGAGAGTGTGAAATCAGTTGTGCGTTTTACTGTGTCTGCTTGTTGTTATAATCTGTGCATTGAGTGTTCTGAACTGAGTTTCACTCATTTTCTAAAATGGGAAAATTGGAGGACTTTTACTGAAGAAGAATCTTGAGGCTACTGTAGAAAATATGCAGAGAGAGAAAAATGTGGAGAGAGAAATGAAAATGCTCTCCAAATGAGAGAGGTCTGAAGCAAGGCAATAGTAACATGTTTTTAGAAATAGTGAAGTTACACATCGTGACTTGGATACAAGTTTATACATAAGAAACAGCACCCAGAGCAGGGTCCCACCCTAATTTTGCAGCCCAGGTAATGAAACTCACAGCAGAGGACAGACATGAACAGCACTGGTGTCGCAGTTCACTATCTCACACCACTTCCAGATCCCAGCAGAGATTGGAAAGATCCAATCTGGATAATCCATGACATGGATGTTGTTTGGTTCTTCTGAAAGCCTTGTGCTCTTAGCTCATGTCTGATAACCTCCAGCAGTTGGAGTTTGCACATGGATACTCAGAACTCTTCCTTTTCATTTTGCAGAAAGAATTCCATGGTTTGAAAGCACAGCTGACAAGTACAGCTGAGAAGGAACAAGATTATTTAAAGCAGCTTGTGACTCTGAAAACAGATCTTGAACAAGAGGGGTATGACCATTTTGAAAATATAATATTGAATTAGTTTTGGTGTAATATAGAAGTTGCTTTAATCCACAGTGAAATGAACTATGATTGTTTTCTAATGAAAGTTTTGAACCATATATGTGACATTAATTATATACTTACATTTCTAAATTCCATTTTCTCTATTTGTATGCATTCTATGGCATATGTAGTTGTTCCATATCTCTCTGACTTATTTAACAGGAAGAGAAAGTTTCTGAATTCATTGTTAATCTTGTTTTGAACTACATCACCTTCACTAACCATTATATTTATATAAAAGTTGACTCTGATTTTCTTTCCTTCTTCTGTCACCTTTTTACATCTCTTTGACTCTGCTGCAAAGCTTATATTTGTAGATAAAGGCCTGGACTTCTTTCAGCATGGAATAACACTTGATAATGGGTATGTTTCATTTAAAAGGAAATTTCAAAATGCATCTTCTTATTCCTCTTGGCCATTTGTTTGAAATTAGGTTAAAGAATGAACAACTAACAGTGTATCTCAGTAAGCTTTCACTAGAGAAAGAACAAACAGCACAAGAGGAAAATGCGGTGGCTGCAGAACTCCAGAAGCTGCAAGAACAACAAGAGGCAAGTTGTAAACTTCCAGCTTCCTTCAAAGGACAATACTCAATTTGACAAATTACTCAGTTTTACAAATTAGACGATGAGCTGCAACATGATTTGGGTCTGTAGAGTACCTGAGCTATTTTTTGTGTTTGAGTTGGAAAGGAAGAGTATTTACACTTGTGAACAAGGCAGGTCAGTGTGCTTTGGATGTCTTTGAATTGTTTAAGAAGTCACTTTGAATTTTATTTCTTTGCTGACACATGGGTCTTTATTTAGGATAGTAAGAAAAAAGAAGAAAACACGAAGCAGTTAGTTGAAATCCTAGAAGAGGCAAATAGCCAGCTAAGGCAAGCAAAAACAAATATTAATAACTTATATTGTTAAAGGAAGTAGACTCAAATAGTTGTGTTCAAATGCTGCTTTCTGGGATTTTTTGATTAATGTTTTTCTAGATTACATAGCTAAACAGAAACTATTCAGAATTGCTGTTGGCCAAGTAGAAATTTTCTCAGATTAGAAATACCAATTGCTGCAGGAACAATGTTTGCCATCATTTTGTATTCCATAGTAGGAGCTGTCTTGTTTTGCATTAGACATCTCAGGTGTGAAGGAAATTCAAATGGAAGCTGAAGGTTATGGATTAAATGTGACAAGGCAAAACTGGATCAGAGTTACTCTCTGTATCCCCAGTTCAACAGACAGGCAGCTCCCATGTTTCACAGCTGCATTGCAATAGTCCAGGTCAGGATGTATCTTCCTTGGGTTCCTGGAACATCTTTTCCTACTTAAAAGAAGTATGGACAGTTCACATATTGACTTACTGGGCGTGTGGCTGCATTTTAAGAACATTTTCATTGAGCAGCTTATGAAGTTCCCATCAACATTAGCAGCTCTTTTTAGAAAATAAAATATGGGTTTGTTAGAAGTACTGAAAATAAGTTAAAGACATTAAGTAAATATTTACTAATGCTTGTTAATTTGGCACTTAGAAATGAACTGGAGTCTTTGAAGGAGAAAATGGCAAAGACAGGTGAAGAGATGAAAAGTACACTGGATGAAAGAGAAGAAAATGTATGTCATGTGTCATGAAAATATCTTACAGAACCTGTAGGACAGCATTCAATGTAAAATCTTTGTTGGGGTTTTTTCTGCAAGTCTCTGCCTGGGGGATGTGATCTCTGCCAGAGGTTTCTTCTTTCCCAGCTGCTGCCAGCTGTGCCATGGTGTGTCCACATGTGAGCCCTGGTATTTCAAAAGACAAGCACAGTCACTGGGATGTTCACTCTAAAAGAGTGAAACATCTTAAAGATTTGTTTGTTTTCAGACAGAGAACCTGCTTTTCTGTTTTTTCATATACCCACTCAGTGATGGATGGGCTCTGGATTAGCTTTTTATATGTAGTGTGAGTTTTAGCTTAAATACATTCAAGCATTTTTACTTTCTTTCTATTGGTTCAAAGCAACCTGGGGTTTTTAGCTTTAGAATGGATTTCAGAATTTCATTGTAAAAGTCAAAGATCTACAATTGCAATTTCAGGTTAAGAGTATTGAAAATTAAATTTCAAGAAAGGAAAAGCCATTGAAGATTCTAGAAAATAACTGGGAAAATTCATTTTTTCATGGATGTAGGGAACTTCATACAAGTGCATTTTTTAAATTGTGAAGATCCTGGTTTTGTTTTTTTTTTCTTCTTCCTTCTTAACTCTATAACCACTAAGGAACTGGTTCACTGCTATAAATTAACGTCTTGTGGGACTTTATGGCTAAAACTCTGATCACTCTAACATGTCAGCTGGTGTTTCAGTCCCATTGGAACAAACCAGACTGGTGCAAGTGCAGGTTTGAGAACATTTTCAGGAATTGCTCACATAGGGAGTCATTTGTAGAACTTACTAATTCATGTCTGAAATATCTCTTTCAGATGAATAATTTAAAGAAACAGGTGGAAAATAAAACCAAATGCATTGAAGAGTTGCAGCAGGAGGTGTGTAGAGATTTTAATTTCACAAATACATAAACACATCATACTTTGGGTTGCCTTTTCAGCAGGTTTGTGTCTGCTGTGATGTCTTTAGATACACCTATGTAATTTAAAAATTCTCCTTTCTTATCCTAACCCTGAGCAAATTAGGGAGTCATCTTAGGGATCACTTGATTTGTTAAATGAGCCTTAATTTGAAAAAAACAATTGCAAAAATAATATCTTTAATAAACTTCTACTCTTTTTCATTTAGTGCATAGTGTTATTTATGTACTTGTATGAGTATCTCAGTTCCACTAGGATAAAAAAATTCTGCACTGGCACAAACTGTAGTAACTTCACTGTAAAAATAAATAACTTGTATTTTTGGTCATGACATCTTCACACCTTCTGCCAGCAGCATCTTAGTTTTAATTCCCATTCTGCACCTCATTTGTTATTCCCTGCTGCTGCTCAGGAGGAGCCTTTCTTAAGGTCATGAAGAAACAGTAATTATCACAGAAATTAGCTGAACGTTCATTTGTTTGAAGAATTATTCTGGAACCTGAGCTGCACAACAGAGAGTTATTTGCCTGATGAAAGCTGGAATTTCTTGATGCAGTTAAACCATGACATAATTCTATGAACTTATTAAGGTACAGTATTTGTTTTGTTTTATTTCAACAGAATAAGGTGCTGAAAAACTGAAGAAAGCAAGAAAAGCAATACTTATGAAGGGAAGGTCGGTTTAAATAACATCACGTAGAAGATGAGGTGAGTGTTTTTAACTTCCAGTGTAAATAATGATAATACTTGTTAAATACATTCTGAACTGGTTTTTGGATCTGGAATACAGACTTTGCAGGAATGAGCTCATAGTTTTTAGAAGATGCTTCCATTTGTAATCATTGGGCACTGACTATTGGACATTTAAGAGATGGATTCACATTGCAATTAATGATGTTTCCAATCTGTTCCTTTTTTTTCTTTTGTTGATAGTGGACTGAACAGGGCTCAGCAACCTCATTGTAACAGAAAAGCATTTAAAAGAAATATATATATATATATATAAGCATATTACTCTTTTTAGGCTGTTCTTTAAATGTGTTCTGCAGTGGCAATCCCTCTGATGGGAATATTGTGTCCAGCTTTGGGTAATGCACTTGAAGAAAAGTGGACTTTTTTGAGGATATTCATATGATAAACTTAAAAGGGAAAAACTGTAATCAAAATGCACAGCTGAGAGGAAAATGTACCATAAAACCTGTGAAAATCTGATACAGATTTACAAGAGAGGGAATAAAATCTCCATCTGTATTTGGTTTTTTTCCAAGGCATTCACAGCATTTCAGGTGACTGCTTAGGGCAGTCTTCCCCACTCTGCTGTTGCCATTGTTCCTTTGAGTATTTTCTAACTCACTTCAGGCAAAAGTTCAACTCTTTATTAAAAAAAAAAGCTGAACTTTAAATAGGAAACACTTGAATCATATACCTGAAAAGTAACAGTGTTTGTGCTCAAAAATAAGAGGTAAGAAAAAATCATTAACATAGTAATTCCTAAACAAATAACAGCAGCAATTCTGCTTTCTCCAAAGGTGAATAAATTGCAGTTAGAGATGGAAAATATGAACAAGCAACATAAGGAAGAAGTTGACATCTATCAAAAAGACATAGAAACAAGAAAAGTAAATGAAAATAAACTTTGTGAAGAGGTGAGAGGTGTTAATTTTTATGCAATTTATTTTTTTAAATTTAAAATGTTTTTATGAAGCTTTATTGGCAGGATCCTTGCTCATATTTCAGTCTTTTCAACATAAATGGAACTTGTTGTGAATCCTTGTGAGCAAAGCTTTAGTACATTAGGTGCTGAAGTTGAAGTATTTGAATGTGTCTTTGAAAATAAGAACTCCATTAAAACTTCTTTCTTTCAAGATGTAGTTCAAAGAAATTCCACCTTTGGTATAAAGTCAGCACAGTTAAATTAGATTATAACTTCTCCCACATTAGAATTTTTCTGCCCACACTTTTTTTATGGCAATGCTAAGAAATGTTAGGGCAGAGTGCTTGAAATGGCATTTTGGTTTGCAGTGAGCTTGCCTGCCATGGCTGTACCTTTGATCTTGCCCATTTTAACAATCTGCAGAAAAGATGAGGGATTTGAAAGGGATCTTAAAAGCAAATAAAGCCCAAGTGGGACTGCAAACTTTGCACCCACAGGGGGAAGAAGAAATTAAGATTTAAAAGAAATGTATTGTTATGTTGATGAATGAAATGCAATTCATTACTGACAGGTAGAAAATATGAGGTTGCTTTGTGATGAAACTGCAATGATACAGAGAGAAACTGATGCCAGATGTCAGCACAAGATAACTGAGATGATGGCATTGATGGAAAAGCACAAGGTCAGAGATTTTCCTGCTTGCTGTGGTTTGCAATGTGTGATACCATGTCAATACCATGTTTATAACTTGTGACACCACATTAATGACCTTTCCAAAGCAGAAACAGGCCTGAGTCTGGGAAAAGGAAGCTGAACACATGCTGGACTTTGCATCATCTAAAATCACATTCATTTGAAGATTATGAACACATTCCTATGGGCAGATAAATTCCATTCATCTAAACTTCTGGGATATTTAGATTTTTTTCAATTCAGGCTTCCTTTGATACCATGTGAATATTTTTCAGTATCAGTTTGGTTCTTTCTCTGAGATTACTTAGTGACTGTCAGCAGTTTAGCCTGACACATTTTAGTTTACCTTTCTATTCCTCTATTTTGCAATATCTTTAGCAGATACATTAATAAAGATTGCCCAGCTGGCTCTTAGTGCTGAGCACATATTGCTGCACAGAAATAAAGCACTCTCTGCCAGTCCACAAAATAATACTTGAATTGAGCATTTCCTGTTTTACAGTTTCTACAGAAGCATCAATGAACCTTTTCTTTATGAATCTTAAGAGCCTGGTTTGAAAAATGATGTTTTAAGACTGGATAACTCTATAATTGTAACATTTAGTCACATGTTTTGAGTTTGTTGTTGGTTTGGTTTTTTTACCACAGAATGAATATGATAAAATGGTTGAAGAAAAAGATGCAGAGTTAAAAGTATATAAAATGAAACAGCAAAAGCAGTTCTCATCAGAATGAGCCCTGGTAAGGAGCACTTTCCAATGGTCAGTAATTCAGTGAAGGGGCTGATGTCCTTGTGTAGGGGTTTTATACTGGCTAAGTGCAGGCACACACAAAAAAAACATTCACTCATTTTTCTCTGCTGTAGTTGAGCAGAGGAGGGGAAAGAAAAATTCAAGTTGAGATAAAGATTAGGAGAAAAACACTTTGAGGGTAAAGCAGATTCAAACTTAAGTGGTATCAAAAAATTATTACTAATAGAATTAAAAGTGAGTAATGAGAATTAAAATAAACCTTTAAAACACCTTTTTTCTCAATCCCTCCCTCTTGCCCACCCACAGCACAGAGAGACAAAAGATGTGATCTTCAGTCAGTTTGTGACTTCTCAAAATCTTTTTTTAGTTTGCTTAGAGAGTTCCTTTTCCTGCTGTGCTCTGGGGTCTTTCCCACCAGAGACAGTTCTCTGGGAACTTTTCCAGTGTGGTTTGAATTTTTACCAGTAGCAGTCCCACCCAACCTGCTGCAACAGATCTTATTCTGGGCATTAAAAACTCAAAATGTTTCTAAAAATAAATTGGAGTAGCAGAGTGCTTGTGTCTGCTCTTCCAGATACTGTGTCATCTTCTGACTCCCCACTTTGAATAGGAAACTTTTGTTTTAAATGTTTAGATTGTGCCCCCTCACCCTTCTTCTCCCAAGGGTTTTAAGGTATTACCTTGAACACTTCTGATCAAGTACCTGTTTCTTACAGTGCTTCAGTCTTTGTTAAACAAGCTAAAGCAAAGCTTCAAGTATAGGGCTGAAAAGCAAATAGAATTATCTTGTGTATCTAATGAGTGTCCCTGTTAATTACTGTCTCACTTGGGACTGTTTTCCTTTTTCTGGGCTGTGCATAGTTAACCCTGTTCTTTATTTAATGGTTTGTAGGAAGATGAGCTGTCATGTTTGAAAAGGGAACTGTCCTCCCCTAAGGAACAACTGAGAGCAGAAATGGAAGAAAAGGTGGAGTTTTTTATTCACTGAGCAGTGGGGGTGAGAGGTGTGGCCTGGGCTTGTGCTGTGGGAGGAGTTGGGTAAGAAATGAAACTGAACAGAAAAACAGTGACTTTGGAATGCTGGGGTTGTGCTAAATCTGGTCATAGATTTGTGTGAACTTTGTAACAGTCTGTGATTATAGATTATATATAAATAAACAAACAACAAAACAAAACTCTTCTTTATTTTAGTTAATTTTAACTAGTTAAGCAAAAAAGTTCCCTAAACTGTAGGATTTTTCAGTGACTTTTAAATGCTGAGGTTGTGCTAAATCTGGTCATATTTTTGTGTGAACTTTGTACAGTCTGTGATTATAGACTGTGCTGTGTAATCACACCAAGAAGATTTTTAACAACTGAATTCAAATCAATATTTTCTTGCTGTCACAAAACTCTTTTGTAGGAGAATCTTGTAAAAGAGCACTCTGGCAGTAAGATTCCTGAAAGTGAAAAGAAGCACAAGGTAACTTTAACTTTTTAATTGCTTTTAGAATTTGGTAGTGTTATATGTGTAGAATCAATTGAAGTGCCATGAGAATTTATTTGCATTCAACAAAAGACATTGGAATGCTTTTGACTTAAAATTTTAAATTATAGAAAGTAAAAATTTATGTTCCTGGGATTCCTAAACCTTGTTTAGATCTATACAGTGAATCTATTCATGTAAAAAATAGAAGGTCTCCAAATTATATTCCTAACATTAAAAAAATAAAAATAATAATTAAAAATGCCTCCTTCAGTACAGGAAGCTCCTTGGGCAGTCCAACACTGATATTTTATAACTCCTAACCGTGAATTTTTCTTGTTGCATTTTTCTGCCTGTATTTCTTACTTCTCTGTCGATGATTTTTTTCCCCCCTGGGATAAGAAGGGATTTTAAAGGGTCACACCATTCCATGGAGATATTAGCCAGCAGTTTCTGGAAGGGCTCCCAGTGTGTAATTTTTCTTGCTCAGTTGTTGATTTTTTTCTGTCTCTAGAATTGTTTTACTTAGTCTTAAAAATGTCCATTTGTAAAGGCACTTTTCCTCTATGGAAGAGAAAAAAGCTGATACAGCTGTAAGAATGGTCCAAGTATCAAAGTAGTCCTGACTGCAGAACTCACCCTTCTTCCCTGCCAGGAGTTCACTTGTGGTTTTCATATTGGAACAATGGAATCCAGCACCATTTTGATGTTATCTGTCAAAAAAAGGACTGCACTGGACCATTCAATGCTTCTCAGTTTAACTTCTAGTGAAAAGACTATTTTAAATAACACCAATCTTGATGTAGCTATCAATCTTTCTCTGAAAGCCTTTTCCTGCAGTTTTGTTTGTTCCCATTTTCTTTGATGTTTGATAGAGTCCAATGCAGTGGCTACAGTTCAGAATAGCCTGAATTTCTGCAGATAAGCATGGAGAACTTAAATACAATGTACCATGAAACTCAGCTCTTCCATAGCTTCCCCTTCATTCTCCTCATTTGGCAACAAAAATGATATAAAATATTATATTTCCACCCCTACCCACTTTGTTTGGGTCTTTGCTCCATGTTTGGATGGAAAGATCAGAGTTCCACCATTTCTGTCAGGTGAATTCTTGGGCACTCAGACTGTAAACTGGGTCCTGTGTTTGGCTTTAGATTCCACACTTAGCCCATAAAATATAATCTAAAACTAGAAACATTTTCTTTCCCAGACATATGTTATAAAGACTCCTCCAGTGGATAAAATGCAGAGTGGAAGAAGCACAAACCTGCCTGCAGGGCAGAGCAGCAGGAAAAAGCAGAAAGTGCTTGTGCAGCTGGACACTCAGACAGCTCTGAGCACACTGACCTCCTGGTAAGAGCCAGAGAACAAATCATGTGCTGAGCAGCTCTTTGTGCTCACTGCTGGGCTGAGAATGGAAATAAAGAGTTTGGGCTTCCACATTCAAGCCAATATTTATCTGTATATTTTTAATTTATTGGTTCTTTCTGGAATTGTCATTGCATGTACATAATTAACATTCTTTTTATTGAACTGTTATAATGTTTGATTGAACTGCCTCATAATGACATCTTAATTTTTCTTTTTCAGAGTTTAATATTCTTAGGGGGAAAGAAAAAGTATTTTTAATATAGTGTGACTAAGTAACTTTTAATTTAACTTTTAACTTTTCATTTATTAGAGCATAGTCTCGGAAGAAGAAACGTTTAAAAATTTGTACAAGGATTATCCGCAAGCTTCACAATTACACTTCACAGCACCAAAAAAGGTATGTTAGCCTTTCCTAAGATTAAACCAAGCAGTTAATCAGATTGCTTACAGAAACTAAAGGATGGCTTTATTTTCCTTCCTAGAGCCCAGCTCCATGCAGTGTGAAATCTCCAGGCTCTGCTCTGAAACTCAAAACCATGAGGAGAATGCGCCAGGCGGGCTGGGCTACGCTCTCCAAAATGGACAGGAAAAGGAAAACTAAAGTTGCTGTAAAGCTCTTTGCTTAAAATGCAGAAATACCCAGTGCCCTGGCATTGCTTGCAGGGTTGTTTTTCTCTCAGAGTTAGTGCTTTGTTGCATTTTTCTGTCATACTCAGTGTGTTTAATACTTCAAAATGTTGTAACAAAAATTGGCCAAATATTAAATTTTGAAATAAACAGAACTACATAGAAAGTTGTTTCAAAGCTGTTTCTGGCATTAGAAATTCTGGTTTTAAAGAACTTCTGTTCTTTTAAATTTGCTCTGTTTTTCTTAACACATAAATACTTAGTGGAAGAAATGTAGCTGTTAAATGAATATTCTTTTACCTGAAGTCCTCTTGCTTTTTCCTGCATTTTAATGGCTGTTAGACCGGTCTTTTTAGACTGTTTTGTTTTCTGTATGTTAAAATGGTTTCAAAATTTCTAAAATTTCAGTAGAATTTTTTGTATTTAAAAAATTTCAGCTTCACAAGGAGTAAAATATGCATGTTATAAGATTGTGTAAACAATATTAGGATGCCATTAAATTGTTCACCTGAAATATCAGGTGAAGTATGGGACTATTTGTTGTTGCTTTAAATATTTGAACACAGACAGAAATCACCAACCAGCCTTCCTAGGGACCAGCAGAAGTGCAAGGATAGATTAGAACATCTATTTCAGTATTAATCCTTGATTAATCTTTGTCAGGATCTCTGGCTGGTCAGAGTGACCCTGAGAAAAGTTCCAAAGTCTCTTTTCCCAGCCTGGTGCTTGAAGAAGGAGTCAGGGCTCTTCATTTCTCAGTCTCAAGGATGTTTATTTTATCTTATCTATAAAATATATTCTCCTGCTTTGCCGAGGTCCCTCCAGCAGGACAGTTCCAGGCACTCTGCCTCCCCCGGGGCAGTGTTATGTCTTTATACTAAAAACTACATATACAATGTTTACAATTACTTACGTATCACCTACGTTAGACAGTGAGCTTCTACTCTAAACCAATCTGTAAGTGCCAACATCACAGCAGAAGATGGAGGCCAAGAAGAAGAAGGAGAAAGCTGGACACACACAGTTCCCTCCATCTTGCCTCCTGAACCCCCATACCAAAAACCCTAAAATCTACTTTTCCATCCCATAATAACTTCACTAATATGCTACCTAAAGTGTTGTGGCTTGCTGATCTTCATACCAGATTGGTAATTTGCTCCATGGGTCATAATCAAAACCACAGGGGCATTTTGGGCTCTGTGCCAGGGTCTCTGAGCCCCCTGGCACGGGTCTTGGCTGCTCCAGACAGCCAGAGGGATGTCCTGGGTCCTGACAAATCTTGGTTTCACAACAATGACAAACCCTGCTTCAGAGCCTAGACATAACAAGAAAACTACAAGTACACCTTAATCCCCGAGCCCTGAGCCCCCTGCCCATCACTGGGGGCTCTGAGGGTTTCTACCCCTGCCCCAGTGTAGGATTGATGGGGGTGGCACGGTCAGGACGGACGGAGATGAGAGATCACTGCAGCCAGGTCATGGAACTTGGGGTTTAGTGCAAAGGGCCTGGGTGCAGGGCCCTGCTGGGATTTGGGGTTTATTGCAAAGGGCCTGTGTGCAGGGCCCTGCTGGGATTTGGGATTCATTGCAGAGGGCCTGGGTGCAGGGCCCTGCTGGCATTTGGGGTTTATTGCAGAGGGCCTGGGTGCAGGGCTCTGCTGGGATTTGGGGTTTATTGCAAAGGGCCTGGGTGCAGGGCCCTGCTTGGAGCTGCAGCCACAGCTCAGAGCAGGCCCAAGAGAAGAGAGGGGTAGAGAGGATGACAGGGTAAGAGAGTAAAAGCATAAGAGAGTAAAAGGGGTAAGAGCATCAAAGGCAAGAGCTTAGACAAGAGGTAAGAGCAAGAGTAAGAGAGGTAAGAGCTAAGAGAGTGAAGTTCCCGTTACAATACAGTAAATCTTCTGTGTTGAATATTCTGATTCTCACTTAAACAATCTAGTACAATATACAAATCCTATAGCATTTCCATACCGCCTATAAGAATCATTACATTACCATACAGTGCTACATTTTAAACCCTAAAAACTCCTCTTTGGACCCCTACAGTAGGGGCTGTTCTGACCCTGGGACCTGCCTGCAAGCAGAAGGAATTGTTCCATCAAAAGGGGATTACTTTCAGCGGCCACAGCGTTGTTTTCCCGTTGTTCAGTAACTAAGGGATCTCAAAGCTTGCTTTCATTTCAATCTCGCTTATAGTTTCCATATTCTCAAAATCTTTTGCCAGACAATCATATTTGTAAGGCTTTCCTGTTTCATCTCCCCCAACACCCCAGAGCCGGCGCTGCTGCGGCCGTGGGGCAGAGGGGGTGCGAAAGGGGGATCCGGCCTTGGAGCGGGAGGAAGGAGAGGGAGAGGAGAAGGGGAGGAGCAGGAACAGGAGCAGCACGGAGGGAGCAGCCCGAGGAGGAGCAGCAGCCGGGGAAGGAGCATTGCGGGGTTCCACGGCGAGCCCGCAGCTCGGCTGGGCCCGGCAGCATCGCATTGCCCCGCGTCCCGCAGGTGAGCGCCGAGGGGAAGCGGCAGCTCCGGGAGGGTTTTTGGGGGGGAGAGGGGGATTTTGCTGGGGTTTGGACCTTGCCGATTCCGGAGTTGTGAAAAGTGTATATTATATGGCTCTATGCAGATATTTACTGTGGGAATCCATAAAATCAGAGGGGTTTGGGAAAGCTGCAAGAGACAGCAGAACTGTGATTGGAGCTAAAGCAGCAGCCATGAGATTGGTCAGCAGAAAAATTATTTAAACTGTAGAAAAAGCAAAGGCAAATAGAACATTGGCCTGTGTATTAATGCTTGTCTGAATAGCTCTCTAAGCTGCAGAAAGTTTATCTAGCAAGATATTAGGAAGGTTAAAGCTTAAGAATGGAGCTCTGTATTGTGTTTTAAGGCTTACAAGCAGGTATTGTATTCGAAATAAACAAGGATTGTTTTAACCAAAGGTACGTGTGCTTATGGTGTATGAAAAACGCCAATCACTTGTTTTTAAAATTTTAAAAGTTTATAAGTAACAAAATGGTTCTTAAAATAGTAAGACATTTAGAGTAATAATAATTTGGACAATTTCAATTAGGACAATATGAGACAAGAAATACAAAGAGTTATGGATGTCCGGGTACCTTTTTCTGGGCAGCACGAGCCCGAAAAAGGATCCCGCTAACAGAGGATTAACCCTTAAAAACAATAGCCCATTGCATATTCATACACCTCATAGATGATGCATAAATTCCTTTCAAGCACAGGATTCTGTCTGGTCATGGTCAACTTCTTCCTTCTAATCCTAACAGCGCCTTTGAGGCAGGAAGAAGTTCGTTTCTTCTGATAAGAGAGCAATAAATTCTCTTTCTCTGAAAAATTTAGGTGTCCTGTGGCTGCTATCTTGCTGCAAGTCCTTTCTTTAAAAAAGTATCCGACATAGCATTGTTTCTATTTTAACAATTTTTATAACCTAAAACTATATTTAACATGGTACTTAAGAGAATTAATACAGCATTACTAACACAACACATATAATATTCATGTTAATATTTGCGAAAAGCCAATCATAAAATGCATGCATTTTTCACATTTACCATATGTATTTTGATGTATTGATTAATAGTGCTGTATTAACATTTTAATAATAAATGTAGTCTTGTAATTAAAAGGTAACTCTTGTAGTTAAAATAAGAACTATGTTAGTGGGGTTTTTTTAAAGAAAGGAATGAGGCACTTGCACCAGATAGCAGCCACAGGACACCTAAATCTTTCAGAGAAAAGAATTTATTGCTCTCTTACCAGAAGAAATGGACTTCTTCCTGCCTCTAAGGCACTGTTAGGATTAGAAGGAAGAAGCTGACACTGACCAGCCAGAATCTTGCCTCGAAGGGGCTGTTAGGATTGGAAGGAAGAAGTTGATGGTGACCAGACAGAATCCTGTGTTTGAATGGAATTTATGCATCATGTATGAGGTGTATGAATATGCAACATGCTATTGTTTTTAAGGGTTAATCCTTTGTTAGCGGGAGTCCTTTTCTGGGCTTGTGCTGCCCAGAAGAAGGTACCCGGACGCCCATAACTCTTTCTGTTTGTTGTCTCGTATTGTCCTAATTCAAATTGTCCAAATTATTATTACTCAAGTTGTATTACTATTTTTATAATCATTTTATTACTATTAAACTTTTAAAATTTTAAAAAGAAGTGATTGGCGTTTTTCACAGGAGTCGAGTCCCAAATATGTTTCAGTGTCGCTGAGAGAGGTGTTTTTAATTCATTTGATGAGGGGATATTTTTGGATCTCTTAGGAGTGCAAAGGAGAGCAGGGGAAGCGCTGAGTGCCTGGAGTGGAGGGATGCTGGAGAAAGGGGACCCTGGAACACCTGATATAAAATTTCAATAGCCAATCCAAATTTTACTTCTATACCTTTTATTTTAATGCAAGCAAGCAGCGCTGGGTGGCCGGAGAGTCACTGCTCCACTCACAGCACACACAGTTTGGTAAAGTATATATACTGTTTTTAAGCCTACAAAGCATTTTCCAATGTGCTTGGTTAGTCCAAATTAGCAAATATCAAAAAGCTGGGAGCACCAATTTCATAATCTTTCCAGGTGGTCATTGATTTCTATCCTTGTTGTGGTTGTCTGGAGGGAGGTCTTAGACTGATGTCTGCTACATGATTTTGTCAAATGCATCAAGTTTTTTATTATACATAAGATTTTAATTACTTTTTTGCAATATCTCTTAGCTTTACCCCAACTTCCTCTATTTTATTCTAAGCATCAGTCATCTTGCTACCTCATCTCTTTTGCTCTACTATACTTCTTTGATTTTGATGCTTTGTTTGGCTATTTGGTCATAAAGTTTCAAAACTTTTCTTTGTGTCTCTTTTGGACACAGCGGATAGAAGGATTTGCTGATTCCATTGCCAATTGACATGAATCACAAAAACAATTTCCACAGAATCAGGGGAGGATGAGCTCTGAGACCTCCAAAACCCCCTCAGCATGCCTGAGCAGGACCTGGGAGAGGGGGGAATGCCCGAGACCCCCCAGAGCAGAGCTCTGAGAAGAGGGACCCACATAACCTCAAAGTCAGGACACTGGAAATGGGCAACTCCTAGAAGAGTGTTTTTGGAATTCCTGGTTTTTGGAGGTATTTCTGGCCACCAGACACCCAGTGACTTCTAGAGATGGACTTGGCCAGTGGGACCTTCAAAGCCAATGTCCTGGTTTTGGGCAGTTTTGGGAGAAAAACCTCTAAAGGTGTTTCCTGTAGAAGACCAAAGTCAAGCGGCCCCTCATCCAACTGATTCTGGAAAAGTATTTCCTTTGAGAGAAGTGGAAAAAACTGTTTATTTAACAGGCAAAGCACTCACCAACCCCAAAAATTAACAGTATTAAACAATAAAACTGCTTGCTGCTCCAAAAGAGATGACGAACTCACAAAGTCCCTCCATGGGCTGTAGCTTGGCTTGCTCAGTCTCTTATCAGTCTCTTATGAGTCTCTTATGAGTCTCTCTGGTGCTGGAAATGCCGTGGCCCAGCCCCGGTGGGGCACAGGTGTGAGCACCTGGTGCTCTTCTGGGTGTTCAGTACAGAGCAGGTTTAGACAGGTCCAAAGAAAAGGAAAACCAAAAACCACAGTCCAGGGAACTTCTCTTCCTCTGCTAGCTAAAACTAACTAAAAGCAAAGGAGGGCTCTGTCCCGCTGTCTGTCTGTCCACAGACAACAGAGGAGCCGGAATGTGGAGGAGTGAGAGAGGTTCTGAAAACAAACTCCATGCTTCTTCTTCCTCCATCTTTGTTCTCAGAACCAGCCTTAAAGGTGCAAAGCTTATTTCAGACAAATGGGGATATGAGCATCATAAATTTGCCCATTATCCCTGGGACCCACAAAAGACCCTCAGGCTGTGTAAGCAGGACCCAGGAGAGGGGGAATTCCCAGGACCCATGGGCCCCCCAGCAGCTCTGAGAATAGGGACCCCATAACCCCAGAGTGAGGACACTGGAAACAGGGAACTCCTGGGAGAGGTTTTTGGACTCCTTGATTTTGGAGATATTTCTGGCCACCTGGTGACTTCTAGAGATGGACTTGATCAGTGGGACCTTCGAAGGCAATGCACTCACATCTTGTTTTTTCCGCAAACCAGGATTTCCCATTCCCAAACCTTATCTGGATAGAGAAGAAGGCTGCGAGGAAGCCGAAGATGCCCCAGGACACCCAGGCAGGTGAGGAGGACATTGCTTCCCCTTTCCCCCTCTCTCCGGCTCCATCTCCCAGCTCAACACGGCCCCCGGCTGCAGGACTGATGCTGCTGATGGTGTCCAGCCAGGGATGCACTGGGGGGATCTCCTTCCCCTTCCCTGTGGCACAGATGCAAATCTCATCCTCTCTTTGTCCTTCCTCCCCCAGAGCAGGAGCTGAGGATGGAGACCAGGGAGGGCAAATCCCCATGGCAGAACATCATGGCAGAGGCTACTTTGAGTGGCTACAGGGCACAGGAGTGCAATGGGGAGGAAAAGCCCTGGAGATCCCACAGGAGGAGGGGCTGCAAACCCAGCCCAGGATGCTCTGAGGAGGAAGGACCCAGCCTGTGCCAGGAAGGCAGGTGGAGCTCTGGCCAGAGCTCTGAGGTGGTGGTCTATGAGCAGCTTGATGATGGCAAGAAGCCCCACCAGTGCTTGGAATGTGGGAAGAGTTTCCCCACGAGCTACCACCTGATCATCCACTAGAGGATCCACACCAATGAACGGCCCTATCAATGTGGAGAATGTGGGAAAGGCTTCAGGAGGAGCTCCAGCCTGAAACTCCACCAGATGATCCACACTGGGATACGACCCTTTGTGTGTGGAGAATGTGGGAAGGGCTTCCGTGACAGCTCTCGCCTGATCATCCACCAGACAGTGCACACTGGGGAATGCCCCTACACGTGCTCAGTGTGTGGGAAGAGCTTCATCGAGAACTCCAGCCTGATTCTGCACCAGAGGATCCACACTGGGGAGAGGCCCTACAAGTGCAGGCAATGTAGGAAAAGCTTTAGGCAGAGCTGCCATCTGAATGCCCACCAGAGGATCCACACTGGGGAGAGGCCCTACAAGTGCAGGGAATGTGGGAAAAGCTTCAGAAGGAGCAGTGGGCTGATTCTGTACCAGAGGATCCACTCCAGGGAGAGGCCTTACAAGTGTGGAGAATGTGGGAAGAGCTTCGGCTAGAACTCCAGCCTGATTGCCCACCAGAGGATCTGCGCTGGGGACAGGCCCTATGAGTGTTCTGAGTGTGGAGAGAGGTTTTTCAGAGCCAATACTGTCTTCTCAAGCATCAGCAGATTCACACAGAATAGAGGCCCTTCTGCTGCCCTGACTGCAGGAAGGGCTTGAAGAAAAACTCCACCTTTGTCACCCACCAGCAGATCCACACTGGGGAGAGGCCCTGACAGTGTCCTAAGTGTGGGAAGAGCTTCTCCCAGAACTCTGCTGTGACCCAACACCAAGGGAGGCAGCAGTAAGGGATGCCCTACAAGTGCCCTGTGTGCAGGAAGAGTGTCGCCTTGATTTTTTATGATTTTCTAAGCCTTCTGATGTTTACATTCTTGTAGCAAACTTTCTCACACACTTTCTGTAAATAACTTATTGTTTTGCATTCTTTTTTAGAAGAAGAAAAATTTGATGGACTGTTGGTTTGTCCAGTGTCATTGGAGAGGTGGCACTTTCACCCTCCAATCCAGTCACTTTTAGAAAACTCTAAATGTTGGAGTCAGAAAATAAACTTCCCTTTTCTCCCCCTTGAGAGCAGCAGTGTGTGCGCTCGTGTTGTTTTGTGTCCTACAGTGACAGGAAGAGCTTTGAGCGCTGCTTCAACTCCATCCCCCATTGGGGACCCCCACTGGATGGTCCACAGTGACCCTCACTGGGCAGAGACTTGGTCATCCATGGTCCTTGTGATCCATGTTGGGAAGACACCTGGCTGGTGGTCTCCACATCTTCCTGGCTTCCCTTGGGCACTTGGACACAGCCAGAGAAAAATCCATTGGGATGCAAACTGACATCAGAATTTCATAGGGGACAGGACATTTTTTTTACTTTTGACACCAAAAAGTCTGACCTTTGGAATCCAATCATTGCTTCGGGTGGCATCCAGGAATTCCAAATGGTGTTGGAGGTCTTTTCCAACCTGAATCATTCCATGATTCTAATTCTCTCTGGCCCACCAGCATCTTCCACAGCCAAATGGTGATGGACTGGGGCAAAAAACCAGGATTTTGGAGACAATGGAGTGGAAATCCCTCTTAAAACAGGTCATTTCTACCCACCCAAGCACATGGATCCTCAGCCAGCATGGACACGTAAATGCTTTTATTTTGGCCTTTATTTTCTCTCATTTTTCTTTGCCCTTCACCCAACATTGGGGTAAATATAAAGACATTTAAATATCACACGGATGGTGACATTGTGGGACATGGGTGGGGACATGTTGGGGATGGGGATGGGGACAAGGACATGGATGTGAACATGGCTGTGGATGGCGATATTGGGCATGGGGGGGTGTCACAGATAGAGATGGCGACATGGGGCTCTATGGCCATGGATGAGGACATGGGGGACATGGCCATGGATGGCGACACAAGTGGCCTAGGGGACAAGTCCATGCGTTGACATGTCCATGCCATGAGGTGTCCCATGGCCAGGGACAACACATCCCCACCACCACCATGATACTGTCCCTTTCATGCTACCATTTGTTCCCTGCTCTTCCCCTGGCTGTGACACCCGCCTTGTGGGATGTCCCCATGTCCTGGTGACCCGTGTCACTCAGGCCACTCCCACCAGTGGCTCCAGCAGCAGCCAGAGCCCATCCTTGGCAGGCAGGATCAGCTCGGGCTGGCGGCGCGGGGGTGACGTCACGTTGTCCCTCCGCAGCACCAACTGGGACAGTGTCAATGCCACTACCACCTTCATCTCAGCCATGGCAAAGCTCTGCCCGATGCAGTTCCTGCCACCACGTCCCCACTGTCACTGTCATCCCACTGTGAACCCAGCCAGGGACAGGAGTGGCACGTGGGGACACTCCTGTCCCCACTCCAGCACATACCTGGGGCGAACAAAGAAGGGGATGAAGGACAGCGGGGACTGTCCCTTGCTGTTCTCCGGACAGCCTCAGAGGATTGAACACCTGGGGTGACACCGACACAGTCACACTGAGGGGACACAGCTGTCATCACTGTGGTGGCAGGGACACATGGAGGCCTTGAGAAAAGTTAATAACAAGTCAATAACAGGATGAGAAAAACAAGTATTAGTCTCAACAAGAAAACCACAGGTATTGGCAACAAAGAGGGGTTGGTGTGTAATCTACAACCAATGATGAGCTCGGGTTTTGTAATATGTATAAGCTTAATTAACACCACTATAAAAGAGTGTAAGCTAGATCAATAAATTGGAGTTCGATGCTGATCAATTAGGATGTGGTCGACTCCCTTCGCTTCCTCAAATGGTGACACCCGATCGTGATACAGCAACGCACCACGGAGGAGTGAAGAACACGCTCAGGTCCTGAGAAGCAGCCGGGACGGCAGAAAACGCGGAGAACAGAAAAAAAAAGCGGATAAAAAAGAAGCTGAGACGCCTCGTGCCTCGGGTGTCGTACAGGCGAGCCCGACTGATACGTGCTGCACGGACCTTGAAGAGGCTGCAACAGCGCTGACGATTTTAGGTATGAAAAGGCAAGCAGTATATGATTTATTTACTGCCTTTTTACAAAAAGGGCAGGTTAAGGGGATAGATTTGCAAAAGGATTTACCAGGGCTTTTGGCTTATGGCTACGATAGGGGAATTTTTATTAACCCCCATACAGTTCACGAGTTAACGGAGTGGCGTAAATTCCGTGATTTATTATGGGAGGCTACTTTAGAGGGCGATAAAACTGCCAAGAAGTTAGGTAAATTATGGCGGGTCATTCGCAATGAATTACTGCAGTTTCAGGCTGAGAAAGAGGCTTCCCAGCAGGCTAGCGCCGCTCACGGGTGTAATAAAGATTACGACCAGGACAGGGGATACGATCAGGATAGGGGATTACCAGTAGCCCCTGCAATGAGGACGGTCTTATTACCTGCTTCGCCGCCCTCTTCTGCTTTAAGCCAGGCTACACAGAGCGCTTCTGAGGCTTCCACACCCCCTGAACAACACGAACTATGGCCAAGACCACCCGATAATCTCCCGAAAATCAATGAGCCGATCCCTGGGGCGGAAAATGACCTAGCGGGGGCTATTGCAAGGGAGCGGAGATTGGCCTGGGCTGTGCTTGCCAGAGACGCTATTAAAAAGGGGGATGGGGAGCTTATCAGCGCTGCTACCCAGCTGGCTTGTTCTGTTGTATTCAATCCGCAAGAGGGAGGGGGCATGCAGGCTACTATTACAGCTCTTGATTGGAAATTGCTGTCTCAGCTGAGGTCTACTGTTAGTCAGTTTGGAGTGAAAAGTGAGCCAGCCAAACAGATGTTAGATTATATTTTTGATGCCAGCCTTCTTCTTTTGGTGAATGATTGTCATGAGATAGATAAATTGATCTTTACTCAGCCTCAGCAATTGTTTTTCAATGCTCATTGGCAAGGGCTTGTAAATGAATGTGTAGCACAGTTAGGGCTAGGCTTACAAGAACAGGCAAAGACCTCTCAAAATCAGGTGTTATCTGCTCTTGGACCTCTTCAAACATCAGCAGCACTGCCTTCAACGCCTAGTTGGTGCCAGAACCGCAGTGACCACGCACCAACAGAAGTCGTCACTGCAGCATCAGCACCCTCTCCTGTCTCCAACCCGACACCACAGGGAGCCTCGGCTTGGAACCGGCAGCCGCCGTAGAAGTTATGCTGATGACCCTGCACCCACAGAAGATCCCGACAGGGATTCATGGACCTATTGTTATACAGGGTCACGCGGTGGGTGCTTTGCTTTTCGGAAGATCATCTGCGTTGGGATTATTTGTTTTGCCTGGCGTCATTGATGTGGACTATATGTTATGGTGCATACTCTTTTCCCACCACTCCAAATTAACAAAGGACTGAGAATTGCTCAGGTGGTGCCACTTGAGCCAAATGACTAAGGGACTACAGACTATGAAAGGACAAGAGAGGGGGGAAAATGGTTTTGAATCCACCAGAGGACTTACCTTACTGGCTTTGAACCTTTCTGAGAGACCAAGAAAAGGGTGGAAGTGGAATTTCAAGGACAGAAAGGATCATTTTCAGGCTTGTTGGACACTGGAGTCGATTCCAGCATTATTAGCCCTAGCCGTTCGCCTCCTCTCTGGGTTCGCATGAATGAAAAACATCTAACAGCTTTCCTTTTCAGTGGTCCAATTACCACCTACCGTGCAATGCCTGATAAGGAAGACATTATGGCTCAGTTGGGGGTGGTTTTAACCCTTTGGGGTAAAAGCCATTGCTTGGACCGTGGCTGAGGAACCTTGTGACATATGCTGTAGAGATATTAGATGTGCTTTTAATGCTTCTGCTTATTTTACCTTGTATTTTTAATTATATTCAAAATATGGTCAGTAGAATGATAGAAAAAACCTGGCAGACTAACCTCCTTGCGCAAAAAAGAAAAACGGGGAATTTGTTGGAGAATTTTGCTCAGACATGGCTTGAAGGAAAAAAGGCCATGAACATATACAGCTGGTTAAAGAATAAAAGGCAGCTGTACGCAGCAAGTTCTCAGGCTTTTCCCTTAACAACAGTAAACACCATGTCCTTGAGGAAGTGATGAGAAAAAACATGGTGGAAAACATGGAGGCCTTGAGAACAGTTAATAACAAGTCAATAACAGAATGAGAAAAACAAGTATTAGTCTCAACAAGAAAACCACAGGTATTGGCAACAAAGAGGGGTTGGTGTGTAATCTACAACCAATGATGAGCTCGGGTTTTGTAATATGTATAAGCTTAATTAACACCACTATAAAAGAGTGTAAGCTAGATCAATAAATCGGAGTTCGATGCTGATCAGTTAGGATATGGTTGACTCCCTTTGCTTCCTCAAGGGACACCTCATAGGGTGGCCCTACCTCAGGCTCGGGCCAGAGGTCTGGGCTGTGGTGGGTCCCGTAGATGCTCATCAGGCAGATGACCCCTGGTGGGATGGGAATGGCCACTTTAGGGACAGCAGATGAGGGTGGGTGGTGACACTGGGGACACCCTGTCATACCCTTGGGGATGACATGGCCATCACGCTGGGGGATGTCCTCGGTGCAGCGCTGGGACACAGCAGTGACAGGATTGGCGTTTTTTACATCCTGTGACCTCCCTGTCCGTGGGATGTTGTGTCAGGCACTGTGTGAAAAACGCCAATAACTTGTTTTTCAAAACTTTAGAAGTTTAATAGTAATAAAATGGTTATAAAAATAGCAATATTACTAGAGTAATAAAAATTTGGACAATTAGGATTTAGGACAATATGGGACAATAAAAACAAAGAGTTACAGACGGTCCAGGTACCTTTTTCTGGTACCCATTCAGCACCACAGCCAGATGTGCTTCCACAAACAAAGGCATTGCACAGTTTTTTCCACCAAGATGCTTGAGCTTTACAACAGCAATTTCAGCTGTCAAACACAGAGGTTTGTAATATTGTTAGCATCTGTGCTGTCAAGGTCACGCTGCACCATTGCAGATAAGAGTGAACCCTCATGGACTGTGTGCTTTGCAAATCTGGCAAATTGATGTCACACACATCCCTGATTTTGGCCATTTAAAACACACCCGTGTCTCAATTGGCACCTTTTCCTCAGCAATATGGGCTACAGTACACACAGGGGAAAGGGGACTGGGTGCCATGGTACACTGGCAATCAGCTTTTGCAGCCTTGGGCATTCCTCAAACCATCAAAACTGATAAAGGGCCTGCTACACTTCCCAGGAAACCAGGCAATTTCTACAGCTCTGGGGTGTATCACACCAAACCAGCATCCCTCATTTACCAGCTGGACAAGCAATAGTGGAAAGAGCACATGGTGCCTGAAAAGGTATAGTTAATAAACAAAAGGGAGGTATGTGGTGAGACCCCACAAAGTAGAATAGCTAAAGCTCTATACACATTAAATCACTTAACAGTCTTAGGAAAATCCCAGAAGCCAGTTATGCTAAATCACTTCTTATCAATGCAATCGTGTGATGTTCAGCTGCCCAAATCCAAGGGAATGGCACGAGACCTCCTTACCAATACATGGGGGGGTCCCTGGGATCTCATTACCTGGGCTTGGGGACATTCATGTGTTCCAACAGACAGTGGGACACATTGGGTACCTGCCAGATGCATCCAGCCTGCACTGCATCCTGACAGCACCTGCTGATAAACCCTCAGCAGACACAGAGCCGTGTGATCAGTGATTGGTGACAACCTCATGGAAATCTGGGACTGCAGTTCACATAAAGATTCATCTGTTTACAAATTATTCCCCTGTTTACAAACTGTTTTCCTTGTCTACAGATTGTTTCCTAGTTTTTGTGTTTGCTTTTCTTTCTTTAATAAGGGTTGAATGATTCTTGTTCTTACAGACTGTTTTATTTTCTTCAAGGCTTAAATGGTTTGTTGTTTTTACAAATAAGTTGCAATCTGTAACCTATAAGCCTAATGCCTGGGGCATATTTACCTGAGCTCTCCCCTAGCAGTTCCTGGACATAAATGCTGCAGCTATAATGCAAATCAAAATTTATAGCAAAGAAAGGGTGAGATGTTGGTGTCACCTTGCCAGCCCCTGGGCTCAGTGACAAGAGCTTTGGCCAATTTGATCTCTCATAAGCCTGCAGGCATCTCAGTGGCTCAGGACCCAAAGGGGTGCGGAGTTCAAACCAGTGACAGCATCCAGACCAGGCCTTTCAAATGCTCTATATAAAGGAGGGAGTGGAAAACAAAACCCTCTCTTGCCACACAAACATCAGGGTGAGTGGTGTCTGTCTCCTGTGCCCCTCACCCTCCACATGTCACCTAACACAGAGGCAGATCCAGCTCTGGATCACCTCCATGCAGGTGAATCCTGGTGTGTGATCCATGCTGGAATCTCATGGATCCTCTCGTTCTGCAGAAACAGGCAGAGAAACCAATTGCTTGACCACAGGTACAGAGGGGAATCTGTGCGGGATTCCAGAAGGGATATAGGGCAGGATTCCAGACCAGGGCATGATTCCCGATCAGGATCAGGTAGAATTCTAAAGTGTATGTGGGCTGGATTCCAGAGCAGGATCAGGTGGGATGGATGGGGCAGCATTGGAGTGGGATTCCAGAACAGGATTGAGGGGATTCCAAAACAGATCAGGTGGTGTTGGTGGAGCAGGATTGGGGTACAAGGGATGCAGTAGGATCTGGTGGGATCCTTGCTCTCTGTGGGCTCTTCAGCCAGATCCAACCCATGGCGACAGAGACAGGGTGACACCAACTCTTACTCTCATCACCAGCTGAATGATCCATGGTGCAGGTCCAACCCCTTCCCTCTCCCTGCAGAAAGCCACAAATTGCTGGCAGAGCTCATCCTGCTGTTCCCACTCATCACACAGCAGCCCTTCCCAACGGACTGACTTCCTGTTTTCCCATGTTTTAAACATAAGAATTACAGTTGTTCAAAATGTTTTATTTCTCATGTATAAATACCCTGGTTTGGGCAATAAATCTCCGTCCCATCCTCCAGTGCCCAGCACTTCCTCTCAGGGAATGAGGAATAGAAAAGGGGACATTGGGAACTGGAATAAAGACACTGGGGATGGGGACACTGGGAAAGGACTGGGGACACAGGAGCTTGGAGTGAGCACAGCAGGAGTGAGATGAGGACGTGACACCCATGCCCAGATCCATTCCTTGGGATTGATTTCCCACCCTGTGCCCCATGTCCAGGAGCAGACATGGGGACCAGGGATCATGGGGACGTGGTGGATACAGGGGATACACACACATCCAGGGAATGGGCAGACCTGGGGGACACAGTGGGGACATGGGGGACACAGGGAGTTGGGATCCTGAGGATGTGGGGAGAAGGGATTCACAGGACACTGTGACTGGGGACACCAGGAGCTGGCTGGTGACACAAACACCGGGAATGGGGACACTGGGGCTGATTCCCTTTTATTCCCTGCCAGATGCAGCCCCCTTCTCGCTGCCCATCCCGGGGCCCTCGGGCTGCCCAGTGCTGCCTCCTCCAAGGAGCAGGCGGCTGTAGGCGCCGCGGCGTTCCCGCAGCTCCGCTGGTGTTCCCGTCTCCATCACGGCCCCATGCTCCAGCAGCACCAGGCGATCGGCCCCGTCCAGCACCCGCGGCCGGTGGGACACGACCAGCACAGTCTTGGCCAGCCCAGTGCGCATCCAGCGCTGTGCCTGCAGCCAGAGAATGCTCTCATCCCAACCCATCCAGCTCATCCCAACCCATCCAGCTCAGAGAACACTCATCCCAACCCATCCAGCTCAGAGAACGCTCATCCCAACCCATCCAGCTCATCCCAACCCATCCAGCTCAGAGAATGCTCATCCCAACCCATCCAGCTCAGAGAACACTCATCCCAACCCATCCAGCTCATCCCAACCCATCCAGCTCAGAGAACCCTCATCTCAACCCATCCAGCTAGGAGAACACTCATCCCAACCCATCCAGCTCAGAGAACTCTCATCCCAACCCATCCAGCTCAGAGAACGCTCATGCCAAACCATCCAATCAGAGAACCCTCATGCCAAACCATCCAATCAGAGAACCCTCATGCCAGCCCATCCAACTCAGTCCTACCCTGTCCCACCTGATCCCACCCAGTCCCAACCAACCAATCCCACCCCACTCTCAGTCCCACCCTAATCCTATCATCCTGTTCTTACCATCCCATCTCCCTGTTCTCCATCCCATCCCCATGCCCACTATGCCATCCTGCCCACACTATCCCCATTCCCACTGTCCCATCCCATCCTACTCCTACCACTCCAACCCTTCCCATTGCACTCCATCTCTGTCCTCATCCCAGCATTCCCATCCCCTTCATTCCCACCCCACCCTATCGTATCTCCTTGTCTTCATCCTTTGATTCTACTTTCCTGCCATCCTACACCCCTGGTCTCTATCCCATCCTACTATCCTGTCCTATTTCTCCACCTCGTTGACTCACACCACCCCATCCAATCCCTGTCTTCATCACATCATTCCCACTCCATGCCAATCATTATCCCTTATTGCCACCACCTCATCCCACCATCCCATTCCAGCCATCCCATCATACCCCATTTTCACCAACTGCACCCCTATCCACACCAACCCCCTCCATCCCACCCCACTCACCGCTCCATCATATCCATCATCCAGCGCCTCGTCGAGGATGAGCACGGCCGGACGCCAGAGCAGAGCCCGGGCCAGGGCCACACGGCGCCGCTCCCCCGCCGCCAGCCGCCCCCCGCGCTCCCCCACCTCTGTGGGAGCGACCACAGGGGATCAGTGGGGTGCAGCCCTGGAGTTCTCCCCTCTTCTCCCACCCCCCACACTCCCCCACCTCTGCGGGGGGACCCTGGGATCAGTGGGATCCCAGCACAAGAGGTTCCCCCCCTTTCCCCTACCCCCCACACTCCCTCACCACTGTGTGAGCAATCCCATGGGATCAGTGGGATCTGACCTGCGTGAGCAATCCCATGGGATCAGTGGGATGTGACCTCAGGGATTCCCCGCACACCCCACCATGTGCCACCCACTCCGCTCTCCCATCGCTGCCAGAGGATCCTGGGATCAGGGGGATGTGCCCCAGGGGTGCCCCATCCATCCCCCTGGCTCTCACCAGTGTCCCAGCCCTGCTCCAGCCCCTGGATGAACTCCATGGCTCCAGCAGCAGTGGCGGCCTCCCGCAGCTCTGACTCTGCAGTGCTCCAGCCCCAGCAGGATGTTCTCACGGATCGTTCCAGAAAACAGGACGGGATCCTGCTCCACCAGCACCACCTGCCCCAGCCCCAAGCCCTAGGATGCTGTCTTGGCTCCTGGTGTCCCCACCCCTGTTCCATGACCCCATCCCACCTTGGTGTCCCCATAGTGTCCATCCCTGATCCCATTCTCCCCATCTGTGTCCCCAGTGTCCCCACCCCTGACTTCCCACTTTTCCCATCCCCATTCCTGTCATCCCCATCCCATTTCCCAATGTTCCTATCCCATTTCTTGTTGTCCCCACCCTATTCCTGATGTCCCCATCCTCTTCCCAGTATCCCCATTTCTGCTCCCATGCTCCTGTGGTCCCAGTTTCATCTCATTGTTTGTTGCAGACATCTTTTATGGAAAATCCTTTCCTTAGGATTTTTCCTCCTGAGAAGCTGACAGGCCTCAGGAACAACATGTAAACAATGATTATCTGCTACTGTGGAATGCAACAGGTGCATCTGTGATGGGCCCATGTTGGATGTTTGTAATTAATGGCAAATCACAACCCAGCTGGTGCAGACAGAGAGCCAAGCCACAAGCCTTTGTTATCATTCTTTCCTATTCTATTCTTAGCTAGCCTTCTGATGAAATCCTTTCTTCTGTTCCTTTAGTATACTTTTAATGTAATGTATATATCATAAAATAATAAATCAAGCCTTCTGAAGCATGGAGTCAAATCCTGGTCTCTTCCCTCATCCAAAAACCCCTGTGAACACCATCACAATTGTCCCCTGACCCCTGTCCCCATTTTCCCCATTCCATGCCCAGTGTTCCCAGTGTCTCTGCTGTCCCACCTTGCGGTGCAGGTACTGGTGTTCATACTCTGGCAGCGGGATCCCATCCAGCAGCACCGTCCCGCTGCCAGGATCCCGCAGCCGCTCCAGCAGCGCCATGGCCGTGCTCTTCCCGCTGCCATTGGGCCCCGCCAGCGCCGTCACCTCCCCAGAGCGCACCTCGAAGCTCACGTCCTGTGGGATGGGGACAGGTGTGAGAGTCTGTCTGAAATATTCCTCATCTGCCTCACCATCATCATTGGGGGACCACTGAAGAGTCCCCACTGTCTAAAATCTCTGGTTCTGAAGGAGAAAGTCACATGTCAACAAGGCCCCGAGACCTGAGAGCATTGTTAAGCTGTTGTCCACAGGTGTATTTACTATATGCTACACTGAGCCCAATGAGAAGAAGAAGAGGGCACCTTGCCTTTTTGCAACAGTAGCCTTGGAAGCTGCCCCCTCTTTGCCTGGCTGGACTTCTCCTGAGTTTTGGGTGGTCCTCCACAAAAGACCCCTCACTCGTCTTATAACTGCCGTGACAGACGGACTGAGATGTAAGAAGCCTCTCCATCAAAGACCAAGACATGAAACCCCCATGTGAAAAGGCCCCCCACACTCTTTCCAAGGATTGGGACTGAGACCCCCAACCTGGGAGAGGTGTGTGGGGGAGGCAAGCTAACCAAAGCAAGATGGATGTTGCAGGTGTGAGCAGTGGACCACGAAAACAATGGCTCACGCCCACTGCTGAACATGGACTGTGTGTACCCCTTTTCCAAACATTATTCTTTCCTCCCCAAAGATACAATAAACTACCTTTGACTCGGTTGCAAAATCCATTCCCCTTCCCCCATCAAAAAAAGAGTATAATTGGGGTCCAGATGGACTGCAACCCTGAGATCTCCCCGACGTAACAGGCGGATCCTCGACTGGACTGGACCAAAGGATTTCGTCTCTGCATTTGGTAGCTATATCCCCCTCCTTCTCTCTCTCTCTTTTCTATCTCTATCTTTTTCTCTCCCTTAATCCCTCTATTGCATTTTGTTGTGGTCATTCAATAAAGCTGCATTTGTTTTATTACTGCAAACCTCCTGTGCCGTGTTGGTTTTTTTGCACCCTGAGATCAATCCATGAACTATCAAGAAACCCGTTCGTAAGGATGGATTGTGACAGCAGGTGATGCCAAAATTCCCACTCCTGGGAAACCCCACCTCCCCCCAGACCCACCTTCAGCACAGGGTGCTCTGGATTTCCAGGATATGTGAAGGAGACCTTCTGAAAAGTGACATGGCCCTGAAGCTCGGGAGGCTCCCGCGTCCCCCCGACATTCCCTGCGGGTTTCCGATCCAGGTATTCCCAGATCCTCTGTCCAGCAGCTGCGTTGGTCAGGAATTCATTGAAGCCGTAGAGCAGCACCTGGGGAGAAGGAAGGGGGTGGCACCAGGATGGACAGAAGCACAGTCAGATGGACAAACACGTGCATTCCATGGGATCACCTGGATATGGCTACCAACTCTGTCCTGGTACAGCAGGAAGGTGACGAGGACCCCAGGAGTGATGGATCCGTCACGGAGCTGCTGGTGGCTCCTGAAGAGCACCATGACCCGGATGGCCAGTTTGATCACCTGTAGGTGGGACAGGGATATTGCTGCCCCCAACCCACTCCTGGCGTCCCCATTCCATCTGCCCCCAACCCACTTTTGGTGTCCCCATTCTGCCTGTCCCCATCCCACTCCTTTGTGTCTTTATCTCTGTTCCTGGTGGCCTCATCTCTGTTCCTGGTGTCCTCATTCCAGTTCTGGTGTCCCCATCTCACTCTTGATGTCCCTATACCTGATCCTGATGTGTCACAGACATATTTTCTGAAAAATCTTTTCACCAGGATTTTTCTCCTGAGAAGCTGAGAGGCCTCAGAAACTAAATGTAAACAATAATGATCTGCTGCTGTGGAATGAAGCAGGTGCATCTTTGATTGGTCTCATGTGGTTGTTTTTACTTGATGACCAATCACAGGTCCAGCTGTGTCAGACTCTCTGGTGAGTCACAAGACTTTATTATTCAGTCCTTTCTAGCTTTCTAATGTCTCCTTTCTCTTTCTTTAGTATATAATTTTCTTTTAATATAATATATATCATAAAATAATAAATCAGCTTTCTGAAACATGAAGTCAAGAATTTTGTCTCTTTTCTCATCCTGGGGACCTGCAAACACCACCACACTGATGTTCCCAACCTTTATCCCAGTGTCCCCATCCTGTTTCTAATGTCACCATTCCCATTCCTGCCATGCCTGTTCCTGAACTCAATGTCCCTGTTCTGTTGTCCCCATTCCTGGTGTCCCCATTGTACTCTGAGTGCCCCCATCTCAGCCGCTGGTTTCCCATTCCTGGTCCCAGTGTTCTCATTCCCAGTGTCTTCATCCCTGACCCTGGCATCCCCCATTCTCTGCTGT
The DNA here is from genome assembly GCF_028551555.1 of Melozone crissalis. Classification (NCBI taxonomy): domain Eukaryota; kingdom Metazoa; phylum Chordata; class Aves; order Passeriformes; family Passerellidae; genus Melozone; species Melozone crissalis. The sequence continues at coordinate 16,438,407 of NW_026535824.1, forward strand.
TCCCATTCCCAGTCCCCCCTGACCCTGTAGACAAGGACGAAGATTGCCAGCTCCAGCTCTATCTGCTCCTTCAGCCTCAGCTCCTTGGCCAGGTTACATCTGTGCTGCTCCTCCTCCTCTGCTGAAAAGGTTCGGATGGTCTCAATGGCGGCAACAGATTCCTGCACCCCTGCGGCTGTGCGGGCAGATGCTTCCAGCATGGATCGCTGAAGGGCCTGTGGCAGCAACAGGGGATCTCCAACTTTCCCAGGTCACCTTCCTGGCCCACCATCCACATCCCATCCCACCACACCCACTGCATCCCCACTATTGCATTCCCGCCATCCCACGCCCTTCTCTCTCACCCTCACCATTCCCATCCATTCTCCTAATCCCACCATCCCCATCCCCACTGTCTCATTCCATACCCACTACCTTATCTCATCCTTCTCATCCACACCAGTCCCATCTCGACCATTTTGTTCTATCCTCATGTCAGCACTCCCACCATCTCACTCCCCTGGTCTTTATCCCCTTTCATCCCACCATTTATCGTCCTCCTTTCCATTCTCCATCCCATCCCCATCATCCCATTCCCCTTGTCTTCATCCCCTTTCATCCCACCATTTCCACCTCCATCGTCCTCCTTTCCATTCTCCATCCCATCCCATCCCATCCCATCCCATCCCCACCATCCCATTCCCCTAGCCTCCATCCCAGCTCCACCATTCCCACCTTTCTTCAGTCCCCCCCCACTCTTTCCCTCCTACTCCTGACCTGTTTGCGGGTGCTCTGGATGCGGCGGGTGGCGATTCCAAGGGGCACCTCCAGCAGTGCCAGCAGTGCCAACCCCGGTGCCAGCCCCACCATGAACCCCTCCACCACCAGGGCCATCACCAGGCTCCGCAGCAGCTGGTTGGCTCCACTCGGTGCTGCCCTGCACACCCGTGGCACTTCCATGGAAAACTGAGCCAGGAGCTCAGCTGCAGGGTGGGAAAAGAGGTTGGGATCGTGGTGGGTGAGACCATGATCCCATCATGGATGATCCCATTTGGGATGGGAATGATGTAATGGGGAGCAGTGGGATGGGATGATGGGAATGGCTGTGGAGATGGTCAGGGTGGAATGGGGAGGGACAGGGGAAATGGGATGGTGGGAAAGGAAATGGTGGGATGGGGTGATGGGATGGTGTAAGGCAGCTGGGGATACGCAACAGGGTGGAGGCACGGGAGTGAGAATAATGGGGACAGAACAGTGGCTAGAATGGGAAAGTGGGATGGGGACAGGATGGAACACTGGAGTAGAATGAAGCCAGGAAGATGGCATAGGATGGAATTGGATGGGATGGTGGGAATGGGAATGATGGGGATGGAGTCGTGGGATGGGATAACAGACAGATGGGATGGGATGGGATGGGATGGGATGGGATCAATGGGATGGGATGGTGGGAATAGAATGGAATGGGATGGGATGGGATGGGATCAATGGGATGGGATCAATGGGATGGGAACGGATGGGATAAGTGGGATGGGATGGTGGGAATGGGATGGGATGGGATGGGATGGGATGGGATGGGATGGGATGGGAAGGGATGGGAAGGGATGGGATGGAATCGATGGGATGGGATGGTGGGAATGGGATGGGATGGAATCAGTGGGATTGGATGGGATCAATGGAATGGGATCAATGGGATGGGATTAATGGGATGGGATCAATGGGATGGGATTAATGGGATGGGATGGGATCAATGGGATGGTGGGGATGGGACTGGGGTGACAGACTAGCTGGGATGCAATGGAACAGGTGGGATGGGTCAGGTGGGATTGGGCTGGGCCGTACCCCGTTACCTGCTGGTGTTCCCTGAAAGAAGTCCAGGTCTTGGTGCACCAGGTGGGAAAAAAGCCGCAGGCTCAGGCTCTGACGGAGACGCGCCATCAACAGCATGAAGAGAGACCCCCGGCAGCCAGAAAACAGCACACTGTGGGGACACAGGGACATGGTGACATCGGGGACGTTGGGGACACGGGGACAGGCCCTGGGAATGCTCCAACCCACCTTGTGGCTCCAGCAGCCGCCACCATCCCGACAGCTCCAGCGGTGACTCCATCCCCACTTCCGACGGCATCCGGCACCTTCCCGGTGGTGTACGGCCCCGCCATCTCCCCTGGGTGTCACCGAGGCTGCGTCACCACGGGTGAGACCACTGACACAGGGGGACCCTGATTTGTGGGGGGCAGGATCCGGTCTGGGGAACGGGGATCTAATTTTGGAAGGGCGGGACACGATTTGGGCAGGAGACAATTTAGAGAAGTCAGGACCCAATTTGGGGGGTTTCGTGAAAAATTTAGGGATTTTACACCCAATTTAAAGTGTCAGTACCAATTTTGGGGGGGTTCAGCACACAGTTTTATGGATCAGAACCTAAACATAGGAGATCAGGACCTTAAGATCCCAGGTCTTAGAGGTCAACATCCATATTTGGGCATCAGACCATTAGTTTGATGGTCAGCACCCAATTTTGGGGGACCAACAGTCAAGTTTGCAGGGTCAGAACCCATTTTGGAAAGTGAGCACCCCATTTTTGCAGGGTCAGCACCCAACTGAAGGGGTCAACTCACAATTTAGGAGGGTCACCACTCTATTTTAGGGTGGTCATCGCCTATTTAAGAGCTCAACACTCAATTTTAAGGTGCCAGCATCCAATTTGGTGGGGTATCCCAGATTGGGGGGTTCCCAATTTGGGGCTGCAGAGCCCAAATTGGGGGTGTCAACGCCTGTCACCACATGTCAACGTCCTAAGGTGACATTAGGATGTTTGTATCCCCATCTGTGTGTTCTGTTTATGCTGGATATCATGTTCTGTGCCTTCAAGACTGGCTCTGAAGAGTGAAAGTTTTGCTTTGGTTTTGTTATCAGCCGCTCCCCCACGGCTGGCGGGACACAGACACGGGGCAGTACATGGTGCTGCTTTTGCTTTTTGCTTGCCTTTTTGCTTTTCTCTTGCTTCTGCTTTGCTCCTGCTTCGCTCTTGCTTTTGTTTCCGCTCATTATTTAGTTTAGCTAAGCAGTCCGAATTTTTCCCCGGACTGTTTCTCCTTTCCCTTTTTTCGACCTACTTGAGCCTGCTCCAGACCGGGACCTGGGAACACCGAGAGTTTGCACTTTGTGGCTGCAGCAGCTGCCCCAGGACCAGAGGGACTGAGAACAGAGCGACCACTCCCAAGAGAGACTTTCTGAATTTGTCATCTTTTTCAGAGTGGTGAAAGAGTGTTGTCATCTGGTATTGTTCATTTTGTGTGCCTTGCATGTTAAATAAACAGGTTCTTTCCACTTCTCTCTGAGGAATCTTTCCTGAACTGGTTTGGGGACGGGCTGTGTGGATTTGCTTTCTGGAGGGGCCCCTTTTGGAGGTTTTCTCCCAAATTTGCCCTAAACCAAGACAGTCACCCACCAACGACAGCCAGCACGAGGCAGAGGACAGCAGCTCCAAGGACGTTCCTCTGCTCCCAGGTCAGTGCCAGAGCGCGCCGGACGCTGCCGGGAGCCTTGGGGACGCCTCCGGGGGTCTCGGGGATGCTGCCGGGGGCTGGGGGCGCGGCCCAGGCCAGCATGGCCAGGGCGGCAGCGGCGTGGGTGACCCCGAGCCAGGCGGGCGCCGCGGCCGCCAACAGCCCCAGGCCGGCCCCGGGCGGCCCCAGGAGGCTCCGGAAGGTTTCGAACACCGCGGGAGTGGCGGCGGCCATGACGGCGGCCGCGGTGGCTCCAGAAGGACAGCGAGGGGCTGGCAGCCGGGTGGCCACGGCCAGGATGGGCAAGCGCAGGGCAGCCTCGAGCCACACGCCCAGCATGCCCAGCGGCGCCAGCAGCGGCACCAGTGGCACCAGTAACACCAGTGCCAGGGCGTTGGCCACCAGCAGCACACCGGGCAGGAGAGTGGCGGGTGGCAGCGCCATGGTGGGACCGGTACGGACAGTGCTCTCTGTGGGGCTCACGGGGAATGAGCAACAGCCTGTGGAGACACCAGTTAAAACCAGTTAGGACTGGGGCGCTCTCCTGTGCACACCAGTGCTCTCAGTCTAGACTACAGTGCTCCCAGTCTGGCCCCCTGAGCTCAGCAGTCCACACCAGTGCTCCCAGTTCAGCCTGGGGCACTTCCCAGTCCAGCTTGGGGCACTCACCAGTCCACACCAGTGTTCCCAGTCCAGCCTGGGGCGCCCCTGAGTCCAGCCTGGGGTGCTCCCCTGTCCACACCAGTTCTCCCAGTCCAGACTACGGTGCTACCAGTCTGGCCCCCTGAACTCAGCAGTCCACACCAGTGCTCCCAGTTCAGACCCCTGAGCTCAGCAGTCCACACCAGTGCTCCAAATTCAGCCTGGGGCACTCTCCAGTCCACACCAGTGGTCCCAGTCCAGCTCGGGGCACTTGCCAGTCCACACCAGTGCTCCCAGTTCAGCCTGGAGCACTCTCCAGTCCAGACAAGGCACTCACCAGTCCACACCAGTGCTCCCAGTTCAGCCTGGGGCACTTCCTAGTCCAGCCTGGGGAATTCTCTAGTCCATATCAATGTTTCCAGTCCAGCTTAGGGCACTCACCAGTCCCCAGCAGTGCTCCCAGTCGAGCCTGGGGCTCTCCACAGTCCACACCAGTGCTCCCAGTCTAGACTACGGTGCTCCCAGTTCAGCCCTCTCAGCTCCCCAGTCCACATCAATGTCTCCAGTCCAGTTTGGGGCACTCACCAGTTCACACCAGTGCTCCCAGTCCAGCCTGGGGCACTCCCCAGTCCACACCAGTCCTCCCAGTTCAGCTCCCAAAAGCTCCGTTAAGGTTTCGCTTTCGAGCCCCCACCCATCCCGCTCTGCCCCGCCCTCTCCCCGCCCTGCCCCGCCCCATCCCCGTCCAGACCCCGCCTCCTCCCGGCCAGACCACGCCCCCTCCGAGCACCGTCTCCTTCGCCTCTCAACCCGCTCCAGCCCCCTCTGCCTGGCAACCGATGATGTCACCTCCGCTTTGACCAATCACAGGCGCTATTTCAGGCGTAGGCGTGTCAGGCCGGGATTCCCGCGCGCGCGTTCCGGGGAGCGGCGGCGGCTGCCGGGAAGGGACTGGGGCGGCATCGGGACCACGCCGGGACCACACCGGGACCGTCCGAGGGCGACACGGTCCGGACCGGGACACGCTGCGAGCAGCACCGGGGCCCGCACGGGCCCCCCGGGACTGCCCGGAACCACCGGCGGGAAGAACCGGGAGCAGGACCGGGAGCCAGCAGGACAGACCGAGACCCACCGGCCACAGCAGAACCCACCGGACCCCGTGTCCCCGGTACTGTCTCCCCCCATTCGCCGGCTCCTGGCCCTGCTGAGCCCTGAGCGCGGGCGATGGACGCTGGTGGGGAGCTGATGTCGGCTTCTGCTCTTGGTACGGGGGGACCCCGACCGGGGGGGCAGGACCCCTTTGAGGGGCTTTGGGATCTGATTTGGAGGATTTGGACATAGCAGGACCCCTTTGAGGGGCTTTGGGATCTGATTTGGACATAACAGGACCCCTTTGAGAGGCTTTGGGATCTGATTTTGAGGCTTTTTGGACATAACTGGAGGGGGACAGGATGCCGTGGGGGGTTGCAAGGCCAATTTGAGGGGTAAGGACCCAATTTGGGGGAGGCAGAATCTGATTTGAGCGAGGTCAGAAACCAATTTGAGGGGTCAGGACCCAATTTAGAGGTTTTGAGCATCGGGTTTGGGGAATCAGGATCCAGTTTTGGGGCTCGACACGCAATTTTGGGAATGGTCAGGATCAATTTGAGGGGATTTGGGATCCAATGTGGAGGGTTTGGACATAACAGGACCCCTTTGAGGGGATTTGGGATCTGATTTGTGGGTTTGGACATGACTGAGGATGGGGGACAGGACCTGATGGGGGGTTGCAAGGCCAATTTGAGGCGTCAGGACCCAATTTAGAGGTTTTGAGCACTCAGTCTGGGAAATCAGGATCTGATTTTGGGGTTCAACACACAATTTTGGCAGTGGTCAGGACACAATTTCCAGTCCTCTTCCCTCAATTCAGGGGTCACCACCCATCGTGGTGACGCTGATGCTGTGTCCCCACCGGTGAGGTGGCCGCCCCCTACTTCACGGGGGCCATGTCACAGACCGGGTGGCACAGGAGGAGGACGCCTCAGGCGCTGTGTGGCCCCTGGGGCTGGGTAGGTGGGTGACACCGGGTGAAATAAACAGGGCAGGAGACTTTTTCTCCTTTTTAATGCCTTTATTAAAAGTGATCAGCTCAAGGTTGGGAAGCTCGATGGGTCCGAAACTGCTCCCAGGGTGACTCGGAGGAGGAGGAAAGTGCAGCTTTGTCCACTAAAGGGCAGAGCTGGGGGTCCCACCTGTGACATTGTTCACAGGGGTTCTTGGATGAGGGAAGAGATGAGGATCTGACTCCATGTTTCAGAAGACTTGATTTTTTATTTTATGATATATATTACATTAAAACTATACTGAAAGGATAGAAGACAATGTTTCATCACAAGGCTAGCTAAGAATAGAATAGGAAAGAATGAAAACAAGGGTTTGTGTCTCTGACAGAGTCTGAGCCAGCTGACTGTGATTGGCCATTAATTAGAAACAACCACATGAGACCAATCACAGATGCACCTGTTGCATCCCACAGCAACAGATAATCATTGTTTACATGTTGTTCCTGAGGCCTCTAAGCTTCTCAGGAGGAAAAATCCTGAGGAAAGGATTTTTCATGAAAAGATGTCTGCGACACTTCACCTTGGCAGCAACTGGTATAACTGGTTCACTCTGCAACCCTTTTTTGCCCAAAAAATTGGCAGATTGTTTATTTATAACACCCCTGACCCCTTTGTCCATCCCGGCTGTGCCATCACCCAGCTGGGCTGTGACAGCCTGGCAGCTGAGGTCCATGCTCAGGGTGAGAGGCAGCAAAGGTTCTCAGCATCTCTGCAGGCTGGGTACTTTGTTCCTCACCTCCAGACATCACTCTGATCTCTTAATTCTGTATTGGCTCGTTGTTTTTGGGGTTTTTTCGGTGAGTTTGGTGGGGTTGCTTCCCATGGCATGCTGGTCCCGAGGTTATTTTGCATTTTCTCTGATGCCCCCCCCCCCCCCATATTCCGTCCTCTCACTGTTTGGAGAGAAGGGCCATCAATTTAGCCTCAGGGAGGGCCATCCCGATACAAAAGGAGCTATTAACAAAAAGGACTGGTGATTACAATAACAGACAGGTAGAACTTCACTGTGACTGTGCTCACAGGGGTTCTTGGATTGGGGAAGAGATGAGGATCTGACTCCATGTTTCAGAAGGCTTGATTTATTATTTTATGATATATATTACATTAAAACTATACTAAAAGAACAGAAGAAAGGATTTCATCAGAAGGCTAGCTAAGAATAGAATAGGAAAGAATGATAACAAAGGTTTGTGGCTGGGACAGAGAGTCTGAGCCAGCTGACTGTGATTGGCCATTAATTAGAAACAACCACATGAGACCAGTCACAGATCCACCTGTTGCATTCCACAGCAGCAAATAATGTCAATGTTTACATTTTGTTGCTGAGGCCTCGCAGCCTCTCAGGAGGAAAAATCCTAAGGAAAGGATTTTTCAGGAGAGATGTCTGTGACAGCCTGACTGCCTGTTCTGACAAAAGCCTGTGCTCTAAGAAACTGCTGCAGCCCAAGACAGAGATCAAGGGGGGGCCCTTGAACTCTGAAACAGAGAGAGAGGCTGCTGTGGAAAGCAGGGTCAAAATGACCCCAGGAATTCTTTCTGATAAAGAAAAATTCACAGGAAATGTAACAGGAAATCAGTAGAATGAATATGTATGAACCTGTTGTGAAATTGCATGCAGATGTATTTGAGAGGGAGGTATGTGACTGTGTTCTCAGGGGTCCAAGGATGAGGGAAGAGATGAAAATCTGACTCCATGTTTCAGGAGGCTTGATTTATTATTTTATGACATATATTATATTAAAACTGAGCAGCTCAGCTTCTGTCCAGGCATTATTTCTTCTAAACAGCCCATTATCGGTCCAGGGATTATTTATCCTGAGCTGCCCAGCTTCTGTCCAGGGATTATTGATCCCGAGCATCCCAATTTCTCTCCACAGATTATTGATCCCTTACCTGTAGGGTTCCTGCACACCTCAGTACTCCTCAGATGATTGAGCAGCCCAACTTCTGTGTGGGGATTATTGATCCCGAGCAGCCCAACCTCTGTCCCGGGATTATTGATCCTGAGCTACCCAGCTCCTGTCCAGGATTATTGATCCTGAGCAGCCCAACTCCTGTTCAGTGATTATTGATCCTGAGTTACCCAGCTTCTGTCGAGGGATTATTTCTCCTGAGCAGCCCAGCTTCTGTCCAGGGATTATTGATCCCTTACTTGTAGGGTTCCTGCACACCCCAACACTCCTCAGGTGATTTAGCACCACAGTAGCCCCCGGATGCAGAGACATTTCTCCATCACATTTAAAAGAAAAGTTCAGGTGGGTTTTCCAATGAGCAATGTGGATTTCCCTGGAGTTCAGCAGGCAGGATCACATACCCCAGAACCAGAGCTTCTGTATCCCTATGGAAAGGTGATGGCACAGGGAATATCTGCTCTGCTGCTGACAAACAGCTGCAGCTGCTTTGGGTGCCTGAACATCTGCAGTGACAACTGCACCCAGCTGTTCCTGCTGCAGGGAGCGATTTTGGGAAAACATGGGCAGGATTGAGATGCTGTTCCCAGGTGCCTTCTAGAGCAGTATCAATAATCTTTCTGGAAGGAATGAGCTCCTGAGATTTGTTTTGCATTCTTTTATAAAACTGTTGGTTTGTCCAGTGTCATTGGAGAGGTGGCACTTTCAGCCTCCAATCCATGGTCACTTTTAAAAACCTATAAATGTTAGACTCAGAAAATAAACTTCCTTTTCCTTCACCTTCAGAATCCCTGAAAAGAACTGCTGCACCTCACCTGCACCTGGGTGCTGGGCCCCAGCTCCTGAGGGCAGCATCATCTCCCTGCTCACCTGTGACACAGGTATCAGCTGGGGAGTGAAAGAGCTGGGGCTGGGTGATCCCAGCGACAAAATAAAGCTATGCCTGCTTTTAATGTACGAATTGGTGTTAAAAAGTGTGAAAAACGCTAATCACGTGTTTTTAAAATGTCAAAAAGTTGAATGATAATAAAATGGTTATAAAAATAGCAATATAATTAGAGTAATAATTGGACAATTTGGATTAGGACAATAAGAGACAATAGAAGCAAAGAGTTATGCATGTCCGGGTACCTTTTTCTGGGCAAAATAAGCCTGATAAAGGACACACGTTAACATGATAACAAAGGTTTGTGGCTCGGACTCTTCCGAGCCAGCTGACTGTGATTGGCCATTAATTAGAAACATCCACATGAGACCAATCACAGATCCACCTGTTGTGTTCCACAGCAGCAGATAAGCAATGTTTACATTTTGTTCCTGAGGCCTGTCAGCTTCTCAGGAGGAAAAATCCTAAGGAAAGGATTTTCCATAAAAGATATCTGTGACACTTATGCATAGTAAACTTTTTTTCCCAAAGAAAAAATATTCCAATATTTTCTTTTTTCCCAAAGAAAATATTCCAAGATCTGTTTAGCATGGGTCCTCCTCAGTTCCACCTTTTTAGGGCATGTGTATTCCTTGGTTGTGGTTTTGGTCCTTTCTTATCATCTTCAGTTTTGGCCGCTGCCCACACTGCCTTCAGAGGATGAGTGCTGATAGCTGGCACATCTGTACCAGGTGTCCTCATCCCATGTTCATTGGATGTTATCCCATCCAAGCAGGTACTGTAACACAAGCACACTTATATCAACTACATCACTATTATGTCTAAGCTTATAATTAACAACAGAAATGAAAACTGTATCTTTATAACAAAGTTATTTTAACAGCACCCATCTAAAATCCATGTTAACATTTGCACAAAGCCAATATTGCAATCTGTATCTATAGCAGGCCAAGGGCCGGGCGCCCCTCGGTGGCTCTGGCCCGGCAGAATTTTGGGGGTCCCGGTGTTTGGTGCCGGCAGAGCCCCAGCGCTGGGCCGGGGGTGCGGGGGACCCTCCCTGGGGGGGGTCGGGCTGCCCGGGGCAGGCGCTGCAGCGTCAGCCCGGAGCCACAGGGGGATGGCCCGGGCCTGGCAGGCTGGGGGCTGGCACAGCGGAGAGGGGGTCCCGGAGCTGGGGGAGCCTCTGCAGCCTGCGGTGTCGGACACCCCTATAAGGGGGAGCCCGGAGATGGTGGCACCATGGACAAGGGACACCCATGGTGTGAAGAATGCATATTTTATGATTGGCTCTTTGCAAATATTAAAACGAATATTATGTGTTATGTTAGGATGTTATGCTGTATTGATTTTTTAATTGATTTTTTAAGTGTGTTGAATATAGTTTAGGTTATAACATAATGTTAAAATAGAAACTGTGTATGTGAGGTATTTTTTAAAGAAAGGAATGAGGTACTCGCAGCAAGATGGCAGCCACAGGACACCTAAATCTTTCAGAGAAAGAGAATTTATTGCTGTCTTATCAGAGGAAACTAACTGCTTCCTGCCTCCCTCAGGCTTGAAGACGCCATCAGGATTCAGAGGAAGAAGCTGACACTGACCAGACACAATCCTGTGTTTGAATGGAATTTATGCATCATGTATGTGGTGTGTGAATATGCAACAGGTTATTGTTTTTAAGGGTTAATCCTCGGTTAATGTGTGTCCTTTTTTGGGCTTATGCTACCCAGAAAAAGGTACCTGGACGTCTGTTACTCTTTGTTTTTGTTGTCTCATATTGTCCTAAATCCTAATTGTCCAAATTACTAATGCTCTAATTATATTACTATTTTTATAACCATTTTATTATTATTAAACTTTTAAAATTTTAAAAACAAGTGATTGGCGTTTTTCACCCTTGGGTACCCTGGGTGCTGAAACAGGGACCCCGCACAGGCAGCACCCCTGGGCCCCTCTGACTCACCTGGGGAGCCCAGGGAAGGAACCTCTGGGGTTGCCCCAGCAGCCCAGAGAGAGGGGACACCAGTACACACTGGGGCTGCAGGAGCCCAGACAGGAGGGAGCCCCTGAACTGCAAAGTAGGGAGACCAGAGAGGGGAACTCCTTGGTGGGTGTTTTTTTGCTGAATTTTGGTGGTTTGGGTTTTTTTGAGGGTGGCTGAATCCTGGTGGTCTGGAGGTTTTTATGGACATCAGACACCTGGTGAATTCTAGAGATGGACTCAGGCAAGAGGAGCAGCCAGTCCCCAAAATCCCACTCTTGGCATCCCTCATCCCCCTCTGCAGTCCTCCCTCTAACATCTTTAGGCCTCTGGGAAGACCCCAAAGGGATGGAAGTGCCTAAAATGCTGCTGAAGGGCCTGAGCTGCTCTCACCTGTGGATGTTCCTGTCCACAAACATCTCCTGGTCAGTGCCATGGGGGGCTGGGAAGGAGTTTAGGGGATCCTGAGAGGATTGGAAGGAGTTTTGGTGGCTCTTGGCTCCATTTGTGGTGCTGGGAATGGGTTAAGGGGGCTTTGGAGGGGTCTGTGGGAGAGTTTTGGGAGTTGTGGAAGGGCTGTGTGGCTTGGAGAGAACTTGGGTGGGTCTTGGCAGAGGTGGGAAAGAGTTTTGATGGATCTTGGGGCCATTTCTATTGCACAGAGTGGTTCGGGGTGTGGGGGACAGCAGGGATCTGTGGGGTGGTTTGATGGAGCTGGAGTGGCTGTGGGGCTGGGAGGGGGTTTTAGGGCAGTCATGACCCCCAGAGCTGCCCCCAGACCCTGCGCACAAGGTGCTGCTGGGGGACAGGGGCTCCATGGAGGGGTTTGTGTTCCTGGCACTGTGGGAGTGAGGGGGGATACCCCGGGGCCGTGTGTGACCCCCCCATGCCGGTGTCACCCCCTTGTCCCTCTCCACAGGGCTCCTGCCCCAGCTCTGCTGCCCCAGAGGGAATTTGGGGAGGGGGCAGAGGGGGCGAGCAGCCCCTGCTGGGGGATGGCCCCGGCCCAGCCCCTTTGTTCAGCATCGAGCTGGGCTGGGACCGCAGGAGGAAGAGGCCAATGGGAAGCAGATCCTGCAGCTGGGACAGTGCTTGGGGTCAGGGCAAGGTCCTGCCCTGCACACCTGGCTCAGGTGTGACCCTGCCCCAGCAAGGGAGCGGGACATTCCCATCCCCATGGATCAGGGCTGGGAGTAGCACTTGGAGCACGGATGTGGAAATACTGGGAGCGACTGGGAGCTCACTGAGAGGGTGAATTATCCCACCTTCCCCTTCTGAGGCCACCCTGCCAGCTGAGAAATGCTCCTTGGGCCTTGGCGTTGGCCAACAGCCCCTGGGCTCAACTCCTCTGCAGCTCATCACAAACACTGTCTGCTCCAGGCACTGCTGATGCCCAACCAGCTCCTGGTTCCTTTAGCAGCAGCCCTGGGAACTGTTTTTGTTCCCTCAGTGGCACAAGATCCCTGTTCTCACCCTGCCAAAGAAAGCTGTTGATGCCAAGTGCAGCCAGGATGAACCATTGCTGGGACTGAAGCCCCTCTCTTAGGGCCCTGCAAACAGCGCTCCAAAAGGAGCCCTTGGAGCTCTCCTGGGCCAGCGACTCCCTCTGAGTGGGGCCTCTCCCAGCCAGGAACTCTCCCGTTTGCTGCACTCGGGGATCCTGAACAACCACAGAGCCTGGGCCAATCCCCCCACTCCTCCAGGCTCAATCCTTTGCCCTTTGCTGGGGAGATGCCAAAGGATCCTCAGGGAGCATTGCCTGCCCTCAGGGGAATTTCTCACAGGTGCCTTGCACTGACTCTTTGTGTCTGTGTGCACACAGGAGTGCCTGTGCTGCAGAAATGTGGCAGAAATGCTGCTCTCTGAGGGGTGTGAGTGCCTTGCATAGCTGAGCCAGTCAGGCTTGTAGGTAAGGTTAAATCACAAGCTGTAAGTGAAGTTAAATGCTGCTAAGAGTAGTTCTTAGTTACTAAGTTGTTACCTTTAATATAAGTTATAAGCTAAGTTAAATATTGTAAAGTGTTTTTCTCTGTTAAATTGCAAAGTCATAGGTTTAAGTTAAGTTAAATGCTGTTACACTCTGCTCTTTTGCTAAATTGTGAACTTGAAGGTATCAGTTAACATTAAGGTACAAGTTAAGTCCTGTTAAGTTTGAGCTCTGTTAAGGTTTTAGGCTGTATTCATTTTATCCTTGCCCTCACTGTCTTTGTGTCACACACACAGGGACAGTTCTCAGTTCATTTCTGGTTTGATTACCTGGACTCTGTTTGGTTTTGTTGTTGCTTTGTTTCCCTGGTGTGCCTGAAGTGTCCAGTCAGGAGCAGAGTGACTCTTGCCAAGGAACTTTGTGCTGCTGTCCCTTAATATTAAATGTGATTTTTGCTGCTGCCTTGCTGGGGATTTTTTCAGCGCTCTCAAGGCCTTGTTGATAGCAGGGTGAAGGAGCCCTGGCCCAGGCTCTGGCCCTGGGGGACACGGGAACGCTGCCAGGGGGTCCCTGTCCCACCCCCAGGGCCCCGGCCCCCTGTCCCCGTGTCAGGCTCTGGGGTCGATCTCGTGGAACATCCTCTGGGGGAGGCTGCGGGGCCGGGGGACCCGGGGGGACCCGGGGAGACAGGGACCCCGCTGTGCATGAGCAGGGTTGGACTGCTCTGGGGAGAACTGAGGGGGGGACTGGGACAGAGTGACCTCCCCAGTGACCTCACACAGCCCCCGTGATGTCACACTGACCATGTGATGTCACACAGCCATCTCTGTGATGTCACACTGCCCCCTGTGATGTCACATAGCACATGTGATGTCACATAACCATCTCTGTGATGTCACACAGCCCTGTGATGTCACACTGTCCCCGTGATGTCACACAGCTATATCTGTGATGTCACACAGCCTCCTGCTGTGTCGCAGAGCCAACTCTATGTCACCTTGTGATGTCATACAGCAGTGCTGTGACATCACAGAAGACCGATGACACAAAGTCACCCTGTGATGTCACAATCTGTTCTCTGATGTCACAGCCTGCTCTATGATGTAACACAGCCACTGGGTGATGTCACAACCCACTCTCTGATGCCACAGAGCCACCCTCTATGATGGCAGACTCTACTCTATAGCCTCATATCCTGCTCTGTGATGTCACAGCCAGCTCTGTGATGTCACAACCCCCTCAGTGATGTCACAAAACCCTCAAGAACTCAGTTCTATTGAAACACTGAAGTTTCTTGGACTTTAAATAGATCTCTGTGAGGGACACAACTGAGAAAGTGTCCCCAGGTTCCAGCTAGAGCAGAACACTGGAGGCAGTGATGACAGGTGGGGACAAGCAAGGGAAAGGTGTCTCTGGTGCTGAGCAAACCTGGATGTGTTTGAGGAATGCAAAGGGCCAAGGCCTGAGCCCCAGCCCCTGGCCAGGCAGATCCTGTCCCTCCCTCCTTGCTCAGGGCTCTTCCCGGGATGGGCACTGGCATGTGGGGATGTGCAATGCCAGGGGCAGGAGCGTGGGGTGGCCCCTGCCAGGCTGCTGAGCAGGGACAAGGAGGCAATGAGGCTCCAGGCCTGCAAGGGTCACTTGTCCCCTCCTGGCCCCAGGACCAGCAGCCATGGCCAAAGTGCTGCCCAAGGTGGCTCTGGCAGGGCTGTCTTGCAGCTGCTGCCCATCCCTGTGCCCTGTGCAGCCCAGGCTGTCCAATGGTGTCCCTGCCCTGTGCCTCTGTCCCTGCAAGCTGTTGGCATCCCCTGGCTGCCCCACCTGGCTGGGCCCTTCCTTTGCTGACAGCTCTGCCTGGCCACTGCATGGTGTTTGGATTGATTGATCAATTAGATCAAAGCTGTATTGGACTGTCTGAAAGGGGATGAGTTTCTTAATAAGTACAGTATGATATGATATAATGTAGTAGAATAAAGCGATGGATCAGCCTTCTGCAATCATGGACTCAATGCTAATTATTACCTGGCTGGGAGCCTGCAACAACAGGCAAATACTGTAGTACTGAGAAACAAAGGTACAGCCAGGGAAGGGAGGCAGGTGGAAAAGGCTTTGTGCTGTCCCTGCTCAGCACGGCCCTGAAGATCTGCACATAGGAGAAAACAATGAACACAAAACAACCAAATACCAAAGACTAAGCACGATGAGCCCAAGTTCCCTGAGGCTGGAGTGTGAGCAGGAGAGCTTGAGGATCTGGGGGATCTCACACAAGAACTGGCCCAGGGCATTGCCATGACATAGGGGCAGGGAAAATGTATTGGCCGTGTGCATGAGAGCACTGAGAAAGGCACTGGCCCAGGCAGCTGCTGCCATGTGGGCACAAGCTCTGCTGCCCAGGGGGCAGAGGGTCCTGTGGTGCAGGGCTTGGCAGATGGACACAGAGCTGTCGGACCACATGAGGGTCAGAAATGAAAGCTCTGCTGTGATAAAGAACAAAAAGAAAAAGAACTGAGCAGCACATCCAGAGTAGGAGATGATCCTGGTGTCCCAGAGGGTATTGTGCATGGCTTTGGGGACAGTGGTGCAGATGGAGCCCAGGTCAGTGAGGGCCAGGTTGAGCAGGAAGAAGAACATGGGCGTGTGCAGGTGGTGGCCGCAGGCTACGGCGCTGACGATGAGGCTGTTGAGGAGGGCAGCCAGGGAGATGCCCAGCAAGAGGCAGAAGTGCAGGAGCTGCAGCTGCCCTGTGGCTGCCAATGGCAGCAGGAGGAAGTGGCTGATGGAGCTGCTGTTGGACATTTGCTGTGGCTGCACTTGGGCACCTGTTCATGGAGAAAGGGACAATGAAGGGTTAGAGGAGATACCAGTAACCAAAATCAAAGCCATTTCCCATACACCCTCCTTTGTAACACACAGAGACATGCTCTTGTGTTGAAGAGTTCTGATGTTTTCTTTTTAAGCTCTTTCCATGTACTTCCTGGTATTCTTGGATATCAGAAACCCTCAGCATTTCTGCTGCCCTCTGGTAGAACAGAGTGATTTCCCTGAGGCAAGATAATGAGTGGAGACTGGGGGCAGATGATCTGTCACTTCATTCTGTTTGCAGTTCCTCTGGGCTTTCACTTTTCTCAGATGGAGGATATTCACAGTCCCATGTTTCTCTTAAAAACCCCCAGGCACTGCTGAGAGCAGATGGATCCATCACAGCCCAGCTCCACATTTGTAGCCAAGGACTCACATTGCTCATTTCACCAACCCAGCAGCATTTTCAGTGTCACAACACCTCTGCCTTTCCCCATGGATCTTATCACTCAGAGATGATCTAGGACAGGTTTGCAAGCTGGGTTGAAGCTCCCGGCTTGGACTGAAATCTCAGAGGGACTTTCAAGTGTCCTTATGCTGGCATTGGATGAAGGGAGATGCAGCTCCTTCCCTGGCTGCCCTGACAGCATTGCCCAGAGCCGGGCACTGGAGACAGCATCACCCTGAGCCAGCGGTGCCCCCTTCAGAGCCCCCAGGGCTGGGCAGCTGCTCCCAGCCCTGTGCTCTGCAGAGGGAACTGGGCCCGGGGCTGCAGAGCTGCCCCATGGCTCTGCTGCAGCTCTGCCTGCACAGGAGGGGCTGTGCACGCCTTGGAGCCTCAGCCCTGAGGCACAGGCTTGGCTGGGGCACAGGAGGGAGGGGGCTTGTTCAGAGGGAGAGGCTGCACTGGAGGGGATCCTGTGGACATCTCTCAACTTGCCCTGCCACAGCATTGCTGGGGTTTGTTTTCTCTCATTGCCTGATCTTCTCTCTGCTTGCTGGAGATTTTCCTCCTGCAGGTGTTTCCCTGTGCCTGATCTGTCCCTGCCAGCTCTCACAGACCCCAAATCTCTGTGCACTCTCCCTGGCCTGACAGAACCCTGCCTGTTTGCAGGGCACTGTCTGGGGGCAGATTCTGTTTGCAGCTTGGAGAAAGAACAGCTCAGACTGAGCCTGATGACTCCAGCAAGGGTGATGCTGGTGCTGACCATAGGCAGAGTGGCTGAAGGCACATTAGGGATCTCCTGTGAACCTAATGGTCACTAAAAGGAACAGTTCAGATGTCTCAGGCACTTGTCAAAATTCATAATCGTCCTTTAATATTTATCCCCCCCTCCATGTCATTCTCCAGTATAAGGAATCTGAAGACAAAGTCTTAGGAAATGTCCTCATTTTTATCAAAATCCTTCTCTTGGAAATATTCTGGGACTGATCAGAAGCCGTCAGCATATCAGAGCTTCATGAGCATTTCACCTCCCTGCACCAGAAATACTCAGAGATGTACTCACAGAGTCTGTAGGCATTGGGATGTTCCAGCTGTAGGAAATCACTCCAGGAGCTGCAGCTGCATTGTCCTGCAGCCAGAGGTTCCTGTGCCAAGGCTGGCAGTGATTCTGCCCCAGGCACTTCTCAGCCCCTTCCCAGCCCTGCCTGATTGAAGCTCTCTGTGCCTCTGTGCTGTGCCTGGGGTGGTTGTAGGCAGTGCCCCAGCCCTGCTGGGCTGTGCACACGAGCTGCTCCTGGGCAGAGCTGTCTCTCTGCAGCGCTGCCCTTGCCAGGAGCTGCCTCTGGGCATGGAGCCCAGCCCAGCGCAGCAGCACAGACACAGCACAAAGACTATAATGAGCCTCTGGGTCTTTGTGCTGATGCCCTGAACATCAGTCCCTGAGAGGGAGCTGAAGAAACCTCTCAAGAACTTCGAGTCAGAATCCAATTCCAAAATCTCTTTGACTTTTAATGGGTCCCACTGAGGGACATGACTGAGAAAGTGTCCCCAGGCCCCAGGCAGAGCAGAGAACTGGAGGCACTGATGACAGCTGGGGACAAAGAGAAGCCAAGTCTTGCTGCCCAGGGGCACAGCAGAGTCTGTGCCACCAAGGGCTGTGAGGAGACACCTTGTCCTGAGGCACTGGGGCCTCCTGGCACAGCCCCATCCAGGCTGGGCACTGTCAGCCCCTTGTCCTGCCCTCAGCATCCCCCCCAAGCTCACATCCCAGCGGCCTCAAGAATCTGCTGGAAGGAGTCCCTGGGGAGCCTTGCTCAGCAATGGCGCTGGGGGCTCCTGAATGCTCCCTGCAGGGACTGCAGGTTTTTCAAAGGACTTTGGGTTTTGCTTTGGCCTTGCAGTCTCTGAGAGCTTTGCACAATCATGGCCTCCAATTATCTGCTGTAATTAGTCCATGGAGAGGCTTTGTCAGTAACAACCCTCAGTGCCGCTCATTAATGCTTCAAGGTACTTCAGTTATTTTAAGGTACTTGGTGTCTCCCTTTTGATAGAGACTCCGTTAGAGATTTGTGCAATCATGGCCTCAGTTCTCTGCTTTAACGAGTCCCTTGAGAGCTTTGTATTGACACTCAGTGGAACTCATTAATAATTTGAGGTAATAATGGTTTTTAAGGTGCTTTGGAATTTCCTTTCCTCAGTGAGGCTTCTGAGAGGTTTTTGTGCCATCTGGCCTCCAATTCTCTCCTCCAAGGAGTCATGAGGACCATGTTTTCCGGATGGACCTCAGTGGGATTCATTCATGCTTTGAGACACTCTGGGATTTTCTTCTGTCTTTGACTCCTGGAAAGGTTTGTGCAATCTCCTCTCAGGCCCTGAGATTCAAGGGCTCAGCTCCAAATGCACCATGGGGCTCATTAGAATCAAGCAAGTCCTGACAAACCATGGTTTTGCCTTGATTTCCCTCTACTGTAGTGCAGTTCACTAGGAAGTTTTTTTCCTATTGTTATGAAGAAATATTTCAAAGAGCTTCTAATAAATCCACATTCCTGTTTTAAGGGTGTATGGTTCTATTTAGAAAAGAAATGTTAGCAAAATTCTGTGACTGACATTGTCCCAGGGACTTTGCTAAAGGAGCTCTGGCTTGCTCTGAGAAGCTGTGTCTTGAGATCTGACACAGTGTGGAGAGCCTTGCTCCACATTTCCGAACCCCATCCTGTCTCTTCTCACTCACCTGGCATCAGCTTAGTTTGGAGAACTGGCTGCTCTCAGGCAAAGAGGGTTTTTTTTTTTTCTTTTAGCGCTCTAAAACTCCTGAGCTCCCTGTTGAAAACAGACACCCTCCTCAAGTGTGTGCCAAGCCCAAGCTGCCACCAAGACCCCTCCAGAGCTGCCCTGGGCCAGCTGTGAGGATGTGTGGAGGCCCAGAGGCCTACCATCAGAATCTCAATCCCCCAGACATGGAGGACTGGTTCTAGATAAGAGGAATAGGCTTTCAGGTTAGGGTGAGATGCTTTCTTCTCATATTGATCTTTGCAGACACATGCTGATTTATGTTACGTTAGGTTACCCCATTGGGCCATTGGCCTAATTACCCTAGTTCAACTCCTATTGCCCACGTTTGGCCCTAGAATGTTCTCTCTCTATCCCTCCATTTGCCCTAGTTTGCTGTATTCCTCAACCCTTGTTTCCCTATTGGCTGACCTGAGATCTGACCCCCTCCTCTGCACCATTTTCCCCCATACCCATTGGACCCTGACCCTCAGCTCCACCCTCACTGCCCCATATAGGACCATGATCCCTCAGCCTACACCCTGTCTTCATCCCTGGACCCTGTTCAGCTGTGTAGCCTGTTCCTGTACCAATAAACCCAGTTTGCTGGAGATCATATGAAGACCCATCCTGCTCATTCTGTCAGCTTTCTAAGCAGCAGTGAGGTTTGGGCTCATGAGTGCTGGACGCTCCAAGGGCCTCAGTAGGGCCATGATGCTACACATGGCGCCCAAAGAAGAACCAGATTCCATGAGGTCCCTGTGAGCATCTCCAGCAGTGATCCTGCCAGCCAGACATCACTGGAAGCTGTACCCCTTCGGGTCAGCCACAACACTGAAGTGAGACTCCAGTTTTATCAAATCTTACTTAAGAAGAAGTTGACAATCCCCTCAACAGCTGTGGGACCAGCTTCTCTGACAGCCCCATAAGCCCCACTTTGGCTGGAGATTGTGCCTGTGAGACTGAGAGCGAGTGACTGAGTGGCAGAGAGCTCCCAGGGCTTTGGGCTTTTGATTTTCTGTTCCTGTGGGTGGGCATTTCCTCTTCCACTGGGGGCAGCTATGGGAAATACTCATTCCAAGCTGAAAAGGATGCTTTTGTTAGGTCTTGGTGAGTTTTAAATTTAGAGGGGAGTTAATTTTCTGAAGGGAGTTTAAAAATTATTGTTCATGGTTATTTGAGGAGCTTCCTGATATCTCTGTTGATTCTATCTATCAGTTACCATTTTGGGATGCTGTCGGGGAAAAGCTTTATATTTTATAAACACAAGGGGTTTTAAAAGTTGACAAATTTTATCTGTTGTTTCATTCAATTTATAGGATCATTTAATGAGTTCATGGTTCCAACCCTTTGCCCTGGTTTATTCAACCCGCCCTCCACGTTCCCGAACCCAGGTTCCCTGAGAACAGGATGGGAGATGGAGCCTGCCCTTTGGCACAGACAAGCCATCTGCTGTCTGCCATCTCCCCTCCTTTTCTGTCCTCTCCTCAGGATGGCAGTGGCCATGCTGCCTTGAGATATTCCCTCACCCACATTCCTTCATTCCCTAGTTCTAATCCCCCTTCCTATAAATCACAAGATGGCAACACTCCTGTTAGAGAGACCGCCATTTTAGATACCCTCCCGCCTTCATCCCCATTTCCTGCCTTTGCTCCAGGTGCCTCCTCTATGACGGGTCCTACCTTAATGTTGAATTCCACCACTGCATTGGGTCCCTCCCCTATCATCAGAAAGGTTCTCCCCAATGCGGGCTGCACCTCTCCACTTCCAGGCCTCTGCTCCAGTCCAGCCTCTTCCAGTTCCCACATCACTGGAACCGGACATGGGGCCAACTGGAAGGAAGCCATTTTGGCTACCAAAGGCCTTCAACGCCAGGCATTGCCGGTCGGCAGAAAGGCCTGCGCCTCTGCCAGCAGACCTGCCTCCTCTACAGAGGAAAAGAGTGATAGCTTATCTGAGAGTGAGGAATCCAAAGGGAATAGATTCCCATTTAGGTTTTGGCCCCTGGGAATCCATAGGGACAAGATTCCCATTTAGGTTTTGGCCCCTGCTTATACTGCACAGTTGCCACCTGAATCTTGGATTCCCTACCTCCATAGGGAAATGAAGGACTTAGTAAAAGCTGCCAAGGATTATGGGAGGGGTTCTCCCTATTTTAACAATTTGCTGGACATGCCATTTACTACCCACATAATGGTGCCACAAAATTTAAACTGGTGTATGAAAATTATATTGTCATCTGATGAATTTATTTTCTGGAAAGGAGTTTGGATAAATAAAGTTCATGAGTTACCAAAAGGTTATGTTGAGGAAGAAGGGCGACAACACCTCACAATGGACCACATTACCAGGGAAGGAGACTATGCTAGACTGCAGTATCAGGCTGAAGTCATCCCCCAGTCAATACTGGAAGATCTCAAAGGCGCCGCACGGTCCACCCTCCTCCAAACACCTGATGCTTCTACACACCACACTGACTTCACTTACATTCACCAGGGCCTGGATGAGAGCTATATCAAGTTCATAAAGCACCTTATGAAAGCCCTGGAAAAACAGGTAGATGATCAAAAGGTCCAGGATTATCTTATTAGCAAATTAGCTTTCTGTAATGCCAGTATTGACTGCAGAAAGGTTCTTCACAGCCTCCCCCTTGACCCTGAGCCGACCATTGCTCAGATGGTTGATGCTTGCATTTGCCAGGCGATCTCAGACTGTGACTCCAGCCTAGCCAAGGCCGCCAGCCAGGGTGCAATTGAAATGCTGGTTGCAGCAAATGTGCTTCCCCACAATACAGAATGTAATAAAGGCAGTGGAAACTGTTGTAACTGCAGGAAAACTGGACATGTAGCAAAAGACTGTAAATACAAGAATAAAAACTGTTCTGGTTTTTTACCCAGCCCTCCTTCCCACAGCCATTACCCAAACTGTTCTTAAAGCCAACAGCACTACCAGCCCTCAGGAAACTCCCAGCAGAGCATGAAATGACACCAAATATGAAGTTATTCTGTCTCACCCTTCCATTGGTGAGAGATGTCCTAGGTTACAATATAAAGATGTATTCTATTCCCATCCTCAAGAGCTGTTGAAACAGGAGGGGCATTGTTTCATTCCTTATCTCCTGTTAATAAACTCATCAATGCCTTTCTGCATGACTCAGAGATAATGCCCTCCAGGAGCCATTTCTGTTTAATGGACCACCTCATGACTCATAGAATGATATCAGCCCATTGTGAGATGCTCCACCCAGAGGGGAAGAGCTAAGCATGCCCCCCTGGATATTATCTGGGGTTGGGGACAAAACAAGCTGCCTTTCCACTGGATTCCCCAGAGCAACAGCTACCTTTTCCACTGGATCTTCAGAGGTAGGCTACACCCTACTACAGGATCGCTGCTCCAGCATTACCACATCTGCCACTCCAGGAGGACTGCAGCCACCATTCCAACAGGACTGCTACCAACACCCTGACCAACAGAGTGACAGGTTATATTCTGACTTTATCAGTGTTTTTTGTTTTGTATTATTGCATGATTTTTTTCCCTAATAAATTGTATTTCTGACTTTGAGTCTCTCTCTGGTTTTGCTTTCAAACCAGAGCAAATGGAAAAGCCTGAGTGGGTTTCCTGAAAAACAAACTCACCTCAGAAACCACCTGCTCAGTCCAGGCTGCCTGGAATGATGTCACCCTTCTACAAGGGACAGTGTGAGCATAAATGATCTCTGGGAGCAGAATTCTCTGAGTCTTGCAGCTGAATTCTCTGTCCCTGTCCTTTCCCTGGATCTCTGTTCAGATGAAGCTGCTGGTGCCATTCTCACCTTTTACCTCTCTTGAATGCAAACAGATATTCCCAGGTGTATTAAGCACAATTTTTCAAAGTTTCTACAAAACTTTTGTGTTCCTCATGGAACGAAGGGGCCATTTTGGCACTGAGGAGGTGACGTGGAAGCAAGGAGTCAATTGTGACGCTGGGGTCCCATTGAACCAAGGGGCCATGGTGACACAGCTGGGCCACATGGATCCAGTGGTCCATTGTGACAGTGTGGATCCAAGGAGACAATGGAGACACCCCCAGAACCTCATGGAAGCAAAGAGTCCATGGTGACCCATCAGGGCTGCATGGAGCCAATGGGCCATGGTGGCACTGCCCATCCAAGAAGGCCATTGTGACACTGAAGAACTTCATGACACCAAATATCCATGGTGACACAGCAAGGCATCATGGGAACCAAGGAACGGCTGTTGGCGGTATGGAAACTCATGGAACCAGGAGCCGTTGTGGCACTGCAGAACCAACAGAGCTGCTGGACCTTGTCCCCTGGCCCTGCACAGCTCCTTGGGAGGCACGGCAGGAGCAGCACCCTGGGAGCCTCAGGAATGCCCCTCTGGGATCCATGGCACACACTCCCAGGGGCGGGAATTCCAGATTCCAGCCAGGAAAAGATGTTCCTGCCCTGGAAGGCAAAGCTCTTAAGAAGGAGAAAAAGGCCAAGTGGAGCAAGATCTTACAGTGACATTTCACTGCCAGCCTTCATAGCTTCACCCGTGGTTGTTGGAACTCCTGGAGTGGGAATTAAATCAGGGCAGGGTCTTTGGTGGGAGCTGCCCTGGGTCAAGAGAGACACTGAGAGAGAAACAGAGCAGGCAAAGAAAGGCAGGAGAGAAAGAAGGGCACAAACGCACTCAGCTGCGACGGTGGCACTCTGAAAACAAACTGGAACTGACAAAAAATGAATGGGACAGAAATCAGTAATTCTGAATGTTTTATTTACTATCAAAATGCAGGCCACACATCCAGCCCCACACAATCCCAATCCCACACCCTCAAGTTTGGATGCCACTTCTCCCAATCTCCTTCCAACCCCATCTCACCCTGGACATTGTGGAATCAAGTAGATTTGTCATGGGACTGAGTTTTTCTTAGGTGGGAATAAGGCATTTTGACATGGATTGGTCAATTTTGGGGTAAAATTGAGGTGTTTTCAATGGGATTGAATCATTTTGAGGTGACAGACCAATCTATCTGGAATTCTGGAGTGCAAAGATATGGAGAACACTTGCTGAAATCCCCCAAGAACCCACAAATCCTACAGAACAAATGTTCTCAAACCATAAATTCCACCTCAAATACCTGTTAAATGGCGGGACTTTAGACATCCTTGATCAATTACTTTCATTTTAGTCCTATTTCAGATGTTTTTAAGTGATAAAGACAAATCAGAAGAAAATTAGGGCCAAAAGGATAACCAGCCAAGTGTCCTCCCAACATGGATCACTGGGAATGTGGGTCATCAGTGTTCTGACCAATGTGGGTCCTCCCATGAGGATGAAGCTGCACTAGTGCACAAAGCTCCTTCTGCAGTTGGAGCACATGCAGGGCTTCCCTTACCGGTGCCTGCGTTGGTGTCGGGTCAAGGTAGAGCTGTGTGAGAAGCTCTTCCCACACTGGGGACACTTGTAGGGCCTCTCCCTGGTGTGGATGCGCTGGTGGATGATGAGGTGGGAGTTGCGTTGGAATCCCTTCCCGCAGTCAGGGCAGCGGAAGGGCCTCTCCTCAGTGTGAATCTGCTCCTGCAGGATGAGATGGGAGCTGATCCGAAATCTCTTCCCACACTGGGGACACTTGTACGGCCTCTCCCCGGTGTGAATGCGTTGGTGCCTGATGAGTTCTGAGTTGCAGCTGAAGCCCTTCCCACATTCCTCACACTCGTAGGGCCATTCCCTGGTGCGGATCATGTGGTGGCATATCAGGGTGCTGCTCTGCCTGAAGCTCTTCCCACACTCCAAGCACTTGTAGGGCTTCTCCCCATCGTGAAGCTGCTCATGCACCACCAGCTCTGAGCCCTGGCTGAAGCTCTGTCCACCTTCCTGGCCCAGGGTGGGTCTTTCCTCCTCAGAGCACCCTGGGCTGGGTTTGGAGCCCCTCGTCCTGTGGGATCTCCAGGGCTTTTCCTCTCTGTTAGATTCTTGTGCCATGGAGCTGCTCAAAACAGCCTCTTCCATGAGGTTCTGCTCTGGGGATTTTTCCTTCCTGGTCTCCATCCTCAGCTCCTTGTCTGGGGGAGGAAGGACAAAGAGAGGATGAGATGTGCCTCTGTACCAGAGGGAAGGGGAAGGAGATCTCCCCAGTGCTTCCCCGGCAGGACGGCATTGGCAATGGGGTTGTCCTGCAGCTGGGGGCCGTGTTGGGCTGGGAGATGGAGCAGGAGAGAGGGGGAACGGGGCACTGACTTCCTCCTCACCCACCTGGGTGTCCTGGGGCATTGTCTCAGCAGGTGGCTGCTAAGGAAGGCAGGAGCCTCCCTTGAAATGGAAAATGTAAACAACCTCCTTCTGAACTGTTATAATTTTGAAATTATAGGGCTCTAAGGCAACAGATATGGGAATGGGAATTACAGTTATTTAGCAGGAAAATTAAAATATAAACGCAATAGTACAAAGAAAAAATACTGACAGATTCAGAATACGATCTGACACCCTATGGGTTACAGTGGTGGTGGCAGTCCCAATAAACAGTGGCTGCAGTCCTCCTGCAGTGACAGGTGTGGTTTTGTAGAAGCAGGGATCCTGTAGAACAGTGGGATTTCCTCTGAAGGTCCAGTGGTGGTGGTGTTGGGCCTCGTCTTCCTCTGGCAATCCAGTGGAAAAGGCTGACTGTGGTCTTCCCGCCCTGTGATTATATCCAGGTAGGAATGCTTGGCTCCTCCCTCCTGGCAGAGCTTCTCACAATGGGATGATGGAATTTTATCAGTCCTGCAGTGGCACTCAATGGCCCATTAACAGAAGATATCTCCGAGGAGGGAGGATTGGTTGTGGAAGAGATAAAGAAAACTGCTCATTTAACAGAAGGTAACTGCCCCATCAGATAGGAATAGAATACATGCCCCATGTCCAACCTAAGACAGCTGGGAAATGCTTTGCAGTATTCTGTGTCTGTGTGTCTGTGTTCATGTGTATTTTACACTCAAAGTCCCCCAAATTTCCAAGAGGTTTTCCTGGGGTGTTGTCTTGTCCCTGTGTCCATCTGCACCTCCCTGTGTCACTCTGTCACTGTCACCTCTACACATCTCTGAGCCCACTGGCACCTCCCAGGTTTGCACTGAATCCCTCCCTCCTGCCCTCCAGCACCAGCAATGACCACGGCAGGGAGCTCAGAGCAGGAGCAGCCAGGCCAGGGCTAATGCCAGGATCAGGAGCACCTGGCAGAGGCAGGAGGAATCCCCCATTCCAGGGGGTGCAAGGGGGGCACCCATGTCCCCTCCCAGCCCCAGGGCTACAGACCAGGGAGGAGATGCCTCAATTGCCTCAGCTGAATTGCTTTCCTCAGCCCTTGGCCCGGGAAGTCTCTGGCTGGAGCACAATCTCTAGAGAAGAGTTTCCGCAAGGAAGAGAAAAGAAAGGAATTGTTTCTTCCCTTTCTCTCATCACTGCCCCTTGTGCTGATTTTCTTGGCATCTCTTAGCAAAACCAACAAAAAAGCATCTGGAATGAGGTGTTTCCCAGGCTCAGTTCCTAAATAGGGCCAAAGGAAGGTTTTCAGCCAGGGAAAAAGCGACAAATGTGGGATTTGTTCAGACAGTTGAAAACATGACAGTTTCTAAGCACTGGAAATCCAGAGACTATAAAAAACAGAGTTTGCAGTTGTAATGGTCCATTGTCCTCCCTCTTCCCACTGCTGATTTGTCACATCCCAACTCCAGAGGAGCAGATTATGGAAAGAAGACCTGCAAGGACTGTTGGAGGCCTAATCCCAGAGACTGGAAGAAAGAGTGAAATCAGGAAAAGATTTCCAGTTGTTTTCTTACCATATTGACCACAAATAGCTGTGTAGTCCATGGGCAATATCCAGATGAGGAGGCACATTCCTGGTTTTTAATGCCAAATTGCTGTACTTTGGAACATCTTTCTGGATGAGAACAAACCACAGGCCAATAATTGACCCACTTCAGTTCCCAAATCAGAAATCATTCAACTTCTACCAAGATGTGTTTCTCTGCAGGTGTCCCAGATTGCAAGGCAAGATGGATTTTATTTGCCATCTGTATGGCAGTTTTCCTTATCTCTTCCACAACCACTCCTCCCTCCTGGGGGGACATCTGCTGAAAACAGGCTATTGAATGTCACTGCATGGCTGGTAAGAACTACAGCATCCCATTGGGAGATGCTCCGCCCAGAGGGAACAGCTAAGCATTCTAGCCAGATAGAATCTGGAGATTCTGGAATAGCAGCACAGCTTCTCCCCTGGATTTCCCAGATGAACAGCAGCTGCCTCTTCTTCCACTGGATCCTCAGAGAAAGACTACACCCTTTTCTACAGGACCCCCTGCTCTAACAGAACCACACTTGACACTCCTGGAGGACTGCAGCCACATTTCCAGTTGGATTGCTACCAACACCCTGACCAACAGAGTGTCAGGTTGTGTTGTGACTCTGCCATAGTTGTTTTCGTTTACTGCATTGTTTATTTTATCCTTTTATTTTCTTCCCTATGAAATAACTGTTATTTCCTGCTCCCATATTTTTTGCCTGAGAGCCCCTTAGTTTAAAATTTATAGCAATTTGGAGGCAGGGAGGTTTACATTCTCCATTTCATGGGAGGCTCCTTCCTTCCTTAGTAGACTCCTGTCTTTCCAAACCAAGACAGAAGGACAGAAGGCACTTTGATTCCTTTTGTCCCAAGTTTCTCCTGAGTTCATGACTTCAGATGAACTGGAATGGTCCCAACAGCACAAAAGCAGCCGCAATGAGCAGGATCAAATCCCCAGGTCACCAGTAAATGCACTCGATCCACGCCTTCCACAGCCCAGCAGCAATTCCTGCCTCTGCCCCCAGCTCTGGCTCAGCCTGAGGGGCATCGCTCTGGTGTGTGCGGGGCTGGCTCCTGCAGGACACAGCGCTGGGAGCTGCTCTGTGTCCCGCAGCTTCGGCATCTCAGGCGCCGCTCCACAGCTGCGGGGCTGTGGCACCACTGCTCCATGGCTGTAGTTCCTGTGTCACCACTGTTCCATGGCTGTAGCTCCTGTGCCACCACTGTTTCATAGCTGTAGTTCCTGTGCCACCACGTTTCCATGGCTGTAGTTCCTGTGCCACCACTGTTCCATGGCTGTAGCTCCTGTGCCACCACTGTTCCTCCTTTTCCATGCTCACTCAACTGCTGCTCAAAAGCTGTGCTGTGCTGTTTCAGCACGGTTCCTCAGCTCCTGCACCACTGCTCCACTGCTGCTCCAACACTGCTCATCTCCCACTGTTCCACTGCTCCTTCTCTGCTCCTCCCCTGCACTCCTGCTGTTCCACAGCTGCTGCTTCTGTCCTAGTGCTGCTGCCACAGCTGCAGTGTTATAGAGAGGGGAACCTTTGGGCAGCAACCGCTGTGGTGCCACAGAGAAGTCAGTGTTGGGAATGCCAATGCAGTGGTATCACAGAGAGGGGAGTGTTGGGGGAGTCACTGCTGTGGTGTCACAGACAGGAGAGTATTTGGTGCTGCCACCTCTCTCGTGTCACAGAGAGGAAAACGCTGGGGTTGCAATTGCTTTGGTGTCATAGACAGGGGGACATTGGTATTGCCACTGCTGTCATGTCACCGAGAGGGGAACACTGAGGTTTCCACCATTGGGATGTCACTGACAGGGAAACACTGGGGCTGCAAATGTTGAGGAGTCA
This sequence comes from Melozone crissalis, assembly GCF_028551555.1. Classification (NCBI taxonomy): domain Eukaryota; kingdom Metazoa; phylum Chordata; class Aves; order Passeriformes; family Passerellidae; genus Melozone; species Melozone crissalis. The sequence continues at coordinate 16,467,009 of NW_026535824.1, forward strand.
CAGAGAGGGGAATGTTGGAACTGCCACTGTGGTGCTGCCATAGAAAGTAGAGCTTTGTTTGGCCACCTCTGCAGTGTCATAGAGAGGAGAACTTTGGGGCTGCCAACACTGTGGTATCACCGAGAGGGGAAGGTTGGGGCAGCCACTGGTGTGGTATCAGAGAGAGAGGGACGTGGGGCTTCCACAGCTGCAGTGTCACAAGACAAGGAGGGGAAAGTTGGGGCATTCACTGGGTCTCCACCAAGGCTAACAGTGAAAGCAGGGTTCTGCGGGAGGCAGCAGGGAGAGCAGACGCTGTGCTGGGTGAGCGAGGGAAGAGGATGAGTGCAGAAGGCACAGCCCACCAGGAGGCCACCAGGCAGAGCTGTGAAGCCTCCCCAGATGAGGGTGACCTGCCCGGGGTGTGCCCTGCTGCCCCCAGGACTGTGCTGCCACCCTTGGCAGAGGTGTTTGCCCAGCAGGATGTCCCCTGGTCATCCGGGGCCGTGCCGCTGCCCGGGTGAGAGGGCGCTGTCAGCTGAGTGTGCCGTCCCTGGGGTCAGTGGTGGAGGCGCCCCGAGCAGCCTGGCTGTGTTAAATGTGCACCCTGCAGCCCCTCCATGCCCTGCCATGGCTGCCAAGGCACCTGAAAGCACTGGCTGCTGTGCTGCTGTGCCCTCTGCTGCCCCTTGTTCTGCCCTGCTGGCAGAAACTGCCGCAACCGCCCAAGAGCAGCACGGGTTGTCAATGGAGCGCGCTGCTGCTGATCCAGAGGGTGGAGAGATGTCATGCTGCAGAGTCACATTGAACAGGCACTCTGCCACTCTGCTGTGCCCTGCTGCCACAGCTGGAACCCCAGAAGCAGCACTTGGTAGCAGCAGAGAGGCACTTTGCCCCTGCAGCCACTGCAAGGCAGCCAGCTGCCACCACTGTGAGATGCCTTGCTCCTGCAGGACAGTGCCTGGCCATGGAGCGGGGTTTGCTGCCCCTCCACCAGGCCTGCCATACCAGCTGAGATCTCAGAAGCAGTGCCCGGCCCCTGTGAGTTTCCAGCTTCTCTGTGCCATGCTGCTGCCTCTGTAGCCATCTCTGCCTGCAGTGGAACCACCTCTCTGTGCTTTGCTGTGACTGAAAGTGCCCCTACAGCTGTGCCCAGCCACGGCGAGACAGTGCCTGGCCCCGGCAGGAGAGCGCCCTGGCACTGTAAAGGGGTGCCTGGCTGAGGAGCCGTTCCTGGCTGCTATGGAGCTGCCCGTGCCTGTTGCCAAGCTGTACCCGGCTGCTGTGAGACTCCCAGCTGCTGTGGAACACCTGGCTACCATCAAGCCGTATCTGTTGCTCCATGTCCTGCTGTCAACTGCTGTGAAAAGGCATCTGCTGAGCGGTTCACACGGGGGAGGTCACCAGGGGTGTCCCCAGGCAGGTCCCCCGCCTTGGCCAGCACCCAGCAGCCAGCTTAGAACTGGTGCAAACCAGGGGAATCAGACTGTTTAATTAAAACAAAGCATCACAAAGGCCTGAGATGGGTGTTGACGCAATGTGATTTCTGCCCAGTGCTCTGAATGTCAAAGTGAAGAAATTCAATGAAGTGCAGGCAAGTGGCAGGAGCGACTATGACTCTCCTAAGGCAGTTTTTGAGAGTATAGTTCAAAACCGGGCATTGCTGCAGAGATTGCACTTCCTCGTGGTCCTGCTGGATACCCTGTGTAATGTAACCCAGTCAATCTCTGTCCCAGCACAGAGGCAGTGGGGATGGTCAGTTCAACATCCTCCTGTGGAAATTTCATCCTCCTGAAACAAATTTACAGTAAGAGCTGTGTGGCTTTTTGCCCAAAACCTGGCTCCAGAGTATTGGGATTTAATTCCAACATCACACTGCAACATCAGAGTTTGAAAGTGGGCAAAAGATTGCTACGTCCTTGGGGGTCCACTCTCATTCTTATTCTACCTCTCCTAACATTGTGGCAAATTTACTATCCAGATCCATAAAATGGGGAACCACTTTAAAACCAAACCTCTAAATGTGACTAGGTAGCCTTGGTGTCCCAGGGTTTTAAAGTGGACAGTTTGTCTCAATTTTGTAAGGGAAATTTGATGTCTTTATTTTCTAAAAAGCAGGTAGACCTCTTGTCTAAAAACTGGGTAGACCTAGTGCCGAAAAGTTTACCATCAGAACCCCCCATTTTGGCAGACCATGGATTGGCTACACTGGTGAGCTTGGGGTTTTATAGATCAAAGTTTTTAATGAATAACTTTGAATGTGTTCATTTTCCCACAAGCTGGGAGGGTTTGAGCAGGCTGCCTGAGGTCTATGAACAGCTTGCACCATGGCCAAGTGTGGGACTGAAGACCTGCCTTCTGAGGAACTGTGAATCGTTTGTGCTTGACAACGGGAAGAGAAACAGCAATTTTGAGACTGAGGGCACACCAGAAACATCACCTGCTGAGCCAGAGAACAACACCAAGCTGGCGGCATCCCCAGCTCAGACAGAGAACTGCAGGGAACAGACACTGGAAGACATCCTTACTGTGACTGTTCCTGATAAAAAATCCACCTTGTCCTTGCTGTGGTACCCAGGTGAACTGTGTGTTGGGCTTGATTGAACATCTGAGGGTAACCCATGGGAAAAGGAGGGTTTGCTTTCAGTGTGCTCAATGTCAAAAAGAGTAGAGTAATTATCATAGTATTGTTTGTCACTTTCCTAAATGCAGGGGAACAGCAGAAATTGCTCCAGGCAGGGAGTGGATATGTGAGGAATGCAGGAGGGACTTCAAGATGAAAATTGTTCTGGGACAAGACAAAAGATTGGCACATTTATTTATTAGAAATCAGGAAAGGGTTGCTTTCCCACCCAAAAGAGACTTCCAACCAAGGAGCCCACAAAAGATGCTTGACTAAAGAGGAGGAAGAACTACTGATAAGATTGAAGGCTCAGTTTGAGGGGAACAAGAACATCAATAAACTCATTGCAGGACACTCATCACAAGCAAAACAGCTAAACAAAGCAAGGACAAAAGGAGATTGCTGCCCAAGAAACCAGCCGAGGATGTAGATAAAGAAACAGGGATGAGTCATCAAACCAGGAGACCACACGAGGGCCTGAGAATGGACTTGGACAAAGATCTTGGGAGGAGTCAGATGCTTGGGAGAGCAGCTGCTGGAAGGAAAACAGATCCCAAGATGAGTCACCACCCCGATAAGGATAACAACAGCTGGGAAACAGCAAGTGACAGAGGGAGAGGCAGCTGCAGACCCATTATCTCAGAACCCTCAGTGAATGGTATCAGCTGGGACAATTAACACCTTCCCACAGGCATTCAAGCACTTCCTAGATGGCCAGGAGATGCAATCAACAGTCAATCAATCAGCACAGGAATGCTTCTGATGCTTTGAATCAGCCAGATAAGAATAGCAACCAGAGATAAGGGAAAAATGGGGACCCAGGAAAAAGGAACAACAGGACCTTTTCAAAAATGGATGAAAAGAAGAGCAGTTAAGAAAGGTAATTTTCTTTTCGTCCAGGACCTGTTCCATCTAGATAGGGGAAAACTTGCTAAAATGATCCTGAATGACACAGTGTTTGTCCTGTGAAATCATACCCATCGAATATTTTTCAGTTTTAAAAGCCATATGAGAACACTTGATAGCCTTGGGAACTTCCAAACGAATGGGAAAGCCGACAATGGTGCTTTCAGAGAATTAATTACAGCAATAGAAATTGAGAAAAATGGGCAGGAGATGAGCAAAAGTTCAGCTCCCAGTTTGGGATAACTCTAAGAGACATCAAGAAGATGGACCCAGAGAACTCCTGGACCATGGAGATCTTCAGCTTATGGTTAACATCAGGAAAAATCCCAGACATGGTGAGGGGTTGCAGGACTGTTTTGATTCCTAAGTCAACCAAACCAGAGCGCCTAAAGGACATTAACAACTGGAGACCTATCCAGATCCGATCTTGCTAAGACTGTTCTCCAGTATTTAACCAGCCACACTGACCAAGGCTTGCCCCCTCAACCCAAGGCCAAGAGGCTTTATAAGAGCAGTGGGATGCTCTGAAAACCTGAAACTCCTGCAAATCATAATTCGGTTGACAGAAGGAGAACACAAACCCCTGGGTATTGTATTTGTGGACATCACCAAGGCTTTTGACACTGTAAGCCAGCAGCACTATCTACATGCCCTACAGGAAAGGGAAGCAGATCCCCACATCATCAATTTGGTGAGCAAATTGATGTGTGAGCATTAATTTGTGTGAGCAAATCCATGTGCCTGCTCCCATATTTTTGCCTGAGAGCCCCCTTAATATAAAATTTATAGTAATTCAGAGGGGTGGGGAGGGTTTACATTCTCCATTTCAGGGGAGGTTCCTGCCTTCCTTAGCAGACTCCTGTCTTTCCAAACCCAGACAGATTTTGGCGCCCAACGTGAGGTTTGAGGGCACAGAAACAAAAAAGGGAATAACAGTTCTTGAGTAATCTAATTTTTGTGTGTGGCTATAGAAACCTCATTAAGTGACACCATGTGGTCCAGCTTGCCCTGGTTTGGGTGGCATGTGATCATGGTCTTATTTCTCCCATTTGTAGGCCCTTATCCAAACATGGGTCCTATAACCAAGGCTACTGTGTCTGTTATCCGGATTGTTTTATGGGTGAATAAGGTGAGGAATTAATGGATTTTTAACTTCCTCTGGACAGCAGGCACATGGATTCACAGCTATCACACACTAACTGTATGTTTTTGGGGTTACTTTATTAATGGCACCTGCTGTAAGGAAATGACACTGGGTGAAATATTCTCCCAACCCTTAAGCCATTTCTTTGGGTCCGCCCCACCAGTTTTTGAAGGGTTCAGTTCCACTCTGAATATTTATTATTTCATACAGTGGCTAGTGTTGCTGATAAGCCTGCTCTATTTAGCATTTAGAGAGAAGGGGTGACTTACTTGGATAACCACCCTGACACCTACCCCAGAACCTAACATGCCACCAGAGTCGTCTAGGGATGCTGCTGCCCCAGAGCCTGACCCTGCCCCACAGCCCACCCCAGATGTGAACTACCCAGATTGGGTGGGGGGAGTCTGGTGAAGGATATACATGAGATGGGCCAGATGCCGAAGGAATACACTTCCCCAGCTGGTGAGGAAACCTCTCTCTGCCTTGAAGAGGGAAAGTCTAATAGTGCAGCAGTGGAACCCACAGATGTTACAACTGTCCAGGTTTCTGGCTGAATTGCAAAGGCAGACACAGCCAGCAGCAGTTGCCCCTGTAGAAACAAGGAGATCTAAGATGAAAGCAGAGCACCCAGATAGGGGAGGGCCCTCACAACCCACAGGGGAGCCAGAGGTTGCAATCATCACCGAGTCCCTGACATACGAAAGTCTCTGTAATCTGCACAAAGACCTTGTACGACGGAGAGGTGAGACTTATACAACCTGGCTACTTCGGGTCTGGGATCTTATGGGTACAGGCATGCAGCTGGATAGTGGTGAGGCAAGGAATTTGGGACCCTTGCCAGGACTCAGGTATCAATCAGATTTTTGTAAGGGAGCCAGGGTCCCTTTCCCTCTGGAAGTGGCTTTTACGAAGTGTCAGAAAGAGGTTTGTTCACAGAGAAAGAACGCAGGAGCAGCACCATAGAATGTGCTGGAAGACTCTTGAGGAAGGGATCCAACAGCTGAGAGAAGTGGCAGTATTGGAGGTGCTCTTTGGGAGGGATAGACAGCATGATAATAACCCCGACAAAGTCAGGTGCACAGGGAGAATGTTGTGGAGCCTGGCAAATCTGGGGCCATCTCAATACACCACCTTTATTGCAACAATTAATGCCGACACCAACTGAGACACAGTGGATTCTGTGGCCAACAATCTTAGGAATTATGGAAGTATGATCAATGATGCAGGCTCATGTCTCTGCTGTGATTAAGGACCTCAAAGAGCAGATGAGGAAGGTGGTGAGGGAAGAGGTGAGGAGGAACAGTTCCCACATGGCACCAGTACAATTCACAGGTGCCAGAGTCAGAGCCCAATGTTCCCCAGCTAGAGAGAGGGGGGGTACACCCCACGGGCTGACCTGTGTTTTTTTCTGCATGACCATGGGGAAGACATGGGAAGGTGGGATGGAACACCCACTTCTGTCCTGGCAGCACGGGTGCATCAGTTCAAGGAGGGAAACACAAATCAAGGGAACTCCAGTAAAGTGAAGGTAGCCTCAACCTCCCATGACCGAGCTGCTGAGTATGATCTGTCAGATCCCATGGAAGGTACCTCTACCATGTATACCCAGGGTTAGAGGGACCCTGCTTCCAGCCAGGGAGAGGCACAGGAAAACCGGATTTTCTGGACGGTGTGGATCTGATGGCCTGGCACATCAGAACCACAAAAGTACGATGCTTTAGTTGATACTGCTGTGCAGTGTACCCTAATACCATCAGGACATGTGCGGGCAGAACCTATTTTCATTGCCGGGCTGGCGGGGGGATCACAACAATTGACCCTGTTAGAAGCCGAGATGAGTCTGACTGGGAAAGAGTGGAAAAAACATCCTATTGTGACTGGCCCAGAGGCCCCGTGTATTCTGGGCTTAGATTTCCTCCTGAATGGTTATTACAAAGACTGAAAGGGACTCAGATGGGCTTTTGGCATAGCTGCTGTGGAGGCAGAAAACATCAAGTAGTTGAACACTTTGCCTGGACTATCAGAAAGCCCATCTGCAGTAGGACTCCTGAAGGTGGAAGAGCACCTTGACAGTGGACTGCGGGCAGTAACGGATGAATCAAGATGCCATGATCCCCATCCACAAGATGATCCGTGAGCTGGAGAGCCAAGGGGTGGTCAGCAAGACCCACTCACCCTTCAACAGCCCCACTTGGCCTGTGCGCAAGTCTGGCAGAGAATGGAGATTGACTGTGGACTATCGTGCCTTGAATGAAGTGACTCCACCACTGAGCGCTGCTGTGCCGGACATGCTGGAACTCCAGTACGAGCTGGAGTCCAAGGCAGCAAAGTGGTACACCACCATTGACATTATTAACACATCTTTCTCCATTCCTCTGGCAGCAGAATGCAGGCCTCAGTTTGCTTTCACCTGGAGGGGAGTGCAGTATACCTGGAACCGACTGCCCCAGGGGTAAAAGCACAGCCCCACCATCTGCCATGGACTGATCCAGCCTGCACTGGAAAAGGCTGAGGTTCCAGAACACCTGCAGTACATGGATGACATCATTGTGTGGGGGAACATGGCAATGGAAGTATTTGAGAAAGGATCATCAGGATTCTGCTAGAAGCCAGCTTTGCTATCAAGAAGAGCAAATTCAAGGGACCTGCCTGAGAGATCCAGTTCCTGGGAGTGAAGTGGCAAGACAGACGGCGTCAGATTCCCACTAAGGTCATCAACAAAATCACCGCGATGTCTCCACCAACTAGCAAGATACAAACACAAGCTTTCCTGGGTGCCATAGGTTTTGGAGAATGCACATTCCCGAATACAGTCTAGGTTGTGAGCCCTCTTTACCTGCAAGAAGAAGGAGTTCCACTGGGGTCCTGAACATCAACAAGCCTTTGCCCAGATCAAGCAGGAGACCGCTCATGTGGTTGCCCTTGGCCCAGTCAGGACAGGACCAGAGGTAAAGAACATGCTCTACTCTGCAGTCGGGAACCATGGCTTGTCCTGGAGTCTTTGGCAGAAGGTGCCTGGGGAGACTCGAGGCTGACCACTGGGATTCTGGAGTCGAAGCTACAGAGGGTCCGAAGCCAACTACACTCCCACAGAGAAGGAAATCTTGGCTGCCTGTGAAGGAGCCCAGGCTGCCTCAAAGGTGATTGGCATGGAAGCACAACTCCTCCTGGCACCTTGACTACCAGTGCTGGGGTGGATGTTCAAAGGCAAGGTTCCTTCCACCCACCACGCCACTGACGCTACCTGGAGTAAATGGATTGCTCTTATCACACAGCACACCTGTGTTGGAAACCTGAATCACCCTGGGATTCTGGAGATAATTACAAACTGGCCTGAAGATGAGAACTTTGGTCTGACTGATGAAGAGGATCAAGAATCAGTGACACGTGCTGGAGAAGCTCCTCCATATAACCAACTGCCCCCAGAGGAAACACACTATGCTCTTTTCACTGATGGTTCCTGTGTCATCATAGGGATGAACCAGAAGTGGAAAGCAGCCGTATGGAGCCCCACCCGACAGGTTGCACAAGCTACCGAAGGAGAACGTGGATCAAGTCAACTTGCAGAACTCAAAGCTGTTCAGCTGGCCCTGGACATTGCTGAGAGAGAGAAATGGCCAAAGCTCTACCTTTATACTGATTCATGGATAGTAGCCAATGCTCTTTGGGGCTGGCTGGAAAGGTGGAAAAAGGCCAACTGGCAGCGTAGGGGAAAACCGATCTGGGCTGCTGATGAGTGGAAAGACATTGCCGCTCGGTTCGAGAAGCTACCTGTGAAAGTCTACCATGTGGATGCTCATGTCCCCAAGAGTCGGGCTAATGAGGAACACCGAAACAAGGAGCAGGTAGATCAGGCAGCAAAGATAGGTGTCAAAGATAGACTTAGATTGGAAACATAAGGGGGTGTTGTTCCTAGCTCAATGGGCCCATGATGCCTCAGGTCATCAGGGCAGAGATGCCACCTATAAGTGGGCACAAGGGGTGGATCTAACCATGGACAGTATATCACAGGTTATCCATGACTGAGACATGTGCTGCCATCAAGCAGGCCAAGTGAGTGAAGCTGCTCTGGTAAGGTGGGCGGTGGTCCAAGTACCAGTATGGGGAGGCCTGGCAGATTGACTCCATCACGCTGCCCTAGACATGCCAGAACAAGCGCTACGTGCTGACCATGGTGGAAGGCAGCACAGTATGGTTGGAGACCTACCCTGGGCCTCACACCACTGCCCGGTACACCATCCTGGGTCTGGAATAGCAAATCCTGTGGAGACATGTCACCCCTGAGAGAACTGCGTCAGAAAATGAGACCCATTTCAAGAATGGCCTTATCAATGCCTGGGCCAGGGAACATGGTATTGAATGGATATATCATATCCCCTACCATGCACCAGCTGCCAGGAAAGTTGAACGGTGCAATGGACTACTTAAAACAACCCTGAAGGCACTTGGCGGGGGGGGTGGGACTTTTAGAAATTGGGAAATGAACCTAGCAAAAGCCACCTGGATGGTCAACACCAGAGGGTCCATAAATCGAGCTGGTCCTGCCCAGTCTGAACCCTGCACAGAGTGGGTAGATATAAAGTCCCTGTTGTAAATGTGAAAGGTATTTTAGGAAGGCCTGTTTGGATTGATCCCACCTCAGGCAAAGACAAACCCATCTGTGGAATGGTTTTTGCTCAATGACTGTTTACACTTGGTGGGGTGGGTAGTGCAGAAAGATGGAGAAAGGCGTTGTGTACAACAGGGAGACCCAGTCTTAAGTGAGAACTGTGTGTAAGGTTGTTTTTTTTTTTTTTTTTTTTTTTTGTGGTGCAGATGGAAATAGAAAAAGGGGTGGATAATGTTGAAGATTGCATGCAAGATGTTTTCCATTACCATCTGTATGGTAGATTACCTTTGTCAAGTGGGCAGTTTGCCTTATCTCTCTCTTTGAGTGACCACATTCACACCTCCCTCTGGAGGGGACATCTGATGATAACAGACTATTGAATGTCACTGCATGACTGATAACAACTATACCATCCCATTGTGACATGCTCCACCCAGAGGGAGGAGCCAAGCATTGCTACCCAGATATAATCCGAGATTCTGGAAGACTAGCACGGCTTTCTCCACAGGATTCCCCAGAGGAACAGCGGCTGTCTCTACTCCTACTGGATCAGAAGAAGAAGAATACATCCTTCTCTACAGATCCCCCTTGCTCCAACAGAACCACACCTGATACTTCAGGATGTCTGCAGCCACATTTCCAAGTGGACTGTCACCCACACCCTGACCCACAGGGTGTCAGGTTGGGTTCTGGCTCTGTCAGTGTTGTTCTGGTGTACTGCATTGTTTTATTTCATCCTTTACATTTTTTTTCTTTTCCCCCTTAAAGAACTGTTAGTTCTTACTCCCATATTTTTGCCTGAGAGCCCCTTAATTTAACACGTATAGCAATTCAGAGGGATGGGGAGGGTTTACATTCTCCATTTCAGGGGAGCCTCCTGCCTTCCTTAGCAGACTCCTGTCTTTCCAAGCCAAGACACCAATGAACTCCTACCAAATTCGGTGAAACAAATTCCTTGGTAAAGGCCGTGTGGCTTATTGCCTGAAACCTGGCCCCCTCGGTTGCAGACAGGGGCAAAGAGCTCCGAAGTGGAGTGACCACCCACTCCGTTCTCACCTAAATAAATGTGGTCCTAATTCGATGGCTCAAAATCCGGATTTTGTCCTTTGGAGGAGGGGCGCTCTGGGGGCTGCCAGTACGCCTGTCCAGGGTATCGGTGGGCACTCAGACTTAGATCCTAGCCTCCCACGAGACAGTGAACCGTTTGTGCTTGGTGAGGGAAGCGGCAAAGAGGTGAGTGAAGGCACACCAGAGGCATTGCCTCCAGTGCCTGCGGAACATGGAGGGCAGTCACCGGATAACATCGTGAAGGTGACTGTTCCTGACAAAAATCCACCTTGTCCCTGCTATGGTACCCGGGTAAACTCTGTGTTAAGCCTGATTGAACATCTAAAGGAGTCGCACAGGAAAAGGAGGGTTTGCTTTCGGTGTGCCAAGTGTGGAAAGGAAAATATTAACTATCATAGTGTTATTTGTCATTTTGCAAAATGCAGGGGTCCAGAAACTGAAAGGGTTCCAGCTGGAGAGTGGATCTGTGAGGTATGCGGCAGAGACTTCACAACCAAAATTGGCCTGGGACAACACAAAAGATTGGCACACCCATTGATAAGATACCAAGAAAGGATCATTGCTTCCCAACTGAATGAAACATCAAATCAAGGAGCCCACAAAAGATGCTGGACAAAAGAGGAGGAAGAACTGCTGATAAGACTGGAGGCACAGTTCGAGGGAAACAAAAACATTTATAAACTTATCGCTGAACACATAATAACCAAAACAGCTAAGCAAATTAGTGACAAAAGAAGATTGCTGCCTAGGAAACCAACAGATGGAGCTGACAGAGGACCTGTGATGAGTCATTGCACCAGGAGAGCAGCTGAGGGCATGGGAATGGAACGTGGGTTGAGTCAGCAATCCCAAGCAACAACCGTGGACAATGGACCTGGGGAGAACCATCTGCCAGGGAGGCCAGCTGCTAGAGGGAAAACAATGGATAAGTTAAGATGACACCCTGATAAGGATAACTGTCACCAGAAACCAGCAGAGGGCGGGGCAGCTGCAGGCTCATTACCAAAAGACAATCAAGGAACACTTCTCAGCTGGAGCCATTAGCCACTTCCCCAGAGCATTCAAGCAATTGATGGACGGCCAGGAGATGCTCAGAATAATTAATCAGGCAGTGCAGGACTGCTTTGAATGCCTAGAATCAATAAGCCAAGTAAGAAATGTTACACATGGAAAAAATGGGAAGGAGACCCAGGAGAAGCAATCAAGAAAGCTGTTTCAGAACTGGATGAAACACAGAGTGATCAAACACGGTAATTACCTTCACTTTCAGCGTTTATTCCATCTTGACAGGGGGAAACGAGCAAAAATTGTTTTGGATGACATAGAGTGTTTGTCCTGGGATATATCACCCAGTGAAATTTACTCAGTATTTAAAGCCAGATGGGAAACACCTGGTAATTTTCCTGGCATCAGGGAATTTGAATTTAATGGGAAGGCAGACAACAGCACCTTCAGAGACTTAATCACGGCCAAAGAAATTGAAAGAAATGTGAAGGAAATAAGAAAGGGCTTGGCTTCAGGTCCAGATGGGATTACTCTTGGGGACATCAAAATTATGGATCCCAGGTATTCCCGGATGGCTCAGCTCTTCAACTTATGGTTAACATCTGGGGAGATCCCGGACATGGTGACGGGGTGCAGAGCTGCTTTAATTCCTAAATCTACAAAACTGGAACATTTGAAGGACATTAATAACTGGAGGCCTATCACAATCAATTCCAGCTTGTTGAGACTGTTCTCCAGGATTGTAACAGCAAGGCTGAGCAAAGCATGCCCCCTCAACCCAAGGCAAAGAGGCTTTATTAGAGCAGCAGGATGCTCTGAAAACCTGAAACTCCTGCAAACTATGGTTCGGACTGCCAAAAGTGAACACAGACCACTGGGTGTTGTATTTGTGGACATTGCCAAGGCGTTTGACACCATGGGCCACCATCACATCATACTTTGCAGCAGAGGGGAGTGGATCCCCACATCATCGCCCTGATGAACAATATGTAAAAAGACTTCAGTATGTATGTCACCACAAAAATGAACACACGCACAGACAAAATCCAGGTCTGGGTTGGAGTAAAGCAGGGTGACCCACTGTCACCCCTTTTATTTAACCTGGCAATGGACCCCCTGTTGTGCAAGCCGGAAGAGAATGGTAAAGGATTCCACCGAGGACAGAGTAGTATAACTGCAGTGGCATTCGCCGACGATCTGGTCTTGTTGAGCAACTCCTGGGAAAACAGGAAAACAAACATCAAGATATTAGAGACCTTCTGCGATCTCACCGGTCTCAAAACACAAGGGGAAAAGTGCCACGGCTTCTACATCAAGCCCACAAAAGACTCTTACACCTTCAATAACTGCGCTGCATGGACCATCAACGGCACACCCCTGAACATGATCAACCCCGGGGAATATGAGAAATACCTTGGCCTACAGTTTGACCCCTGGACTGGGATAGCAAAAACCAACCTCTCCACAAAACTAGAATTCTGGCTCAAATGCATTGATCAAGCTCCACTTAAATCTTGCAAAAACTTGATATCCTCAAAATACACACCATCCCTCGACTGACCTACCGGGCTGACCATTCAGAAATGAAACAGGGGTCCTTGAAGCCCTTGACCAGAAGATCTGAACAGTGGTCAAGAACTGGTTGCAACTACCTCTGTGCACCTGCAATGCCATCTTGTACTTGAGCACGAAGGACGGCGGTTTGGGCGTCACCAAGTTGGCGGGACTGATCCCCAGTGTACAAGCCCGGAGACTGCACTGGATTGCGCAGTCCTCGGATGAAACAATGAAGGAGTTCCTAGAGAAAGATCAAATGGAACAACTGTATAAGAAATTGTGGATTCAAGCTGGAGGGGAAAGCGAGAAGATACCCTCAATTTGGGAAGCACTGCTGGTGAATGAACCATCCAACAGTGCAGACACAACCTCAGAGTGGGAAGCACTGACCCTGAAAACTAAATTTCCTAAACCTTGTGATTGGCGGAGAAAAGAATTCCAGAAATGGACCAAATTAGTGTCCCAAGGCCATGAAATTAAAAGCTTTAAAGGTGATAAAATTAGTAGTGATTGGCTCCAATACTATAGACGCATACCTCACAGGAAACTCCTCACTGCACTACAACTTAGGGCCAACCTCTACCCCACGAGAGAATTTCTCTCCCAGGGTAGAGAGGAAAATTACATCAAGGCCTGTAGGCACTGTGATGCGGACAACGAAATCCGCACCCACATCATCGGCTACTGCCCAGTGAACTCAGGACACTCGAATCAAGAGGCACAATCACATCTGTGAAAGGCTTATTGAGGAGGCGAAGAAGAGGGACTGGGTAGTGTTCAAAGAACCACACATAAGGGAAACCATCAAGAAGCTGTACAAACCAGATCTGATATGTGTTGAGGACGGACATGCATTTGTCGTGGAAGCGACAGTACGATACAAAGCCTCCAAAAAATGTCCAGAAGAAGCCACTGCAGAGAGAGTAAACATGTAAAAACATTTGGAAACTAAGGTGTGAAGCCTCACCAATGCAAAGGACGTTGTTTTTATGGGCTTTCCCCTTGGAGCGTGGGGGAAATGATACTAGGGGAACGTTGAACTTTTGAGTACACTTGGCCTCTCCAAATCGTGGCAAGCGATGGTTGCAAAGACTTTATCCACAGAAGCGCTCCTATCGTCTGTGGACATTGTACATATGCTCACCAGCAGGGCCAGAAGATTAAATGATTCAGGGTAGTGAATTTTTGCATTTTTTGTACTTTGTAATGTTTTGTAGATTTTTATTGCTGTTTTTATATGTTGATTTTTGTATGTGATTTTTTATTTTGTATCACTTTTATATTTTAAAATACTAGAGAATAGCTAGGTTCATAAGGAAGCCACAAGACAGTTACGTGGCTCATAGTGAGTAGGGACAAAGACTTTAATTCATAACGCATCAATTAGCACCTGATTCAGACCAATTTACTGTATTTGAACCAATTTACCAGATTTGTCCAAGGTGGACAAGCCATCTTTATTTAACCCAGAAAAGGAACATATATTATTTATATGTGTTTGAAAAATAGCCAAATGCCTCATCACGTAATTAGTGATATGCATGAATGGATGAACGAGATTCCCACTGTCCCTACCTACTATCCAGCGAAACCACAGCAAAGGGAATGGGCTTGGTGGAATCAGCGGGGAAAGAAGACCCTGTTGAGCTGGACTCTAGTCTGGCACTGTGAAGAGACATGAGAGGTGTAGAATAAGTGGGAGGCCGGGCGTGTGCTCGGTGGTGCGGGGCGACCCGCCCGCCGGTGTCCCGGCCATCGGTGAAATACCAATACTCTGATCGTTTTTTCACTTACCCGGTGAGGTGGGGTGGCAAACCCCGAGGGAGGCTCTTGCTTCTGGCGCCCACCCCCGGGGTCGCTAGCAGCCACTCTATTGGATAGTGAACCCCTGTCTCCCAGTCGCTCTATCGACCGGTCTGCCTGCAGGCACAGGAATGAGGCTGAGCACTCAGACATCTCTTAGTGGCTTATTCAGCCATCCTATCTCTCTTTTCCCTCGAGGGTCCCTCAATACATACAGTATCCTCCGCACACCAGCAGGTCCTTTTCTGTCTCCGCAGGAGGCAAACCGAGACAAGCAGAGCTCCTCTGGGAAAATCCCAGGGTGAGCTTTGGAGGTCCGTCTATGCCTCTCTGCCCCTGTGGGGACAGAGATGATACCTCCTACCTGGCCTGCCAGTGCCTGTTTTGTGGAGATAAACAAAACTCCACAATTTTGTGAAAGTTGTAAAGCCGGTATGTTTAGTACAGCGCTGGATGCATGTGGAGATTACTCTCCTTAAAAGACATGCGTACTTCTGGGAATTTCAGGTCCCTTTTTATCCCCCTCTCAAATAGATATGCATACAATTTTACAATAGGTTCATACATATTCATTTACACAAATTTCGCCATTTCCACATTTGCCGCTAGTTCTTCTTTATCAGAAAGAATTCCAAGGTCAGGTTGACCTGCTCTCACAGCAGTCTTTCTGTCTCCCCCCCTTATCTCTGTCCTTCACTGAAGAAGTTTCTCTGAGCCTAGGCTTCTTATGAAAACAGGCAGTCAGACTAAAAATAGCTATGTTTTCAAACTACAGACTTAACTCAAAGATGTACATTTCAAACGTGTACATTTCAAAGATGTACCTAAATCAAAATGAATTTCTAGTCTGGAGAATTTCTACTCTCTCTCACCATAGCCTCAGACAGGGACCGGCTCCCAGGGCCCTTGCCATGGCAACCAGGACTGGGACCAGCTGGGATGCTCCGGTCTCCATGGGCCAGAGTATAGGAATGGGATTTCCCTATTTCCTGCTCCTGCTAAAACCGCACTGCCATTCGCTGCCCTCCTACCTCCCATGGAAAGCACAGAAGACAAAGATCCCAGTGTGGGATAAGAACAATTTACTGGGAACAGCAACCAGATAAGGAACAAACAGGAACAGCAACAACATTGATAACAGAAGGGATAAGAAAATCTATTTGCAGGGAAAACTACAACACCACCAACTGTCTCTTCCCAGCCACATATTCACTCCTGCCTGGAAAGGACACCCTTCTCCTCAGGGGAGGGAGAGAGACAGTCCCTTTCCTACCCCTAGCAATGACCTGATGTAGGAGAGAATATAATGACACAACCATGGTCAGACCCTCATGTTCTTGGACCCACATCATGTCATTTGCAGGGATCGGAAAAGGGACAGGTGTCTTCCCAGCATTGATGACAGAGAACATGGATCACCAGGGTTCATCCCAACGGGGGTTGTCCAATTGGAGATGAAGCTGGAGCAGTACAAGAAGCTTTTCCTGAAGTTGGGGCATTTGCAGGGCTTCCCTTACTGGTGCCTCTGTTGGTGTTTGATCAAGTGAGACCTCTGGGTGAAGCTCTTCCCACACTTGGGACACTTGTAGGGCGTCTCCCCAGTGTGGATGCGCCAGTGGGTGATGAGCTGGGAGTTGCGGATGAAGCCCTTCCTGCAGTCAGGGCAGCGGAAGGGCTTCCCCTCTGTGTGAATCTGCTCATGCAGAAGGAGATGGAAGCTGGTGTGAAACCTTTTCTGACACTCAGAACACTCGTAAGGCTTCTCCTCAGTGTGGATGCATTGGTGGGTGACGAGTGCGGAGCTGCAGCTGAAGCCCTTCACACACTCCAAGCACTTGTAGGGCCATTGCCTGGCATGGATCATCTGGTGGCGGATCAGGGTGCTGCTCTGCCTGAAGCTCTTCCCACACTCCAAGCACTTGTAGGGCTTCTCCCCATTGTGAAGCTGCTCATGCACCACCAGCTCTGAGCCCTGGCTGAAGCTCTGTCCACCTTCCTGGCCCAGGGTGGGTCTTTCCTCCTCAGAGCACCCTGGGCTGGGTTTGGAGCCCCTCTTCCTGTGGGATCTCCAGGGCTTTTCCTCTCTGTTAGATTCTTGTGCCATGGAGCTGCTCAAAACAGCCTCTTCCATGAGGTTCTGCTCTGGGGATTTTTCCTCCCTGGTCTCCATCCTCAGCTCCTTGTCTGGGGGTGGAAGGACAAAGAGAGGATGAGATGTGCCTCTGTACCAGAGGGAAGGGGAAGGAGATCTCCCCAGTGCTTCCCCGGCAGGACGGCATTGGCAGTGGGGTTGTCCTGCAGCTGGGGGCCGTGTTGGGCTGGGAGATGGAGCAGGAGAGAGGGGGAATGGGGCACTGACTTCCTCCTCACCCACCTGGGTGTCCGGGGGCATTGTCTCAGTTTGAAAAGACAAGTGTCTGCTAAGGAAGGCAAGAACCTCGCTTGAAATGGAAAATATTAATCCCCTCCCTCTGAATTGTTATATGTTTAAAATTAAGGGGGTCTCAGGCAAAAATATGGGACTAGTTAAAACAGTTATTGACTAGAAAAAATTTAAAAATACAAATGCAGCTGTACAAAAACCCCACTAACCGAATCAGAGTATAACCTTACACCTTGTGGGTCAGGGTGCTGGTAGCAGTCCCATTATATGGTGGCTGCAGAGCACCTGCAGGGACAGATGTGGTTCTGTTGGGATCCTGTAGAAGGGTGGAGTTTTCCTCTTAAGGTCGGTGGTGGTGGTGTTGGGTCTGGTCTTCCTCTGGGAATTCTGTGGAGAAGAAAGCTGCTTCTTCCTCTGGGAATTCTGTGGATAAGAAAGCTGCTTCTGTGAGAATCCAGTGGGAAAGGCTGGCTGTGGAGTTCCAAGGCCGAGCTTATATCCAGGTAGGAATGCTTGGCTCCTCCCCCTGGGCAGAGCATCTCACAATGGGGTGATGGAATTTTTATCAGTCATATAGTGACACTCAATGGCCCATTAAGAGAAGATATTTCCCAGAGGGGGCATTGGTTGTAGAAGAGATAAAGAAAACTGCTCAATTAACAGATGATACCTGCCCCACTTCTAACAGATGGGAATCGACAAACCCCCAGCTACATCTTGCAACCTAAGACAGTCATCTCCATCTTCCTCACAGCCTTTTCCTCTATGCCACCACGATTGGGAATGGAAAATCCTGGTTCTGGAAAAACAAGGGTTTAGCACAGATTGAGATTGAATGTCCCTCTGCCCAAGTCCATCTCTAGAAGTAACCGGCCATCTGCGCTCCATAAAAACCTCCCAAACATCAAGGTTCAGCCCTGAAAATGCTTCCCAGGAGTTGCCTGTCCCTGGTCTCTCCCCTTTGGTGTTTCAGGGTTGCCCCCTGTCCCAGCTGGTGTGGGTCACACTTGGATTGGGGGTCCCCTGTTTACTTGATCCCCACCCTCCCCTGCAGGAAGTCCCAAAAAGCAAAACCTTTCCCCTTTTTCCATCTCCTCATTTAGGGATGCTGGGGGGTTTTGGGATCCTAGGGTCCCTACTTTCCTAATTCTCTGCTTTGGAGTGCAGGGGATCCCAGGAGTCCCTCCTTCCCCTCTCCAGGCTCTTGAGGCTCCTGCCAATGGCGGTGCTCCCCCCTCTCTGGGTTCCCGACTTTGGGCTCCTGGGGGACACAGGACTCTGCTCCTCCAGGCTGCCTCTGCCAGCAGTTGCCACTGGACCCTCCAATGTCCCTCCATGGGGCCTTTTCCGCACAGCCTTGGAGTTCTACATTCTCCAAACATCCCCTCAAAAAAACCCCACCCAGGGAACCCCCCAGGATATCTGGGCCAAGCACCCCCTCTCACCGGTCACCTGCGTGATGGTGGGGATGAAGATCTCATGGGTGGGGATGTGAATTTGTGGAGTGCTTGACCTCGTAGTTCCTTCTGCTTTTCTCTGATCCTCCTTTGTCCCTCATCTTCCTCTTCCTACCATTCCCTCCCTCCTCCTTCCCCAGCAGCAGCCACACCCTCGGTGCCCCGTTCCCGCAGCCCTCGCAGCCTGCGGCAGGAGCGGGGATGGAGCCAGGACAGTTCGGGATGGGCAGCGCGGGGTTCTCGGCTGCTCCCAGCCACTGCGGGTGAGGGGAACCCAGCCTGGGCCAAAGGAGAGGCAAACTGGGAAAACTGGGGGCTGAACATCCAAACTGGGTCTTGCTGGGGACCCTGCCTGGGCGCTGCCAGCCCTTGGGGCTCCACTCAGGAGATCCGGGAGGGGCAAATGCAGAGAGGGCTGGGGGATCCCAGGAGTTTCATCACTGGGAAGAAGTGAGCTGTACTGGGATCATACTGTGATCATATAGGCAGTGACTGGAATTGTACTGGGTTTGTACTGACATCATACTGGGATCATACTGGGAGCAGCTGGACTCCTGCTGGTGGAGACTCTGATCACAATGAGGTGAATGGGATCATAGTGGGATCATACTGGGACTGAGTAGGAGCCTGCTGGGTGCAATTGTGGCCCTGTTGAGGCAAATGGGATATACTGGGAGCAAGTGGGATCATGCCAGGAGCAAGTGGGAGTAACTGGGATCATGCTGGGTGCACACTGGGGGTCATTAGAAGCAACTGGCCTTCCACTGGGATGAACTCAGATTATGCCAGGAGTGACTGGGAATATGCTGGAAGGAACTGGGATATATTGGGAGAGACTGAAACAAAAGTCAGGGTGAAAGGGAGAAACTGGAACCATGTGGGGCACAAGTGGTTCATACTGGCAGCAACTGGGACCACAGTGGGCTCATCCCTGCATCGTACTAGGACTGACTGGATTAACACTGGGAGTTTCTGAGAGTGACTGGGAACACACCATGCACATCATCCCTGGACTGGGGGTGACTGGGAGTAACTGGGAGCACACTGGGAGCAACTGGCATAATCCTGGGACTGACTGGGTTGATCTAGCTGCAGGTAACTGGCACCATCCTGGGAGTGCTTGAAAGTAACTGGGATTATTCTGGGACCATACTGGGAATGCTGGCATGTCACAAAGATCATACTAATACATAAAATTTCAATAGTCAATGCGAATTTTATTTCTAAATCTTTGATTTGAAAGAAGGTGGGCAAGCAGCGCTGGGTGGCTGAGGAGTCACTGCTCCACTCACGGCACACACTACTTACAAATTCAGTAAAGTATATATACTGTTTTTAAGCTTATAAAGCATTTTCCAATGTGCTTGGTTAATAGAAATGAGTAAATATCAGTAAGCTGGAATCAGCAATTTCATCATCTTTCCAGGTGGTTGTTGGCTTCCTGTCCTTCTTGTGCTCGTCTGGAGGGAGGCCCCTTCACCGCTGTCTGCTACAATATTTTGTTAAGCTTTTTATTATATATAAGCATTTAGTCACATTGCAGTCCCTTTAGCTTTACAACAAGTTCCTCTATTCTAAGCACCAGCCATCTTTCTACCTCATCTCTTTACTTTACCATACTTCCCCTATTTCAAAGCTTTATTTGGCTATAGAAGGTTTCAAAACCCTTCTTTGTATCTATCCCAAGGAATGCATCCATTTTCCACACAGCAGATACAAGCATTTGCTGATTCCATTGCAGATTGACACAAATCACAAAAACATTTTTCACAATATTGCTCACCAAATTGACGATGTGGCAATCTGCTTCCCTTTCCTGTAGGGCATGTAGAATGTGCTGCTGGCTTATGGTGTCAAAAGCCTTGCTGATGTCCACAAATACAACACCCAGGGGTTTGTGTTCTCCTTTTGTGACTGAATAATGATTTGCAGGAGTTTCAGGTTTTCAGAGCATCCCACTGCTCTTGTAAAGCCTCTTTGCCTTGGATTGAGGGTCAAGCCTTGGTCAGTGTGGCTGTTAAAATCCTGGAGAACAGTCTTAGCAAGATGGAACTGATTGGGATAGGTCTCCAGTTGTTAATTTCCTTAAGGCGATCTGGTTTGGTTGACTTAGGAATCAAAACAGTCCTGCAATCCCTCACTGTTGTGTTGGGTCTGTATAAGTTGGACTGTTCTGTTCCGCCCTATCTTGTAATGGTTCTGCCCTGGTTCTCCCTTCCCTCCCTTGTGCTGCCAGTTATCCCAACTCCTCCCCAGTTGCCTTGGAGATAAATGTACCCTGTCTCAAATCCCTCCCCCGTGCCCTGTCCGTCACTTGGCGCTCCCACCCTTCTCTCTGGAACTCTCTAGAAACATCTAACTAGAGCGTCGAGTGATTGGCTCAGGGGCCGAAGCTCCACCCTCAAGTTATTCCCATTGGTGTTTTCCCTAAGTCAATCTTTGGTATCCCACTCCCCTCTGAAACCCTATTTGTCCAAGGACTGACTCCTCCCCTGTGTCCCTCCCTCCTTATAAGCTATTGCAAGTTCCCCCTCTTCGTCTTCGGTTGTTGGTTTCCCCTGGGACTCAATAAACCTGGATTCACCACGGCTGGAGAGCGCTCTCTTCCTATTTCTGCTGACTGTAGCCATAAGCCAAGCCACGTCCTACCACAAGGTACCGTTACTATCATAGCACAGAGCGTTTGCCTTAGGTGCTGTCCCAAGCCACGGAGATTGGGATAGTGCCCACCTACTGCTAGCGGTGCTGGAAAGCTGGCCGGGACGTCCGAGAAGGACCATTTTTCTCCAGCTGGACCGCTTTAGTTTTGGCGCCCAACGTTCCCCACTGCCTCTGTGCTGGGGCAGAGATCGATTGGGTTACATTGCACAGGGTATCCAGCAGGACCATGAGGGGGTGCAATCTATGCACCAATGCCCTGTTTGTAACTATACTCTCAAAAACTGCCTTAGGAGAGTCATAGTCGCTCCTGCCACTTGCCTGCACTTCATTGAATTTCTTCACTTTGACATTCAGAGCACTGGGCAGAAATCACATTGCGTCAACACCCATCTCAGGCCTTTGTGATGCTTTGTTTTAATTAAACAGTCTGATTCCCCTGGTTTGCACCAGTTCTAAGCTGGCTGCTGGGTGCTGGCCAAGGCGGGGGACCTGCCTGGGGACACCCCTGGTGACCTCCCCCGTGTGAACCGCTCAGCAGACGCCTTTTCACAGCAGTTGACAGCAGGACATGGAGCGACAGATACGTCTTGATGGTAGCCAGGTGTTCCACAGCAGCTGGGAGTCTCACAGCAGCCGGGTACAGCTTGGCAACAGGCACGGGCAGCTCCATAGCAGCCAGGAATGGCTCCTCAGCCAGGCACCCCTTTACAGTGCCAGGGTGCTCTCCTGCCGGGGCCGGGCACTGTCTCGCCGTGGCTGGGCACAGCTGTAGGGGCACTTTCAGTCACAGCAAAGCACAGAGAGGTGGTTCCACTGCAGGCAGAGATGGCTACAGGGGCAGCCGCATGGCACAGAGGAGCTGGAATCTCACAGGGGCCAGGCACTGCTTCTGAGATCTCAGCTGGTATGGCAGGCCTTGTGGAGGGGCAGCAAACCCCGCTCCATGGCCAGGCACTGTCCTGCAGGAGCAAGGCATCTCACAGTGGTGGCAGCTGGCTGCCTTGCAGTGGCTGCAGGGGCAAAGTGCCTCTCTGCTGCTAACCAAGTGCTGCTTCTGGGGTTCCAGCTGTGGCAGCAGGGCACAGCAGAGTGGCAGAGTGCCTGTTCAATGTGACTCTGCAGCATGACATCTCTCCACCCTCTGGATCAGTAGCAGCGCACTCCATTGACAACCCGTGCTGCTCTTGGGCGGTTGCGGCAGTTTCTGCCAGCAGAGCAGAACAAGGGGCAGCAGAGGGCACAGCAGCACAGCAGCCAGTGCTTTCAGGAGTCTTGGCAGCCACAGCAGGGCCTGGAGGGGCTGTAGGGTGCTCATTTAACACAGCCAGGCTGCTCGGGGCGCCTCCACCACTGACCCCATGGACGGCACACTCAACTGACTGTGCCCTCCTTCCTGGGGCAGCGGCACGGCCCCGGGTGACCAGGGCACATCCTGCTGGGCAAACACCTCTGCCAAGGGTGGCAGCACAGTCCTTGGGGGCAGCAGGGCATTCCCTGGGCAGGTCACCCTCACCTGGGGAGGCTCCACGGCTCTGCCTGGTGGCCTCCTGGTGGGCTGTGCCTTCTGCACTCATCCTCTTCCCTCGCTCACCCAGCACAGCGTCTGCTCTCCCTGCTGTCTCCCCCAGTGCCCTGCTTTCACCGTTAGCCTTGGTGGAGAGCCAGTGAATGCCTCATCCTTGGAAACATTCCAGCTTGGGTGGGCTCTGAGCAAGATAATGGAGTGAAAGATGCCTCTGCCCGCACCCCACAGGAGGCTCTGTGGTGTCAGCTACTGGAGTGGTTGGGGTCTCCTGTAGGATGCAGTTCCCCCAGAGAGCACAGAGAGAACACAAAGCACCACAGCTGGCAAGAACACCCTCCATGGAGATGGGAATATTCTGGATCAACAGGCTCAAGCTGCTGAGTTTTGCCCCCTTGTAGATGGACACAAGTGTCAGAAATGACTGAGAGCCAGGAGGCCCCACAGTGTCTCTGAGTCCCCTTGGTTCCCTGAGATCACACAGTGTCCCAGTGTCCCTTTGGTTCCATGAGGCCCCACAATGTCACAAAGATCCCTGGACACCACAAGGTTCTGGGAGATCCCAATGGATTGTTGGTTCCAACTGGCCTCACTGAGTCACAAGGGCCTCTGGATTCCATGAGACCCCACAGTGTCACAGTGTGCCTTTGGTTCCACAAGCCACAGTGTCACAATGGTTCCTGAGCATCCTTAAGCACCAGAGTCTCAGAGCATCCCCTCAGTTTCATGAACTCCACAGTGTCCCAATGTCCCCTTGGTTCCATTTAGTTCTGCAGTGTCACAAGGATTCCTGGAAAGAATGAGGCCCTGAGGTATCACAATGTATGGTTCCATGAAGTCCCAGAGTTTCAGTCTCCTCTTGGTTCCATGGATTCTACAAGACCCTGGAGTGTCACAGGGCCCCTATAGTCCCATTGTCACAATGTGACAATGTCCCCAGGAGGCCCTGCAGTGTGACAATGTCCCCAGGAGGCACTGCAGTGTCACAGAGGAGCAGCACTGGAGTGGGCACAGCACCAGGGGAGGTTTGGCAGTGTTCCCATATCTGTGACACAACAGTGGTGCAACACTAACGTTCCCCTCTCTATGATACCACAGATGTTCAAGACCGAGCATTGCCCTGTCAGTGACATCCCAGTGGTGGCAACCTCAAAGTTCCCCTGTCTGTGACATGACAGCAGTGGCAATACCAATGTCCCCCTGTCTATGACACCAAAGCAATTGCAACCCCAGCGTTCCCCTCTCTGTGACACCACAGAGGTGGCACTTGCAGCGTTCTCCTCTCTATGACAGCACCACAGTGGCAACCCCTATATTGCCCTCTCAGTGACACCACAGGGGTGGCAGCCCCAAATGCTCCCCTGGAACACCACAGTAGTGACTCCCCCACATTCCCCTCTCTGTGATACCACTGAGTTGGCAGTTCCAACATTGACTTCTGTAGGACACCACAGGGGTAGCAGCCCCAAGATTACCCTGTCTTCGAGCCCACAAGGATGGCAGCGCAAACATTCCCCTCTCTATGATACCACAGCGGTGGGAGCCCCAGAAATCCCCTGTCTGTGGAACCCAAGCAGTGTCAGCCCCAACATTTCCCTCTCTGTGACATAATAGTTGTGGCAGCCCCAAGTCCCCCTCTCTGTGACACCACAGCAGTGGAAGGCCCAGATACCCCTGTCTGTGACACCGCAGCTTTGGCAGCCCCAGCATTCTCCTCTCTATGACTCCACAGCAGAGGCAGCCCCAATGTTCTCCTCTCTATGACTCCACAGCAGAGGCAGCCCCAGCATTCTCATGTGTATGATACCACTGTGGTGGCAGCCACAACGTTCCCCTCTCTTTGACACCTCAGTGGTGGCAGCCCCAGTTGCACCTTCTATGACACTTCAGCAGCAGCCATCCCAACATTCCCCTCTCTACGACACCAGAGCTGTGGCAGTCCCATTGTCCCAGTCTCTGTGACACCACAGTGGTTGCTGCCCGAACGTACCCCTCTCTGTGACACCACAGCTGTGGCAGCAGCACTAGAACAGAAGCAGCAGCTGTGGAACAGCAGGAGTGCAGGGGAGGAGCAGAGAAGGAGCAGTGGAACAGTGGGAGATGAGCAGTGTTGGAGCAGCAGTGGAGCAGTGGTGCAGGAGCTGAGGAACCATGCTGAAACAGCACAGCACAGCTTTTGAGCAGCAGTGGAGTGAGCATGGAAAAGGCGGAACAGTGGTGGCACAGGAGCTACAGCCATGGAATGGTGGTGGCACAGGAGCTACAGCCATGGAACAGTGGTGGCACAGGAACTACAGCCATGGAATGGTGGTGGCACAGGAACTACAGCCATGGAAGAGTGGTAGCACAGGAACTACAGCCATGGAAGAGTGGTGGCACAGGAGTTACAGCCATGGAACAGTGGTGACACAGGAACTACAGCCATGGAACAGTGGTGCCACAGCCCCGCAGCTGTGGAGCGGCGCCTGAGATGCCGCTCAGACACACACCTGAAAATGATTCAATCCCATTGAAAACACCTCAATTTTACCCCAAAATTGACCAATCCATATCAAAATGCCTTATTCCCACCTAAGAAAAACTCAGTCCCATGACAAATCTACTTGATTCCACAATGTCCAGGGTGAGATGGGGTTGGAAGGAGATTGGGAGAAGTGGCATCCAAACTTGAGGGTGTGGGATTGGGATTGTGTGGGGCTGGATGTGTGGCCTGCATTTTGATAGTAAATAAAACATTCAGAATTACTGATTTCTGTCCCATTCATTTTTTGTCAGTTCCAGTTTGTTTTCAGAGTGCCACCTTCGCAGCTGATTGCGTTTGTGCCCTTCTTTCTCTCCTGCCTTTCTTTGCCTGCTCTGTTTCTCTCTCAGTGTCTCTCTTGACCCAGGGCAGCTCCCACCAAAGACCCTGCCCTGATTTAATTCCCACTCCAGGAGTTCCAACAACCACGGGTGAAGCTATGAAGGCTGGCAGTGAAATGTCACTGTAAGATCTTGCTCCACTTGGCCTTTTTCTCCTTCTTAAGAGCTTTGCCTTCCAGGGCAGGAACATCTTTTCCTGGCTGGAATCTGGAATTCCCGCCCCTGGGAGTGTGTGCCATGGATCCCAGAGGGGCATTCCTGAGGCTCCCAGGGTGCTGCTCCTGCCGTGCCTCCCAAGGAGCTGTGCAGGGCCAGGGGACAAGGTCCAGCAGCTCTGTTGGTTCTGCAGTGCCACAACGGCTCCTGGTTCCATGAGTTTCCATACCGCCAACAGCCGTTCCTTGGTTCCCATGATGCCTTGCTGTGTCACCATGGATATTTGGTGTCATGAAGTTCTTCAGTGTCACAATGGCCTTCTTGGATGGGCAGTGCCACCATGGCCCATTGGCTCCATGCAGCCCTGATGGGTCACCATGGACTCTTTGCTTCCATGAGGTTCTGGGGGTGTCTCCATTGTCTCCTTGGATCCACACTGTCACAATG
Organism: Melozone crissalis; assembly: GCF_028551555.1. Classification (NCBI taxonomy): domain Eukaryota; kingdom Metazoa; phylum Chordata; class Aves; order Passeriformes; family Passerellidae; genus Melozone; species Melozone crissalis. Next base: position 16,493,191 of record NW_026535824.1, read on the forward strand.
GACCACTGGATCCATGTGGCCCAGCTGTGTCACCATGGCCCCTTGGTTCAATGGGACCCCAGCGTCACAATTGACTCCTTGCTTCCACGCCACCTCCTCAGTGCCAAAATGGCCCCTTCGTTCCATGAGGAACACAAAAGTTTTGTAGAAACTTTGAAAAATTGTGCTTAATACACCTGGGAATATCTGTTTGCATTCAAGAGAGAGGTAAAAGGTGAGAATGGCACCAGCAGCTTCATCTGAACAGAGATCCAGGGAAAGGACAGGGACAGAGAATTCAGCTGCAAGACTCAGAGAATTCTGCTCCCAGAGATCATTTATGCTCACACTGTCCCTTGTAGAAGGGTGACATCATTCCAGGCAGCCTGGACTGAGCAGGTGGTTTCTGAGGTGAGTTTGTTTTTCAGGAAACCCACTCAGGCTTTTCCATTTGCTCTGGTTTGAAAGCAAAACCAGAGAGAGACTCAAAGTCAGAAATACAATTTATTAGGGAAAAAAATCATGCAATAATACAAAACAAAAAACACTGATAAAGTCAGAATATAACCTGTCACTCTGTTGGTCAGGGTGTTGGTAGCAGTCCTGTTGGAATGGTGGCTGCAGTCCTCCTGGAGTGGCAGATGTGGTAATGCTGGAGCAGCGATCCTGTAGTAGGGTGTAGCCTACCTCTGAAGATCCAGTGGAAAAGGTAGCTGTTGCTCTGGGGAATCCAGTGGAAAGGCAGCTTGTTTTGTCCCCAACCCCAGATAATATCCAGGGGGGCATGCTTAGCTCTTCCCCCCTGGGTGGAGCATCTCACAATGGGCTGATATCATTCTATGAGTCATGAGGTGGTCCATTAAACAGAAATGGCTCCTGGAGGGCATTATCTCTGAGTCATGCAGAAAGGCATTGATGGGTTTATTAACAGGAGATAAGGAATGAAACAATGCCCCTCCTGTTTCAACAGCTCTTGAGGATGGGAATAGAATACATCTTTATATTGTAACCTAGGACATCTCTCACCAATGGAAGGGTGAGACAGAATAACTTCATATTTGGTGTCATTTCATGCTCTGCTGGGAGTTTCCTGAGGGCTGGTAGTGCTGTTGGCTTCAGGAACAGTTTGGGTAATGGCTGTGGGAAGGAGGGCTGGGTAAAAAATCAGAACAGTATTCTTGTATTTACAGTCTTTTGCTACATGTCCAGTTTTCCTGCAGTTACAACAGTTTCCACTGCCTTTATTACATTCTGTATTGTGGGGAAGCACATTTGCTGCAACCAGCATTTCAATTGCACCCTGACTGGTGGCCTTGGCTAGGCTGGAGTCACAGTCTGAGATCGCCTGGCAAATGCAAGCATCAACCATCTGAGCAATGGTCGGCTCAGGGTCAAGGGGGAGGCTGTGAAGAACCTTTCTGCAGTCAATACTGGCATTACAGAAAGCTAATTTGCTAATAAGATAATCCTGGACCTTTTGATCATCTACCTGTTTTTCCAGGGCTTTCATAAGGTGCTTTATGAACTTGATATAGCTCTCATCCAGGCCCTGGTGAATGTAAGTGAAGTCAGTGTGGTGTGTAGAAGCATCAGGTGTTTGGAGGAGGGTGGACCGTGCAGTGCCTTTGAGATCTTCCAGTATTGACTGGGAAATGACTTCAGCCTGATACTGCAGTCTAGCATAGTCTCCTTCCCTGGTAATGTGGTCCATTGTGAGGTGTTGTCGCCCTTCTTCCTCAACATAACCTTTTGGTAACTCATGAACTTTATTTATCCAAACTCCTTTCCAGAAAATAAATTCATCAGATGACAATATAATTTTCATACACCATCTTAAATTTTGTGGCACCATTATGTGGGCAGTAAATGGCACGTTCAGCAAATTGTTAAAATAGGGAGAACTCCTCCCATAATCCTTGGCAGCTTTACTAAGTCCTTCATTTCCCTATGGAGGTGGGGAATCCAAGATTCAGGTCGCACCTGTGCAGTATAAGCAGGGGCCAAAACTTAAATGGGAATCTATTCCCTATGGATTCCCATTTAGGTTTCGGTCCCAGCTTATACTGCACAGGTGCCACCTGAATCTTGGATTCCACCTCCCAGTCCCCCTCCTTTGCAGCTTTTCTCCGCATTCTCTGCACAGAATCCTTGGGCTCATCCTCACTCTCAGATAAGTTATCACTCTTTTCCTCTGTAGAGGAGGCAGGTCTGCTGGCAGAGGCGCAGGCCTTTCTGCCGACCGGCAATGCCTGGCGTTTAAGGCCTTTGGTAGCCAAAATGGCTTCCTTCCAGTTGGCCCCATGTCCGGTTCCAGTGATGTGGGAACTGGAAGAGGCTGGACTGGAGCAGGGGCCTGGAAGTGGAGAGGTGCAGCCCGCATTGGGGAGAACCTTTCTGATGATAGGGGAGGGACAAATGCGGCAGTGGAATTCAACATTAAGGTGAGACCCGACACAGAGGAGGCACCTGGAGCAAAGGCGGGAAATGGGGATGAAGGCGGGAGGGTATCTAAAATGGTGGTCTCTCTAACAGGAGTGTTGCCATCTTGTGATTTATAGGAAGGGGGATTAGAACTAGGGAATGAAGGAATGTGGGTGAGGGAATATCTCAAGGCAGCATGGCCACTGCCATCCTGAGGAGAGGACAGAAAAGGAGGGGAGATGGCAGACAGCAGATGGCTTGTCTGTGCCAAAGGGCAGGCTCCATCTCCCATCCTGTTCTCATGGAACCTGGGTTTGGGAACGTGAAGGGTGGGTTGAATAAACCAGGGCAAAGGGTTGGAACCATGAACTCATTAAATGATCCTATAAATTGAATGAAACAACAGATAAAATTTCTCAACTTTTAAAACCCCTTGTATTTGTAAAATATAAAGCTTATCCCCAACAGCATCCCAACATGATAACTGGTAGATAGAATCAACAGAGATATCAGGAAGCTCCTCAAATAACCATGAACAATAATTTTTAAACTCCCTTCAGAAAATTAACTCCCCTCTAAATTTAAAACTCTCCAAAACTTTACAAAAACATCCTTTTCAGCTTGGGAATGAGTATTTCCCATAGCTGCCCCCAGTGGAAGAGGAAATGCCCACCCACAGGAACAGAAAATCAAAAGCCCAAAGCCCTGAGAGCTCTCTGCAACTCAGTCACTCACTCTCAGTCTCACAGGCACAATCTCCAGCCAAAGTGGGGCTTACGGGGCTGTCAGAGATTCAGGCCCCATAGATGTTGAGGGGATTGTCAACTTCTTCTTTAGCGACATTAGATAAAACTGGAGTCTCACTTCAGTGTTGTGGCTGACCCGAAGGGGTACAGCTTCCAGTGACGTCTGGCTGGCAGGATCACTGCTGGAGACACTCACAGGGACCTTAAGGAATCTGGTTCCTCTTCGCGCGCCATGTGTAGCATCATGGCCCTACTGAGGCCCTTGGAGCGTCCAGCACTCATGAGCCCAAACCTCACTGCTGCTTAGAAAGCTGACAGAATGAGCAGGATGGGTCTTCATATGATCTCCAGCAAACTGGGTTTATTGGTACAGGAACAGGCTACACAGCTGAACAGGGTCCAGGGATGAAGACTGGGTGTAGGCTGAGGGATCAGGGTCTTATATGGGGTAGTGAGGGTGGAGCTGAGGGTCAGGGTCCAATGGGTATGGGGGAAAATGGTGCAGAGGAGGGGGTCAGATCTCAGGTCAGCCAATAGGAAACAAGGGTTGAGGAATACAGCAAACTAGGGCAAATGGAGGGACAGAGAGAGAACATTCTAGGGCCAAACAAATGTGGGCAATAGGAGTTGAACTAGGGTAATTAGGCCAATGGGCCAATGGGGTAACCTAACGTAACATAAATCAGCATGTGTCTGCAAAGATCAATATGAGAAGAAAGCATCTCACCCTAACCTGAAAGCCTATTCCTCTTATCTAGAACCAGTCCTCCATGTCTGGGGGATTGAGATTCTGATGGTAGGCCTCTGGGCCTCCACACATCCTCACAGCTGGCCCAGGGCAGCTCTGGAGGGGTCTTGGTGGCAGCTTGGGCTTGGCACACACTTGAGGAGGGTGTCTGTTTTCAACAGGGAGCTCAGGAGTTTTAGAGCGCTAAAAGAAAAAAAAAAAAAACCTCTTTGCCTGAGAGCAGCCAGTTCTCCAAACTAAGCTGATGCCAGGTGAGTGAGAAGAGACAGGATGGGGTTTGGAAATGTGGAGCAAGGCTCTCCACACTGTGTCAGATCTCAAGACACAGCTTCTCAGAGCAGGCCAGAGCTCCTTAGGAAAGTCCCTGGGTCAATATCAGTCACAGAAGGCTGCTATCATTTCTTCTCCAAATAGAACCATACACCCTTAAAACAGGAATGTGGATTTATTAGAAGCTCTTTGAAATATTTCTCCATAACAATAGGAAAAAAACTTCCTAGTGAACTGCACTACAGTAGAGGGAAATCAAGGCAAAACCATGGTTTGTCAGGACTTGCTTGATTCTAATGAGCCCCATGGTGCATTTGGAGCTGAGCCCTTGAATCTCAGGGCCTGAGAGGAGATTGCACAAACCTTTCCAGGAGTCAAAGACAGAAGAAAATCCCAGAGTGTCTCAAAGCATGAATGAATCCCACTGAGGTCCATCCGGAAAACATGGTCCTCATGACTCCTTGGAGGAGAGAATTGGAGGCCAGATGGCACAAAAACCTCTCAGAAGCCTCACTGAGGAAAGGAAATTCCAAAGCACCTTAAAAACCGTTATTACCTCAAAGTATTAATGAGTTCCACTGAGTGTCAATACAAAGCTCTCAAGGGACTCGTTAAAGCAGATAACTGAGGCCATGATTGCACAAATCTCTAACGGAGTCTCTATCAAAAGGGAGACACCAAGTACCTTAAAATAACTGAAGTACCTTGAAGCATTAATGAGCGGCACTGAGGGTTGTTACTGACAAAGCCTCTCCATGGACTAATTACAGCAGATAATTGGAGGCCATGATTGTGCAAAGCTCTCAGAGACTGCAAGGCCAAAGCAAAACCCAAAGTCCTTTGAAAAACCTGCAGTCCCTGCAGGGAGCATTCAGGAGCCCCCAGCGCCATTGCTGAGCAAGGCTCCCCAGGGACTCCTTCCAGCAGATTCTTGAGGCCGCTGGGATGTGAGCTAAGGGGGGATGCTGAGGGCAGGACAAGGGGCTGACAGTGCCCAGCCTGGATGGGGCTGTGCCAGGAGGCCCCAGTGCCTCAGGACAAGGTGTCTCCTCACAGCCCTTGGTGGCACAGACCCTGCTGTGCCCCTGGGCAGCAAGACTTGGCTTCTCTTTGTCCCCAGCTGTCATCAGTGCCTCCAGTTCTCTGCTCTGCCTGGGGCCTGGGGACCCTTTCTCAGTCATGTCCCTCAGTGGGACCCATTAAAAGTCAAAGAGATTTTGGAATTGGATTCTGACTCGAAGTTCTTGAGAGGTTTCTTCAGCTCCCTCTCAGGGACTGATGTTCAGGGCATCAGCACAAAGCCCCAGAGGCTCATTATAGTCTTTGTGCTGTGTCTGTGCTGCTGAGCTGGGCTGGGCTCCTGGCCCAGAGGCAGCTCCTGGCAAGGACAGCACTGCAGAGAGACAGCTCTGCCCAGGAGCAGCTCGTGTGCACAGCCCAGCAGGGCTGGGGCACTGCCTACAACCACCCCAGACGCACAGAGAGCTTCAATCAGGCAGGGCTGGGAAGGGGCTGAGAAGTGCCTGGGGCAGAATCACTGCCAGCCTTGGCACAGGAACCTCTGGCTGCAGGACAATGCAGCTGCAGCTCCTGGAGTGATTTCCTACAGCTGGAACATCCCAATGCCTACAGACTCTGTGAGTACATCTCTGAGTATTTCTGGTGCAGGGGAGGTGAAATGCTCATGAAGCTCTGATGTACTGAGGGGTTCTGATCAGTCTCAGAATATTCCAAGACACAGATTTTGATAAAAATGAGGCAATTTCCTAAGACTTTGTGCTCAGATTCCTACTACTGGAGAGTGTCAGGGAGAGCGGATAAATATTAAAGGATGAATATTAATAATTAGTTGTGAATTTTGGTAAGTGGTGCCTGAGACAACCAAACTGTTCCTTTTAGTGACCAGTAGGTTCACAGGAGATCCCTAATGTGCCTTCAGCCACTCTGCCTATGGTCAGCAGCAGCAGCAGCACCTTTGCTGGAGCCATTAGGCTCAGTCTGAGCTGTCCTTTCTCCAAGCTGCAAACAGAACCTGCCCCCAGCCAGTGCCCTGCAAACAGGCAGGGTTCTGTCAGGCCAGGGAGAGTGCAGAGATTTGGGGTCTGTGAGTGCTGGCAGGGACAGATCAGGCACAGGGAAACACCTGCAGGAGGAAAATCTTCAGGAAGCGGAGAGAAGATCAGGCAATGAGAGAAAACAAAACCCAGCAGTGCTCTGGCAGGGAGAGTTTAGAGATGTCCACAGGAGCCCCTCCAGTGCAGCCCCTCCCTCTGAACAAGCCCCCTCCCTCCTGTGCCCCAGCCAAGCCTCTGCCCTCAGTGCCGGGGCTCCAAGGCGTGCAGCCCCTCCTGTGCCGGCAGAGGTGCAGCAGAGCCATGGGGCAGCTCTGCAGCCCCGGGCCCAGTTCCCTTTGCAGAGCACAGGACTGGGAGCAGCTGCCCGGCCCTGGGGGCTCTGGAGGGGGCACCGCTGGCTCAGGGTGACGCTGTCCCCAGTGCCCGGCTCTGGGCAATGCTGTCAGTGCAGCCAGGGAAGGAGCTTCATCTTCCTTCATCCAATGCCAGCATAAGGACACTTGGAAGTCCCTCTGAGATTTCAGTCCAAGCCAGGAGCTTCAACCCAGCTTGCAAACCTGTCCTAGATCATCTCTGAGTGATAAGATCCATGGGGAAAGGCAGAGGTTTGTGACACTGAAAATGCTGCTGGGTTGTTGGAATGAGTGACATTAGTCCTTGGCTACAAGTGTGGAGCTGGGCTGTGGTGGATCCATCTGCTCTCAGCAGTGCCTGGTCACATTTTAGGGGAAATGTGGGAAGGTGATCACCCTCCACCTGAGAAGGATTCAAGTCCAGAGAAACACTGAACAGGTCAGAACAACAGATCATCTCCCCTCACTCTCCACTCATCACTTGGCCTCAGAGAACTTGCTTAGTTCTCCCTGGGGGCACAGAAATGCTGAGAGTTTCTGATATCCAAGAATACCAGCAGAGATATGGGGGAGCTGATAAAAAATTTCTGCAACTCTTGCACACAAAAGGGTGTCTCTGTGTGTTCCAGGGCGGGGTGTGTGGGAAATGGCTTTGATTTTGGTTACAGGTATCTCCTCTAATCCTTCACTGTCCTTTTCTCCATGAACAGGTGCCCAAGTGCAGCCACAGCAAATGTCCAACAGCAGCTCCATCAGCCACTTCCTCCTGCTGCCATTGGCAGGCACAGGGCAGCTGCAGCTCCTGCACTTCTACCTCTTGCTGGGCATCTCCCTGGCTGCCCTCCTGGGCAACGGCCTCATCATCAGCGCTGTAGCCTGCGGCCACCACCTGCACACGCCCATGTTCTTCTTCCTGCTCAACCTGGCCCTCACTGACCTGGACTTCATCTGCACCACTGTCCCCAAAGCCATGCGCAATTCCCTCTGGGACACCAGGATCATCTCCTACAAAGGATGTGCAGTCTAACTAATTTGTTTTATCTTTTTCATTTCAGCAGAGTTTTCCCTCCTGACCATCATGTGCTGTGACCGCTACATGTCCATCTGCAAACCCCTGCACTACGGGACCCTCCTGGGCAGCAGAGCTTGTGCCCACATGGCAGCAGCTGCCTGGGCCAGTGCCTTTCTCCATGCTCTCATGCACACAGCCAATACATTTTCCCTGCCCGTGCGGCAGGTCAATGCCCTGGGCCAGTTCTTCTGTGAAATCCCCCAGATCCTCAAGGTCTACTGCTCACACTAAAACCACAGGGAACTTGGGCTCCTTGAAGTTTGTGCCTGTTTAGGACTTGGCTGGTTTGTGTTCATTGTTTTCTCCTATGTGCAGATCTTTAGGGCCGTGCTGAGGATCCCCTCTGAGCACGGATGGCGCAAAGCCTTTTCCACCTGCCTCCCTCCCCTGGCCGTGCTCTCCCTGTTCCTCAGCACTGTCATGTTTGCTCACCTGAAGGCCCCCTTGATCTCCTCCCCATCCCTGGATCTGACCCTGTCAGTTTTGTACTCAGTGGGGCCTCCAGCCCTGAACCCCCTCATCTACAGCCTGAGGAATCAGGAGCTCAAGGCTGCAGTGTGGACACTGATGACTGGATGGTTTCTGGAACATTAAACTGCTGGCCAGTTTCTGCAAATCACTTGTAATAACTTTTGATACTTTTTGTTAGTTTCATTTTGGAGGTTCTTTGCTTTGTTTTAGTTTTTTCATATTGGCCACAAAGAAAAGCCACTCCTTGTGCCATTTCTCATTTTGTTTCTCTCCACCTTCCCTGTGGCCACCGACTGTGTCAATCAGAGGCTGCGCTCTCGGTGGCATTAAAGGAACTGAAGGATCTCCCAGCAAAGTTTTCACTGAAGATCCCCCTTTTGTTGCCTTCTCTGGAGCTGCAGCAGCAATGTCTGCGTGCACAGCTGGGGGCAGATCAGTGCTGGCCCAGCAGCTGTGCCCAGCAGCAGCAGCACTTGGTGTTGCCAGTGCTGCTGCTGTGGCCCTGCCCCGCTGCCCTGGTGGCCCTGGTGTTGCTGCAGGGCCTGAGTGCTCTCAGGGCCAGGCGCAGCCCCGGGGTGGCAGTGCCGAGGCTGCAGCAGGGACAGGCCATGGGCACTGCTGGGGCAGCGCTGACGCCTCTGGCCAGGCCCTGGGGGCCCCAGGCTCCTTGCCCAGGCTCTCTGAAGAACACGCCCAGGCCAATGCTCAGCACAGAAAAGCCCCGAGAGCAGCCCCAGGCTGGATGTGGGCAGGCTGGGGGAAAACAGCATGGCTGGGGCTCTGCAAGGGCCCTGGGGCAGAGAGGAAGGAGCAGCAGAGCAGGGGCTGATCCATCCCCAGTGCGCTGGACAGTCCAGGGCAGCGTCCCAGAGCGTCCTGATGGAGCTGCCAACAACATCCCCCCTCTGCAGCCCTGGCCTCTCCCCCAGCTCACACAGGTGCCCCATCCTTGCAGGCACAGACACGGCAGCACTGGCTCAGCAGCCCCTGTTTGCATTGCACACAGCAGGGGGAGCACCCCCATGCTGTTGGTGTGGGGACATGAACCTGAGGGAGCACAAATGCCATCAGCCCCTGGGGCCAGCAAGGGCTGGGGGACACCAGGGAAACCACTCAGCTTTGTCCTGGCCTCTGCAGTCAGCCAGAAAGTTTGTTCCCATCAGCTGGGAGTTTCCTGTCCCACTGCAGACGCTGTTGCTCAGAGCCAGGGCTGCCTGGCAGCCAGCCCCAAACTGCCTATAGCATTTCCTTTGTTTCACCTTTGCTTTCTTTACTCTTCCCTGGTACAAATTTCTTCCTATTGCCCACCCCTGTTCCCTCGCCTGCAAACAGCCCATCCCTGTTTGCCCTTTCCTCTCTGGCCGCACTCCCCATTGCAGTTCCTCACTTGGCCCCATGGGAACGTCCCTTGGGCAGCAGGATCATCCTACAAGTGCTGCAGGAATTGTCTGCAGGCTCCTGTAGTGCCTGGTGCTGCTCCCTTGCCAGAGGCACCCCAGGCCAGGGGGGCACATCTGGGCTGCTGTGTCTGCCTCTGGGGCTCCCTGTTCTGGGCAGTGAGGAGGAGCTGCAGAGGCTCTGCAGGACTGACAGGATGGGCTTTGGGGCTGGCAGGAGAAGCTGAGGGACCTGGGCTGCTGGAGCTTCTGAAGAGGAGGCCCAGGGCTCATCCTGCAACTGCTCCAAGGGTGCTTTCAGAGAATCACAGAATCAGCAAGGTTGGAAAAGACCTTGGAGATCATCAAGTCCAACCTGTGCCCTGACACTGCCTTGTCTCCCCTGAGCCTCCTCATCTCCAGGATAAACCCCAGCTCTCTCAGCCACTCTTCACAGGACTTGTGTTCCAGACCCCTCCCCAGCCTTGTTGCCCTTCTCTGGACACGCTCCGGCCCCTCCATGTCCTTCCTAAATTGGGGGACCCAGAACTACAAACAGCACTCGAGGTGCTGCCCAAGCAGTGCCAAGTACAGGGGAAGAATCCCTGCCCTACTCCTGCTGGCCACACCATTCCTGATCCATAGGGGTGCCAAGGGTTGGATGAGGGAAATGCTGGGGATGGGGACAAAGTGATATTGTTTGTCAGCCTTGATTTTCATATCTGTTCAGACTGAATTTGAAGGTGCTGGCGGTCAGTATCAATTAGACATGGCTGATATCAATCTATAAACAGGAAACGAAAGCAGGCAAAACAATTCTGTCTTTTTTGAGTTTTTGAGGGTTCCCAGGATGAGGTGAGAGATGAGAATCTGACTTCATGTTCTCAAAAGGCTGATATATTATATTATATTATATTATATTATATTATATTATATTATATTATATTATATTGTATTGTATTGTATTATATTATATTATATTATATTATATTATATTACATTACATTACATTATATTACATTACATTACATTACGTTACATTACATTATGCTATACTAAAAGTATACTAAAGAATAAGAAAGGATACAGACAAAAGGCTTAACAAGAATGATAATGAAAACTCGTGACTGACTCCTCAGAGTCCGACAGAGCTGATGGTGATTGGTCATTAAGTAAAAACAATTCACAGGAAACCAATCAAATATGCACCTGTTGTTAAGCAATCTCCAGACCACATTCCAAAGCAGCAAACACAGGAGAAGCAATCAGATAATTATTTGTTTTCATTCTTTTCTGATGCTTCTCAGCTTCCCAGGGGAAGAAATCCTGACAAAGGGATTTTTCAGAAAATATGATAGCGGAATGTTTGCATTGTTTTCAAAATACTATATTCACTTTTAATACATTTCTGAAATATTCCTAATTAACCACAGAAGAATTGAAAATTTAAGATATTTCCAGGGCCTTTTGAACAAATGCTTATGAGCCTTTTTCACTGAATTCCTGAACTGTAGAGCTCAAGAAAGAAGAGGCCTCTGGAGTAATAAAATTCATCAGCAACATCCAAGAGGCTGACGATCCATCCCCATGACAGCAGCAATGAACAGAAATGGGCACAGCTTTGTGGCTGCCCCAGCTTTGGCATGAGCCCTGGGCCTGGAGCAGGAGCAGCTCTTGAGGGCCCCAAGGCCAGGGCTCTTGTGCTGCCCTGGGCAGATGGGATGGCAGCAGGGGCTGCAGAGCTCTCAGCACCTCAGCTCGAGGGGAGCAGGGCAGCCAGGGAGCCTCCTTTGGCCTTGGCCAAGCGCCTTCCCCCATGGTGGGGCTGCGTCCTGTGGCAGCTGCAGCTGCTGCTGCGGCCGTGCCAGGGGCTGAGGCCATGGGGCAGTGCCCAGAGCAGCCTGGCCTGAGCAGAGCTGTGGGGCCAGAGCCGGCCAGGCTGGGCTGGGGAGAGGCCCTTGGTGCTGCCCAGAGCTCAGGACAGCTGGCAGAACTTGCAGGGAGCTGGGCTGGGCTCCGAGAACCTGGCCCAGAAACCATCAGTATCCATCTCAGCCAGGCTGAGCATGCAGGGGCCAAGAAGAGCAGCCAGGGTGTGCACATTCTCTGTGTGGGAGCTGAGCTTGTGAGCCCTTGAGCCTTCCCAAGTGCTGGGGCTGCACCTCCAGCTTGAGAGGACATGGGACAGATGGGAGCAGACACAAATAATTCCTGCTGGATTTTTTATTTGTTTGCTTATACAGGTGACCTGGATCCATTAACAGAGGAGGAATTTTGTGCCAGATAACATTGGTAGAGTGGTTGTCCCATTCCCAGCTGTTTTTGATGGCCTGGAAAGGCTCGGGATGGCCTTGGGACAGCCCGCGCTCCAAAGGACGAAAAGAGTCTTCAGGTTTTTTCTTGGTCTTCAGTGTCTATTAGTTTTTATCTACAAGATTTTCTCTCAGCCTGACCGAGGTCCGCACAGCACGTCAGCCATGAGCACACTGAGAGCCCTCGGGGCGGTCACTTATCTTTATACCCAAAACTACGTATAAGATATTTACCTATTTTCCCCAATACCTTTCACCCTTATTGACAAGTGCACTTTTAGTAAGAACCAATCCCAAAGTGCCACCACCACCACAGAAGATGGACGACTAGAAGAAGAAGAAGAAGGACAGGACACACCCTAATTCCTCCATCTTGTTTCTCTAGAACCCCCTGTACCAAAATTCTAAAACCTGTGTTTCACACCATAATTAATCTATTCCTTCACCATGTATCCCTGTGTGATCCTCCCATCCTCATACAGGTGTCGTCTCCTGTGCAGGATCAAATTCCAGCCACCAGACACTTCTGGCAACATTCCAGGACCTCCGAGCCTCCCAAGGGTTGTCTCGGTGACTCTGCACATCAGGACTGCTGTGCTGAGATCCCACATCTCCCCCTTCTGTTTGCACTAAAAAGACTTCTTTTGCTACCTGACTCATGACACGTCTTAGACATGCAAAGATGCATGGGACAACAAGTATGAGGACTAAGAGAATTATTAAGACATAGAATGCTATCTTTAAAATTCCTCTCCATATGGGAGAGATGTCAAAGAATTCTACCAGATCATTGATCCATGATCCTGTGATCTCACCAAGTTTATTTATGCTGTCCTTTATTTTCTGAATACTTTCATGAATTGATCTTGAATGGTCTGAGAGATTCATGCAGCACATCCCTTCAAATTCTTCGCACCCATGTCCATGAGCGAGTAATAGATAATCGATCGCCGCTCTATTTTGAAGAGTCGCCTGTCTTACACCACTGATGTCTTTTAACATGTCACTCAATGCGACAGACACAGACCGAGCATGTTTGCTCAACCAACAACCCATGCGGTTGATTTGAGTCAAGGCCACTCCTGATGCTGCTTGAGGTGAGAAGATTGCTGTAGCAACTCTTGCTGCCTTGTCCCAAGTAAATATTTCGTCATTGCAATCTGCCGCATAATGTTGTATTGATCTTTTTTCTTTGCGCTTTTTCTCTCTTAGCGATTTCAAATCAGGCGATAACATTGAAATTTTCCCAATGCTGCATGGACCTCCGGTGGCATTAGCAGGAATGCCGTGCCAAATTCTGTCCCCGCAAATTAGAAACAAACCCCGTGGCAATTGCATTGGGACTTGGATCGATCCTCTGGCAGTTTTCTCTGTGTATTTGCACCATGCTGATGCATTTTTATAGAATTCATGATTGGGAGTCACATCGATAGTTTTTGCCTTTGTGATATTCGGAGTTTCAAACTGCATGCAGAGTTCCATTGTCATGGACCCAAAAATCTCCAGTTCCTGAGGTTCTGTAGGAGCCACAGGAAGTAGATGTGTCCAAGCACACCACTCCTTCACAGGATCTTTAATGACCTGCGAGATGTTAACTGCGGAGTGCCCCGGAATTGGCCATTCATCCACTGGCAATCCAACCATGCATGCTGAAAATGGTCTCCCTGGCCTCGAGTGTGTCAGACAAATACTATCTAAATTCGCTGCTTGAGCTAAAGCCTTCCATACATTTTGTTTTTGTTGATTAATAGGTAAATTTGCCCCATTGCTTATTGCAATGAATGAAAGAATGATGCACATAAGCATCATGAAACTCATGACTTCACTTTTGTGCGAAATCATTGTTATGTTTTTCATTCAAGACCCCAAAGGAAAAATCCCCAAAGTCCTTAGTTTCTTTTTATTTCTCTTCTGAGTCGTCTTTTGCAGTCTGAGTCTCGACTTCTGTCTGAGTACTCGTCTCTTTGTTTCTCGGATCAGCGTTCTCCTGTTCTCGCGTTCAAAATGGCTTCACGTGTCGCGCTGACACCCACTTCAGACCTCGATCTGTGGAAACACAAGCGAAACCCTTGCCCCAAGTGATTAGTTTGAAAGGACCCTCTATTTGTCCTGTCTCTGGGTTTCTGATCAAAACTAAAGGATTTTCCCTTAGCTTTGCTGTGTGCTGTTTAGAAAATGTCTCACGATTGGTGGATTAGGTTCTGAGGATGAACTATTTAGGAAATTCAACACATACAACGCCTTATTTAATTTCATGTGAGGTGTTGCCTCTGGCTCACCTCTTCTTTGTCTGTTCAGAAGGGATTTCAGGGTGTGATGTGTTCTTTCAATGATTGCCTGACCTGTGGGTGAATGTGGAATACCAAACGTATGTTTGACACCCCATCTTTTCAGGAATTTGTCAAGCACCCTGCCTGTATACGTTGGGCCATTGTCTGTTTTTATCTCCTGAGGCACACCTAATGATGCGAATGCTTGCAGAAAATGTCGACAAGCATGGTCTGCTGTTTCCCCTGCATGTGCTGAAGCAAAGATTGCACCTGAGAATGTATCTACAGAAACATGAACATTTTTGAGCCTCCCAAAGAATGGATACTTTGTGACATCAGCTTGCCACAATTGAAGACTTTGCAGTCCCCGCGGATTGACTGCTCCTGTAGAAGAAGGTGGCTGCACAAGCTGACAGTTTGGACAAGCACTAATGATCTCCCTCGCCTGACTCTTTTTGAGACGAAAGGACTCCATCAGCGCCTTTGCATTCTGATGAAAGAACGCATGACTTAATCTTGCTTGCTCAAAAATGTCCGGCAGTGTTTGCGAAATGGGCATTGTCAACCTGTCTGCCCGAGCATTCCCTTCCGCTAAAAACCCCGGAAGTGTTGTGTGCTCTCTAATGTGCGTGATAAAATATTCTCTTTCCCTGCTCTCTAGCAATGTTTTCAAGCTCGCCAGATATGAGTATAAAACCTCATTACTGACTTCTTTCAAGAGCGAACCCTCCAATCTTTTGACCACACCTGCAACATATGCGGAATCTGTGACCAGATTGAGGGGTTGTTTCAACAACTGAAACGCTCGGACAACGGCTGCCAACTCCACAATTTGTGGAGAGCCCTGAACCATCTTTACATCTGATTCCCAATCCCCTGTCGTTGAGTTTCTCCACGTGATCACTCACTTGTGTGTCTTCCCTGAGCCATCAGTGAACACTATGATCCCGTCCAAGGGTTCTTAACTTATTCTTGGTTTCGCTCTGTAACATATTTGTGATTGCAGTATTCTATGCTGTGGAAAATGGATTGTGCAAATTCCCAGAAAAGCTAACAACGCGATTAATAGGTCTTTCGATTGTTGCATTGCCCAATCAAAATAGTCTTGCTTCAGAGGTAATCTGATGACTGAGAATTCCCATCCTGCCATTGTTAGCAACCTCATTCTCGCCTTTATGATGATTTGTGCTGCCATCTCTAAATCGGTGAGAATTGTCTTTGAGGGCCTGTGTGGTAGAAAAACCCACTCCATGATTATCAAAGAGTCCTTTTGTGATTCATCCCATTGAAGATCAAACCATGGAACTGTGTTTTCTTCCTCAGCACTGCCAACTGAAAAGGCAACATTGGAACAAATGCCTGCCTTTTCTGTATCGCATCTGTGACTTTCTCCAACTCTTTCTTCGCTTCTGGCATGAGTGTCCTGGGAGATCAAATGTCTGTGTCTCCTCTCAAAAGATCGAGCAACGCTGGAATCTCGCTGTTTGTGATTCCCAAAACTGGCCTCATCCAGTTGATCTCTCCCAAAAGCTGTTGTAAATCATGCAAATTGTTGATCTTAGTGCTGATCTCCATTTTCTGAGGTTTTATTGTTCTCTCTGAAATTTTCCACCCTAGATATTTCCAAGGCGCAACCTCCTGAATCTTTGAAATGCTGATTTCCAGACCTGTCTTTTGCACCTCTGCGATCACACAGTCACGAGCTTCTTGCAGCTCCTGTTGTGTTGACGCTGCAATGAGCAAATCATCCATGTAATGAATGATCTTCACCTTCGGAAATTTCTTCCGCGCTGGTGCCAAAGCTCGTGCCACATACCATTGACAGATCGTCGGAGAATTTTTGAGTCCTTGTGGAAGGACGAACCAATGGTACCGCTGCAGAGTAGTTTCCTTGTTGATACTCGGAACTGAAAAGGCAAATCTCGGAGCATCATCTGGATGGAGCGGAATACTGAAAAAACAATCCTTGAAGTCAATGACCACAAGCGGCCAGTCTCTGGGAATCATTGAGACAGATGGAAGTCCCAGCTGAAGTGGTCCCGTATCTTCTATGACTTCGTTGATCTTCCTGAGATCATGTAACAACCTCCATTTGCCTGATAGTTTTTTCTTGATGACAAACACTGGAGAGTTCCAAGGGCTGTCTGTTGGCCTGATGTGTCCCTTCTGCAATTGTTCTTGGACCAGGTTTTTCAAAGCACTCAACTTTTTCCACTCAAGGGGCCACTGATCCACCCAAACTGGATTGTCTGTTCTCCAGTCAACTTCAGTGTGGCGAGTGCCACAGTGACCCCTATTAAAAATCCACTTCGATCTTCGCGCCCCATTGTGCCAAAAGATCTTGACCCCAGACTGTGATCGGCTTTTGGACGACAAAAGGACGAATGATCGCCGTCTTGTCTCCTGGTCCCGTGACAACGATGGAATTCTCACTTTGAGGACACAGAGATGCTCCCCCTATGCCTGAGAGAGAACCCAAGGGCGCGACCAAGCTCCAATTGCGTGGCCAAAAGATGTACAATATTACTGTGACATCCGCCCCTGAGTCGAGCATACCTCTGATTGCTATTGTCCTGTCTCCACATGTCAATTGGCACAGGAGCGTGGGTCGATCTCGACCTATGTGCTTCACTCATGTAGTATGTACCTCAACATGTTCCTTCATAGGGAACCCTTCTTCATTGAAGATTGACATGACTTCTCCAACTGCATGTGGCGGCAAGGTGAAAGCTCTCGCAACTACAGTATTTTCCGGCACAGTCAATGGTGGACGAAGCGCTCTTGCCAGAACCATCAATTCTGTATTCTTGTCTGCAGAAACAACTGTAGGATAAACAATGAGTCCAAGGATACTGCATTTGTCTTGTCCAACTATCAAGAAATCTTGTTTTTTGTATGAATCTCTGCGGATACCCGTTGGTATCTCTGCATGATTTTCATCTAGAAAGCATACTAGTTTTGAAGCTGCCAATGCACACTGTGCCCCTGGTGGGAGAAGGTCTGGGTTGCTATGGAATCAACTGAGGGTTTTGCTGAGGGCATCTGCTTGTCGCTCACTGATGATTGCCCTGTCTGCTCTTGTGTCACCGCCAGTACTTGTGTCTGAGCGCGCCGGCGATTTCCCGCGCTGATTTTTTCATTTCCCAGATGCGGTAACGGATTTCCTTCCACGTCTGTCTGGGAATAACATTCTTTCACAGAGTGTCTTCCTTTTCCGCACCGTGCACAAATTGGCCTTTCTACTTTTTGTGCTGGAGCTGGTGTATGTGTTCGTGGACAATTCTTTCTTATGTGTCCAAACTCCCCATATTTGTAACACTGTCCTCCTGGGGGATTGCTCTTCTTTGCATCGTTGCAAGAACTTTGTTGGTGTTCTTGTTCTGTTGATGAAGTATTTTTTCTAGCATCTTTTCCAATGCCTTGTCTTCTGATTGCCTCTCTGAGTGTCCCTTTATCTTTTCTTCCCATTCCTCTCTTAATTCGTTCTTCACAATCGATGTGACATGCTGAGGTGTCCCCACCTTGCTGCATGCCTCCACCATCTCTGCCAAGGATGGCCGTCCTGGCATGGCACTAATGACCCGTTGACAATCCAGGTTGGCATTGCCAAAAGCTAAGCTCTCCAAGAGAGTCCTCTTCGCTTCTTCAATCATCACCTGTCGATCCACGGCTTGCATGAGTCGATCGATGAACGACATGAATGGTTCTGCGGGACCTTGCCTGATGCAAGAGAACGGAACATCCGGAGCTCCTGTTGGCGTAATCTGCATGATTGCCATTCGTGCTGCTTCTTTGATGTCACTTAACACTCTTCGTGGAAGCCGCACTGCTTGTTCCCCTGGGTTGTCATCTGGAGGATCCCCTGCTAACTGAGCTTCTGTGAGATTCGCGTTTGGCCCACCTTGATATCTATTCCACAACTCTGAAAGATACTTTCTCCACCTTTTTTCCCAGACGAGACTCTGTGTGTCAGTGAGAATCATTGCCACAATGCTTCGAATATCATATGGCGTAAGGTCATACGTGGTGAATGTCCCTCTTAATAGTTGTTTGAAATATTGTGAGTCCAGCCCAAAAGTTTGAGCCACCTTCCCTAAGTCTTTGAGTGTTTCGTGACCCATCCTTTCCCATCTTGGATTCTGTCCCTGGGCATCATATGTCACCGGCATTGTCAAATCTCCTGAACCTAGAAATAAATGCTTGTCTTTTGCCAATGCTTTTCTGATGCGCTTCCAATCCATCATCTTCACTGGCTGTTGAAATTCCTCCTCTTGAGACTCCATTGGGATTTGCATGAATAACGGGGTTGTTGAGGTCATCGGTGATTCGTTGTACCTCATTCTTTGCCTTGAGGTTTTCGGCCTCGCTCCTAAATACGAAAAGGAAACTTGAGGATCCTGTTGATATTTCTTTTTTGCTGTATCAAGTGAATGCGAGAAGCTTTTTGCTGCCTCTGCTGCTGACAGCATCCATGCCAGAACACCTTCCGATGCTGTGATCCGTATGAAGTCTTCTGCTTGTTGCTGTGCTTCATCTGAACTTTCATCGTCTTTGCGAAAGCCCAAAGTTGAAGAATAATCCATTTGTTGTGTTATCATTGTCTTCTTAGAAGTATTCTTCTTTTTATATATTGTTGGAAAAAATCGCTGCATTGTTGCAGTCTTGCCACGAGATGGTGCTGTGGCTCCACCAAACAGATCCGGCATGTCACGCACTTCTGTCATCCCCCCACGAGGTGGCGCTGTCACCGGACTCCATGGCTCGGATGACGGCATGAACTCGACTGCCCCTCTTCCGGCCGACTGCCGTGATTGCAAACTTGCTTGAGACTGGGGCCGCCTGGCTTTTGATTCAGCTGACAATATGGCTCGGACACGTGAACATCTCCCTTGAAGGGAAGACGCTTGGAGTCCAAGGGTTTGGACTGGAGGCACCGGGACTGGAGAAGGGGTGGAGCCTCGGGATGTGGAACCCCGAGCACAGCCCCTCCTCGCCCGAGACGTCACAGGGGACCGGACACGCCTACGCCCACGCTCGGCTCTCCGTGCATGCGTGCTTTCGGAGCCGCTCCCCGTCTCCCCGGAGCTGACGTCACTCTCTCCCTCCCGTTCCGCCTCTGAAATCTCTTCCCTTTGGTCTGTTCCTGACTCTCTCTCCTCCTCCTCTGACGCTGTATCCACTCCTCCCACCGGTGCACGCAGCCCGCCCCCCGCCGGCACCCGGGCCCGCTCCGCGATTCGAGCCGACCTCCGCGTCCCTACTTCCGGGTCTGACATCACAACCGCGCGTCTCCTCCGTCTCTCTACGGCAGCCTTCTGGGGCTGTGCAGCTTCCCCCAACTCGTTGCCCGTATCTGACGTTCCTGCACTGGTTTGTGACCCCCCACCCAGGGTTTCCACAAGCCTTGCCCTTCGGGCACATTTCTGGCACCCTGCCAGCTGGATCGGCCGCCGTACCCGGCGTTGCGCTCATGAAAGCCGCACCAGAACCCGTGTCTCCCATTACCTCCTTACTCGTGCCCCCCGCCTCAGTCTGCACCGCCGCAGCCGCGCCACCCTGCTCTGCCGCCGCCACGCCGCCATGCCTGCCGTGAGAAAGCACTTCCCCCGACCCCTTTTCTCTCCCTCAGACCCCCCTTTCCGATCCCTCCGCTTCTGAGTCGGAGCCTGAAGCCCCTGTGCTCTCTGGGGTTTCAGGACGTTTTAGGGATTTCTTGGGGTTTCTGGGTCTTGGAATCGGAGGCAATGGCATTATTCACTGCTCCCGTTCCTCGAGAGCTATTTCCCCCTGGCTAGCTGGGGCCAGAGCCAATCTCTGCCTAGAGCCTTGCTCTCCTCCCCCTGCTCCTGAGGGACCCGCAACATCTTGTTGCCTTTCCAGTCACTTTGACTGCACAGAAATGCCTTCTAACATTATTCTTGCCGGAGACAGCAATTTTAAGTCTGTCTCGTCTTTTTTCGTGGCTAAGAGATATAAGTGCCTATTAATTTCTTGCCAAAACCCTACTTCGAATAACAGACGCCTCTCTGAAAATGGGTAATTAAGTCTCACCCACAATAAAAGCTGTTTCAGCTCCTTCTTCGAGATCCCGACCGTGTATGACTGAGCCACGCCTTGTAAGGCGGACAAAATTCCCAGCTGTTCCTGGGAGAGTGTGCCCCCCATGTTCTTATTTTTGACCTTCTCACCGAATCTCTGTTGTCAGAGCAGTCCGAAGACTCCCGATCTCCGTCCAGCAGGTCACAAGAGGTGGGTCCAGAGGCGCCTTTCTGGTTCCGATCTGGGCTGCTCTGCTACGAACTTTCTTCGGCAGAAGCTGAGAGGTGTAATTCTCAGTGACTGCTGTCTTTTTCAGACTCTCTTGGCCGTTTTTTTTCTTCTGGTTTGTCTCCCCAGGAGTTATCAGTGCTCTCCTGGGTATCGGTCCAAGTCCAGAGCTGCCCTCTCGGCTCTTCAGTCTCGGCTCTTCAGGGCTGATACCCCCCCCTTGGTGGGAGTAGCCCACCAAGCAGACGCCAGTTGTCCTGTCCTCGGCTGTTTTTGATGGCCTGGAAAGGCTTGGGATGGCCTTGGGACAGCCCGTGCTCCAAAGGACGAAAAGAGTCTTCAGGTTTTTTCTCAGTCTTCAGTGTCTATTAGTTTTTATCTACAATATTATCTCTCGGCCTGACCGAGGTCCGCACAGCACGTCAGCCATGAGCACACTGAGAGCCCTCGGGGCGGTCACTTATCTTTATACCCAAAACTACATATAAGATATTTACCTATTTTCCCCAATACCTTTCACCCTTATTGACAAGTGCACTTTTAGTAAGAACCAATCCCAAAGTGCCACCACCACCACAGAAGATGGACGACTAGAAGAAGAAGAAGAAGGACAGGACACGCCCTAATTCCTCCATCTTGTTTCTCTAGAACCCCCCTGTACCAAAATTCTAAAACCTGTGTTTCACACCATAATTAATCTATCCCTTCACCATGTATCCCCGTGATCCTCCCATCCTCATACAGGTGTCGTCTCCTGTGCAGGATCAAATTCCAGCCACCAGACACTTCTGGCAACATTCCAGGACCTCTGAGCCCCCCAAGGGTTGTCTCGGTGACTCTGCACATCAGGACTGCTGTGCTGAGATCCCACAAGTGGTAAGAGTAATATTATTTTAGCTGAAAATAATATTTCATGTATAATACACAATGAGAAAAAAACCCCACATATGATTAGAAGAGCATCTGAGTTTTTCAGAGGAACAGAGACTCATTGATGTTCCAACAGTCAAACATGTTCAAATACTTTCCTCAGGGCTTCCATGAGATGAGAGGTGACCACCAGAGGCCAAGGCCAGCCAGAGCTCTCTGTCCTGGCAGGTTTTGTCTGGGACAACCCTTGCATATAGGGAATTTTTCAGAGGGAGTGTCAATGTTAGCTGTGGGCACCTGGAATAACGGACGGTTCTTTTTCATAGGAAGGAAAGCATGGAGCCCCAGTTCTCCAGGGGCTGATAAGAGGCAGCCCTCAACATTCCAAGATCAGCTGGACCTGTCACCTGGCTGGCCAAGCCAGCAAGATCTGTTCCATGTTCTCTTGGTTTCACAGTGATCTGCAGTGTCCCAATGTTCTCCTTGCTTCTCAAGTGTCACAATGGCCCCGTGCTTCCATGGGGCCCCGCAGTGTCACAATGGTCTCCATGATTCCATGGGGCCTTGCAATGCCACAATGATCTCCATAGATCCACGGTGCCTCTCAGGATCACAGCGGCCCTTTGGTTCCATGAGGCCCTGAAATGCAGCAATGGCCTCTTGGTTCCACAAAGCCCTGCTGCTTCACACTGGCCCTGTGGGACCATACGGCCCAACAGAGCCACAAAGATGTTGTTGGTTCCATGAGGCCCCACGGTGTCACCAATGTCTCCGCAGAAAGGAAAGCACAGAGCCCCTGTGTTTGAGGGGCTGATGAACTGCAGTCACCAGAGGCCAAGGCCAGGCCTGTCTGTCTGTCCTGGCAAGTTTTTCCTGGAGCAATCCTTGGATATTTGAAGCTTTGAATGTTGAATCCCAATTTCAGCCCTTTTTGCCTGGAGGAGAAGGCCAGTTCTTTTCCATAGGAAGGAAAGCATGGAGCCCCTGTGTTTGGAAGGCAGATGAGAGCTGGCCCTAAGGAGGCCAAGGCCAGACAGACCGGTCTGTAATGGCACCTTTTGTGTAGGAGCAATCTTTGGATATAGGACTTTTGGAGGTGGAATCCCAATTTTGGCCATGGGCACCTGAAGAAGGATGGTTCTTTTCCATGGGAAGGAAAGGGCCACAGTGTTTCAGGGCAGAACAGAGGTGACCACCAGAGGCCAAGGCCAGCTAGAGCAGTCTGTCCTGGCAGCTTTTGTCTGAGTGAAACCCTTGCATATAGGGAATTTTGGAGGAAAAGTACTCATTTTGGCCAGGGATGCCTGTGCAGGAGGAAGGGCTCTTTTCCACAGGAAGGAAAGCACTGAGCCTTACACTGTTAGAAGGCAAGTGAGAGACAGCTCTCAGGAAGTAAAGGTCAGACAGACTTTTTGGCAATGGCAGCTTTATCTGGGAGCAATCCCTGGATATTGAGAATTTTGAAGGGGAAATCCCATTTTGGCCATGGATGTTGAATGAGAAGGATAGTTCTTTTCTATCTGAAGGAAAGTTCAGAGCCTCAGTGTCTCAGGGGTACAGGAGAAGAGACCCTCAACATACCAAGGGCAGTTCGACCAGTCGGGCCAAGCCAACCAGAGCTGTTACCCGTTCCCTTGGATCAATGGGGCCCTGCAGTGTCACAATGGTCCCTTGCTTCCATGAGGCCTTGCAGAGTCACTGGGGTCTCCTTGGTTCCATATGTCACAATGGACCCTTGGTTCCATGGGGACTCACAGTGTCAGAAGGGTGTCCTTGGTTCCATGAGGCCCTGCAAAGCCCCTTGATTCAGTGAGGCCTCCAAGTGTCATCATGGCCTCCAGGATTCCATGAGGCCCCACAATGTCACAATGGACCTTTGGTTCCATGGGGTCCCACACTGTTCCATGAATCCTTAGTTCCATGGGGCCCTGTAGTATCACAATTGACTCCTTGGTTCCATGGTGCAACACAGTGTGACAACTGCCCCTTGGCCTGCCAACACTCCATAGTGTCACAATGGTTCCTTGCTTCCATGAGGTCTTGTAGTGTCACAATGGCCCCTTGGTTCAATGATGCCTTCGGTGTCACAATGGTCTCCGTGATTCCCTAAGGCCTTGCAGTGTCACCACAGGCCATTGGTTTCACTGAGCCCCACAGTGTCACTGTGGTCCCCTTGGCTCCACAAGGCTCTGGAGTGTCACAATGGCCCTTTGGTTTCACAAGGCCTCAAAGTGTAAAAATGGCCTCCATGATTTCATGAGGCCTTGCTGTGTCACAATGGACCTTTGGTTCCATGATGCCCCGGTGTGTCACACCGGCCTCCTTGGTTCTGTTGGACCCTTCATCCCATGGAGACCCATGGTGTTCACTGGAGTCCCCTTGATTCCATGAGGCCCTGCCATGCTATAATGGCCCCTTGGTTCCAGTGGGTCCCAAAGTGTCAGAACAGTCTCCATTGTTCCATGAGGCCCCACAATGTCACTGTCATCCCCTTGATTCCACAGGGCCCCACAGTGGAACAATGGACTCTTGGTTCCATGAAGCTCCTGAGTCATAATGGTCTCCTTGGATCCACAGTGTCACAGTGGCCCCTTGGCTCAGTGTGGCCACGCTGTGTCACAATGGCTCATGGTTCCATGAGGCCACACAGTTTAACAACAGACCCTTAGTTCCACGAGGCCTTGCTGTGTCACAATGGACTTCTGGTTCCATGAGCTCTCACACTGCCAGCAGCACTCTCCTTGGTTCTGCAGTGTCACCATGGCCCCTTTGTTCCAGGAGGTTCCATAGTAGAATACGGTCACCTTGGTTCCGTGAGGTTCTGCAGTGTCACAATGGACGCATGGTTCCACCAGGCCTTGCTGTGTCAGAATGGACCCTTTTTTCCAAGAGGTTTCTCAGAGTCACAATGGTCTCCTTGGAGCCGCAGTATCACATTGGTTCAATGTGGCTCCAATGTGCCAGAATGGATTTTGGTTTCATGGAGTTCTGCTGTGTCACCATGGACCCTTTGTTCCATGAGTTTGCACCGTGTCACAGCTGAGTCCTTGGTTCTGTGAGGCCTTGCCAACACCAAATCTCAAAAATATCAGAATAAGACTCATTAACACTAATTTGCACGTTGCCTCCGCTTGAGGCGTGATGATCTGATTCAGGAATGGCATGGTGACAATCCCCCTGCTGCTCAGGCCACACAGACACCAATGTGATAGATGGCAAATGGCATTTATTAATGGTTACGCGGGGTTATATAATGGCGGTTAACGGTCAACAAAACAGGGGGCTAAGTAACTTTAACAGTAAAGGGGAGGGGTTCTGTCTACCCATAACATCGCGAGATCTTCTGATTGGTCCCTAACCTCCCAGATTTGCCTCCCCCCCTTTATGATTAATTAAAACCACAGAAAGTGTAAAGGTTATAAAAATACAAAGGCTATCAAACTGATACATGGCAAAACTGACAACTGGTAAAAAACAATACAACATGTCTGCAACTAACGCGCTTCAAAGCAACTGTTGGTGGTCAACAAATAAAATGTTAACTTTTTCTAACTGGTTTTTAACAAACAATACTAACTTGTTTTGACTTGTTGACTTGTTTAAAATGCAAGGTCTAAAAATCAATGTGAGGAGTATCATAGCAACTGGGCCTAATAAGGAGGAAACAACGGTGGTCAGCTATGGGGACTAGTCAAACTATGACTCAAACTGTCTTTGCTGGGCTTTTCTCTCAGTCTTTCTCTGTGCTAGCCTTTCTTTCAGTTTGCCTATGGAGTCTCTTACGACTTCGATATGGTCTGTGTAAAAACAACATTGTTCTTTCAAGGCAGCACACAGGC
The DNA here is from genome assembly GCF_028551555.1 of Melozone crissalis. Classification (NCBI taxonomy): domain Eukaryota; kingdom Metazoa; phylum Chordata; class Aves; order Passeriformes; family Passerellidae; genus Melozone; species Melozone crissalis. Next base: position 16,518,260 of record NW_026535824.1, read on the forward strand.
TTCTCTGTTGCATGAACAGGAGGTTCAATTCTTGTCTGTTCTGCAGGACGGTCACAAGTTTTTGCAACTCTTGTTGTGTTGGTACTTTTGTAGAGGCTTTTCTTTGTTGATGTTTGGGACGTAGAATGCAACTGGAGGAGCATCATCTGGATGGAGGAAGAAGCTGAAGAAACAGTTTTTGAGATCAATGATCACAAGTGGCTAATCATTGAGAGTGAAGGAAGTCTTTGCTGAAGCAGTTCTATGTCCTCAATGACTTCATTGATCTTCTTGAGGTTGTGCAGCAGTCTCTATGAGCCTGAAGTTTTCTCCTGAATGACGAACACTGCAGAATTCTATGGACTTGGTCTCTAGAGGGAAAGTCTTGCTGATCAAACACTAGCATGACTTGTTCTGCTGCATGTGGTGGCAAAGCGATAGCTTTGGCTACTTGGGTGTTGGTGTTCTCTGGAACAGTCAGTAGTGGTTGAAGAGCTTTGGCTAAGTCTGTAAGCTCTTCATTCTGATTTGCTGAAACAATCGAAGGATAAATGACAAGTCTAAGGATGCTGCTTCTGTCTTTACTAATTATTAAAAAGTCTTGTCTTTTGGGCAAAGTTCTAGTGACACTAGTAGGTATCACTGTGTGGTTCTCATCTATGAAGCAACGTAAAGTCTACAATCTTCTGTGGGTGAAGCACAAGGGCTGGAATCTCTGTGCAGTCGTGCAGTCGTGCAGTCAACATCTGTGCTTCTTCTTTTTTTGCTTGTGGAATGGTCAGCATTTTCTTGCCCATGCTTCTTGTCAGCATTCTCATGCTCTTGATCAAGTTTCACATTATTTACTGAGGTCTACCTGGACTTTTGCACCTGCTAAAACACAAACAAATCCACGTCCCCGCAGGGACTGGAGGATTATCTCAAAATCTTGGAGGTGAAGAATGGTCCTGATGTGAAAATAAAACATTGATCTGTTCTGTTTCAGTCTCTATGCAATATTGCATAGGGAAATGTAAGATAACAACAATTAGAAATCAATCAGACAATACACACAACTAATAACACATCTGAAATCATACAATTATCAGTCACTACAACACTGAACTGTCATCCCAGAGTCTGCGACATCTGATGAACCTTGAAACAACAGAGAATTGGAGAACTCATGTCCGGATTCATGTTTCTCCAAACTCCCTTTGAAATCAGGCTCAGCTATCATACATGGTCAAATTGCCAAGCCAAAAGGACTTGAATACTTTTTGATGCAGAAAACATCTGGGTTGATTGTCAATCATTCCATTCAAGTAGAGCTAGACCTTGGCCAGAGTTCAAACTCTAATTGATGGACATCACTTAATATATTTTAAAACAAGACTGTTAAAACCAGCAATTATGAATAGGAAACCTTACGATTAAAGATCAATCAAACCATTAAAGAATTGAATCCCTCCAAAACTTCTGTCAGGACAGAAATTCTTCAAACACAGCAAACCTCTTGAATTCTCGGCTGAGGTACTGTATAATAACTGAAGAAATAATAACTGAAGAAAACCACGAAACTGGCAATCTGGATTTAAAAGAAACCTAAAAAATATGAGTAGTTAAGAAACAAAAAGACAAGATTCTGAGGAGACACATGTCATGTAGATGATCACACAAAGATATAGTGAAACACATGAAAGCTGGCTATTGGGGTTGGCTGCGTGCCTGCTGCTGCGGGACCGGAGCAGGGCCGGTACCTCAGGCACCCTCTGCACCTCGACCATGCCCCGTCTCTGCTTGTGCCGTCACGGGAGTGCAGGCGCTTCCGCCCTGACCACGCCTCCCCTGCACTTGTCTCGGCGCAGGTGCGGTCTCGGGAACGTCCTCTCTGCCTGTGACCAACACCTGCGCTGTCCCAATCCCGATCTGGCTCCGTTCCCGCTTGGCGGTGTCTGTGCCGCGTCTGAGAACTGGGGAAAAACCCTCCCCTCTTTCCTGCCAGCATGTGTGGTGTCCTGCAAACCTTCTCTGTTCCTGCCGACCATGTCCGCGTCCCTCCACCCTGGGGTTCGCCACCCTGCGGTGCGGAAGGCGGAGGCTCCGCCCAGGCTCTCAGACTCTGAGTTAATGACGGTGCCTCGCGCCTCCGAGTTAAGGGCGGTGCCTCGCGCTTCCTCCAACAGCCCCTCCCAAAATGACTGCGCCTGCTCTTTTCCATCAGCCGGCGCGCCTGGGCTTGGGAGCCGCGAAGAGCATCCCCGCGGCTGCGAATCCCTGCACTCAGCAAAATCACAATCACCCACAGTCTGCGTAGCCGCCCCAGCACCCAGCCAGGGCACCACCAGCAAACAGTCCTGCGCGACTTTCCATGTTTCTTGCTCCTGCCGTGTTTTCCGTAGAGCCCACACGACTCTCCCCCATAATTTGAGATTCTGCCCTGAGCCTGAGGATATGGCCTCCTCGGCTAGGGTCTTGGTACACCTATACCACATTTCTGTGTGGAGAATATCCACTGGCTGCCCAATAACCCCAATCCGCAGTAGCCTCGATACTACGAGGGCAAAATCCCCTGGCTTGCAGTCAACACCCCACTGCCTATGAACCTGAAAAATGACCTTTGCGAGGGCCTCCATTCCTCTTGCTGGTCCAGGAGTATCCTCCCCGCTGAGCTGGGCCAGCGGCTGCGGCCGTCGTTCACCCGACCAGGCGATCCCTGTCTCCCGGGCAAAGTCCCAGGTTTTGGCACCACTTTGTTGCCTCCGCTTGAGGCGTGACGACCTGATTCGGGAATGGCACAGCGACAATCCCCCTGCCGCTCGGGCCACGTACTCGCAGACACCAATGTGGTGGACGGCAAATGGCATTTATTAACGGTTACACGGGGTTATAAATAACGGGGGTTAACGGCCAACAAAATGGGGGGCTAAGTAACTTTAACAGTAAAGGGGAGGGAGTCTCTCTACCCGTAACATTGCGAGATCTTCCGATCGGTCCCTAATCTCCCACATTTGCAGTTTAAGAGGGCATCATTTATTCAGGCCTGAGGTCTAGCAAGGGATAACTCCTAACATTATGTGAACATGTAATTCTACCAATGTCACCAAATGTGTATTACAATTTATCCAATATCGTAAAACCCACTCCAAGTTCCCAGATTTAGTCCTTTTTTCTATCACTGCATTCTTGAGCCAGATGTCTTCTTGTCTTCCAACCATTCCTGCTGGGAAGGCAGCCCCTGCATGCCTTGTTCCTGTGCTAAAAGCTCACAGGCACAGTAAAAATTAATTAACCCTTTTGATAATGAGCCAAAGGCTTTGTGTGGGCAGGCAGAGGGAGGCAGGAGGCAGAGCTGTCAGCAAAGGAAGGGCCCAGCCAGGTGGGGCAGCCAGGGGATGCCAACAGCCTGCAGGGACAGAGGCACAGGGCAGGGACACCATTGGACAGCCTGGGCTGCACAGGGCACAGGGATGGGCAGCAGCTGCAAGACAGCCCTGACAGAGCCAACTTGGGCAGCACTTTGGCCATGGCTGCTGGCCCTGGGGCCAGGAGGGGACAAGTGACCCTTGCAGGCCTGGGGCCGCATTGCCTCCTTGTCCCTGCTCAGCAGCCTGGCAGGGGCCACCCCATGTTCCTGCCCTTGCCATAGCACATCCCCACATGCCAGTGCCCATCCCAGGAAGAGCCCTGAGCAAGGAAGGAGGGACAGGATCTGCCTGGCCAGGGGCTGGGGCTCAGGCCTTGGCCCTTTGCATTCCTCAAACACATCCAGGTTTGCTCAGGACCAGAGACACCTTTCCCTTGCTTGTCCCCACCAGATATCACTGCCTCCAGTGTTCTGCTCTGCCTGGAGAACTTTCTCAGTTGTGTCCCTCAGTGGGACCCATTAAAACTTGTAGAAACTTTGGAGTTTAAATTTAATTTTTAGTTCCTGAGAAGTTCTTTGAACACTCTCTGGGACTGAGTCTTATGTAAACAGCAGCAAAGCCCTGAGAGGGTCATTAAAGTCCTTGTGCTGTGTCTGTGCTGCTGAGCTGGGCTGGGCTTCTGCCACAGGAGCTCTTGGAAACCAAGAACACAAAAAGTCATTTCTCCTGATGAGCAGCTTTTCTCTCAGTCCAGCAGGGCTGAGGGCACTGCTTGCAGGTACCTGAGAGCAGTGAAACAGAGAGAGACTTAAAGGAACTGGAAGGACAATTTTGAGCTCATTCATGGAGAAATCTTCCCAGTTTTTGACACAGTCAGTTTCTGGCTGCAGGGATCTCCTAAAGCTGGAGATGGCAGGACTGATGTGACTGTAAGGATGGCTCTGCTGCCCTTTCTGCTTTGGGGGAGGATGTGCTGTAGAGCGGGGTTGCCCTGGGCACCGTCAGAGGGACAGGGCAGGACGGCTCCTGCTGCCAGGGACGGCTGCAGGGGGTGAAGCTGGGGCTGCAGCCAGGGCTGCCCAGGGCTGTCCTGCAGAGCAGCTCCTGCAGCCCTCAGGGCTCTTGGCCAGCCCAGGGCATGTGCCACCTGCCAGGGGCGGCTCTCAGCCTGCCTGGCAGCTCCCCATGGACGCTGCAGGTGAGCTGTGGGTGCACGGAGTGACTCCTGCCAGGGCAGGTCCTGCTGCTGTGAAGAGGGTGCTGTGTGGGCCAGGGCTGCTCAGAGCTCCAGCTCATTCCCAGCTCATTCCTGAGGGGACTTTTCATTGGGTCATTCAGGGCAGGGGTTTCCTGCTTGGGTCTCTGCTTTCCTGAATCTGTGCTCCCACTTCTCCCTGGCTCAGCTTGGTGGCAATGGAAACTCAGCTGTGCAGGGCAGAGCAGGGGCTGAGGCTCTTCAGCCATCACACTGAGTTTTCCTGGGAACCTCAGCAAGAGCCCACACCTGCCCAGCCTCCAGATCCATGCAGCATCACCTTTCCCTGGTGCCCAGGCTGGGGAAGCTGTTCTTTAATCCCTGCAGGGCCGAGCAGTTGCAGGGCAGGGCTGGCCCAGGGGCTGGGCTGGGCTCTGGCAGCTCTGGCAGGGAAGGAGCCCGGGGCCACAGAAGCAGCTCGGGGTGGGACAGCTCCAGCAGCAGAGCCGTGGGCAGGGAGGGAGGGAGGCAGTGCCGAGGGCAGCCCTGCTGCAGGGCAGATGTGGCACCTGCTGGGCCTGCCCTGCAGGGCAGACACTACCCTGAGCAGCACAGCTCTTGTGTCCCCTCGCAGCCAGCACAGCCCTCAGCCCGGGGGCTCAGGGCCCTCAGTCCCTCCTGGGCTGGCAGAGGAGCCCCAGAGATGAAGGGCATCTCTGTGGCCATGTGCCCATTCCCTGCTGACCAGGGCCTGAGGGCCACTGTCCTGCCCTGCTGCTGCCTGGCAGGGGCTGGGCAGGGCTGGCCAGGGAAAGGCTTTTCCTCAGGCCCGGCTCTCTCTCTCCTTGCCTTGCCCAGGTGCTGCTGGCATTGCTGAGGGGCTCTCTGCATTGGCAGCTCCAGCTGCAGGGCCAGGCCCAGCCCTTGGGCTCCTCCTGTGCAGGCTGAGCACAGCAATGGGGTGTCCCAGCTCCCTGTGCCCGGGGAGCTCTGGGCAGGGCAGCCTGGGACCCTGGCAATGAGTCCACTCTCCTCAAGCAGTGCCATGGACAGGACCCTTGGTGTGTCCTCAGGATGCCATCCAAGCTGTCAGCTGCCTCCAGGGGACACTGGGGGACAGGAGTGTCCTTGGCCAGAGTGGGGCTGAAACTCTGAGAAAGGCTAAACCAGTTTGCTCTGCTGTGGGTTCCTCTGCTCTCAGTTGTGTCAGGCTGATTTCCAGGGGAACACAGGGACTGCCCTGGATCACAGAAAAGGGCAGCTGGGGACAGACGGAGTGACAGAGCAGCTCCCCTAGCCCTTCACTGAGTTCCAACCACTGCTCTTGCCTTGCACAGCTGTCTCTGCTCTCCCTGGGCGCAGCAGGAAACCCTCTCAAACTGCCTTTGGCCATCACCCTCCCTTAGTCCTGGGACAGGAGATGCTGCTGAGCTCCTCAGCCTCAGAAGCTGTTTGAGCTGATGGAATCCTACCCCAGGACTTGCCCCTGTCCCCATTCCATGACCCCACTGCTTCAGAGCAGAGCTGACCCCTTGGTGTCCATGGGCAGAGCCCCTGCTCATCACAGCAATGGGGCCAGATTCCAGCAAAATTCCAGGCACGGGCCTGAAGGAAGAGCTCTGAGAAAAGGAAAACTGGGGGGCACAGAGCAACAGGGGCAGGGCTGGGGGAAAGGGCTTGGACAGAGCTCAGCAAAGTCTGCCCTGACTTGTCACTGTCTCCCCTTTGAACAGCTCCCCATGACCCACTGTCTCTCAGCCAGTATCGGCATCAATTGTTGCAATAAAGGTGGTGTATTGGGATGGCCCCAAATTTGCCAGGCTCCACAACATTTGCCCTGTGCACCTGACCTTGTTGGGGTCATTATCATGCTGTCCATCCCTCCCAAAGAGTGCCTCCAATACTGCCACTTCTCTCAGCTGTTGGATTCCATCCTCAAGAGTCTTCCAGCACATTCTATGGTGCTGCTCCTGCATTCTCTCCCTGTGAACAAACCTCTCTCTGACACTTATTAAAAGCCCTGGCTCCCTTACAAAAATCTGATTGATACCTGAGTGCTGGGTCAAGCGTCCCAAATTCCTTGCCTCACCACCATCCAGCTGAACACCTGTACCCATAAGATCCCAGACCCAGAGTAACCAGGTTGTATAAGCCTCACGTCCCTGTCGTACAATGTCTGTGTGCAGATTACAGAGACTTTTGTACATCAGGGACTCAGTG